>NW_026844319.1:32562901-33162901 GCF_029955315.1 Cylas formicarius | reverse complement strand
CGAAATAAAGCGAAAGTTAATCGCACTAAAATAAACCCTTAGGGAAGACAAACGACGAAAAGTGACGTATGGGCCTTCGCCATTACCCTGTGGGAAATTCTCATGCTGTGCACGCAGCAACCGTACGCGGAATTGACCAGCGAACAGGTGATCGAAAACAGCAACCATTGGTACCAAAACGATGGCTGTCAAAGGTAATGGATTTCATAATTTTTTATAATGATAAGTTTTCTAGAAAAAATTTAAGTAATTTTTGAAATTTTCCATTGAAACGCGCGTATCTGGTGATCTGTCAAACTCTATCAAACTTGTGAATGAAAAAAGAAGATTATAAAAAAGTATTCTATTCTAGATACAAACTGTTATACACACCTAATTAATAATTATTGTGTTAGGAGCCGCGAAAACGCAGTTGCCCTCACTGACGTCATAAAACAGTAAATATACCTCATTTTTGCCAAAAAACAAATTATTTTATTATAAGATATAAGGAAACTTTAGATTCGTATGCCATTGCATTTATGAAGAACTTAATTTCTTTTGCTCGCTTATGATTCAACAGGCCACTTTGGTCGCTATTTTTAGCTTAACTTTAACCAGCCTTTTCGAGTGTGTACTCAAATAAAACAAATTAAAGGAAAAGACAAAAGAAATCCAAGTAACTAAATTATTTCCTGATGTATGTAAGAGCATAAGTACCACAGTCATGGAAATGCTATTTGCATTTTCTCGTGCTTTTCTTGAAGTTATTTATTTAAGTTTTTATCGCAATGTTAGCCAGATGGAGTAGGTAAATTCGTCTTGCGATTTAGGTGCTTAAATTACTGCTAGAGGCACCGTATTCTACATATATAATGCTAAAGAAAAACACTTTTCTTGACTCGAACTAGCTAACGTTTCGCTTCTTCACAGCAAACACACACGTAGACGGGTCATATCGTCAACTTAAACTTAAATTTATCATTAAGGCTTCTTCTCTATCAGAATCCGTGAAAAAATCACCTAAAAAAACCTAAAAAACTCTAAAATGACGAGGGACTCCCAAAGATTCACAAACCCGAATTACCCCGACAAACTTGACAACGCCGCGCATTGCGCATCATCGAGTTTGCAACATGTCGCGGAGATTCAAAATGACGATTCAACGAAACATTTGACAACGTCGCTGCGAAGATGTGGAGTTCCTTTCAACCTCATGCTATCAATTTATTTCAAAAGTTGACACGTATATCATATACAGGAATCTTTCGGAAAAAGAGAACAAAAATAAAAAAGCGTTCTTCTGCTGGGGTAAAAAAGTTAGAGGCATAACGAAAGCGCTACAGTCAGCTATTAATGCAGTTATCACGTCATTACGCAACCTCAATACAGCCATAATCAAAAATTGACTATGGCTGTATTGTTTATTCATCTGCGAGAAAAGTTTGTTAGATCTGCAAGATCGTATTCAAATTTTAGGAATTAGATATTGACCGGGTGCTTCTCCAACAACACCAGTCCAAAGCTGTGGAAACTGTGGATCTGGATCGATGCAACTAAACCTACTAAGAAAAATAGCAATAACAACATATATAACGACTGTGAAAGCATATCCAAAAAACCCGAACAATAAATTTTTATTCTCGGATATACACGCGTACTCCAGTCGAAGAAGAATTAGACGTCTTTTAGCAGTGAGATGCAGAGAGTATTTCGAAAAAATTTAAGTTAACCTGCCGGGGGAACTGATAGGTGACAACTAGAAACTGTTGTAGTAACACCTTGCCTCGAAAAACAATATCAGAAGTAACGGCAATGGTTTACCTAGACATGAAATAGTGAGAGCTTTTAGAGGATCTACAGGACACACAACCCTCTTACCCAGAAACATCTCCTTAACGGTGAAGCTCTTCCTAAGTGTGATATGTGAGGTATAGTTGACTGACCGACATATGTGTGAATGCAATTGAGATTGACAGCTAGAAGCCGATGCTGTAGACTGGGGGTGTTTTAGTGGGTAAACCTGGATTGTACAACTTACCGGGGAGTCTCATACTTGCCACGCAGGGCGTCCGTAAAAGATTTCACCTCCAATTCCCTCAAAAAAAAGGTTGTTGTTATTGAGATATTTGGAGAATAATTTAGACAAAATTAATTAATACAAGAAAAATAATAGGTAACCAAAACGGAAAATCCGAGAGTCTATAGAAATCTATAAGCAACCTAACAATCTTAACCACGACTCAAGTCTCTACCTGTCACCAATATGAGAATCAGTAATCATTTAGCTCCGCTCCTCTCAAACAATATAAAAGTTTCAGTTAAGGTCTGAAGAAGCCAACAGGATGAGTGGCGAACCGTTAGCTAGTTCGAGTCAACAAAAACCGACGCAGAAGTTTTATAAAAGGTATTACAGTAGCCTGTGGAAGTTTCTTTGAAACTTCAAAGAAAAACGTTTACAAAAATCTTTTGGTATTTTTTTAATCAAAATTTATATAACATAAGCAAACTGTAAATGTATGTAAATATTCGTTAAATATATTCAGGTCAGGTCTGAGTTGAACAATTCCAATTGGCGCCCCATCTAACGTCGAGAACTTCAACTACTATAAAAGTAGTGAGGAACATTTTTACAGAGACCTCTTTATGGATAAATCACCTTGTTTTTAATCCAAAATGTCACTTGAAAACATCAGCTCTCATTTCGACTGTATTTTAATGGAAGTTTTTGATGATATTTTGACATTTTCAGTAGGATAGTTACGTCACACGTTAGGTAGTGATTGAGTTCGTGTTGTTTCGCAAAATTGTGCTCATCCGTTTTTCCACCGTCTATTACGACTGTTCAATTTACTTTGTCGTTGTTTCAGATATCTTTCGAGACCATCGTCTTGTCCACGAGAGATTTACGACCTGATGGGCGAGTGCTGGAAACGAAACGCCGCGGATAGGCCCCGTTTTTCCGAAATACACCTGTTTTTGCAACGCAAAAATTTAGGATATATGCCCGCCAATCTCGCGGTGTAAACGAAAGCGGGTTATTTTCAAATAATTGTCTCGACTCTATAGGAGAACACATTTAAAGACGTTCGTGTATATTTTGAACATATAGTGATGTATATTACCCACTGATAAGTTTCCCGCTAATTGCTAAACGAAACCCTATTGTGATATAAGAAAAATTATGTGTATTTAATATCATATCGCTCATTAACAGAATTATATTGCGTAGGTAGTTTAATCGTCGCATACTTGAAAAATATTCTGAGACCAACAAATTAACGAAAATACTTTAAATATTATTGTAACCGCGAAATTCAACTATATAGATGTGACTTTGACACTTTTGAAAGGTGGCAGGAGATCTATTAGAGTGGACACACTTACTAACTGTACATGTAGGGTCCACGATTTCAAACACAATATACAAGGTGAGCAAAATGGCATTACAGTGACGTAAAATCAATAGAAAAATTCCGACAAAGGATTTTATGATTGTAAGCAAACTATATTCTCAAATTTAACCAGCATTTTTCTACTGGTTGTTACTTTCGGAACTCGTATTGCTCACTTTATACCAATCAAGCACAAATCTTACGATCTTTGAATTTAACAAGTCACGCGCTTGTACATACGAACACAGTGTATAATCTGGTCAATTCCCCAAAATGTCATCAATTTCCTCAATGGTACCCGCAGATGTCGAACGAAAGCCTATAAATAAGGTATAAATATATATTTATTGTGTTCCCGTAAAACAAATCTATGTAAGTATAATGGAGGCACTCGTGTAATATTTCGTTGATCCTGAAGATGATGCTCAAAATTGTACAAAATAATACGTGTCGAATTTTTTGCCCCTTTTTTCCCTTAATAGCGATTGTACAAATTTAAATGGCAAAATCTGTGTACCCCGAGAATGTTTTTCAAGTATTTTTCCGAATCGTCGTTTCCCACCCAGTAGACACCCGCAGTGTTGCCGATACTGTTGCTTTCTAGACGGTTTTGGAAACCCAAAGGGTTTTTCGAAAAATCAACGAGACGACATCTTATTACAAGGTTTGATTGTCCAAAGAAGAAACTAAAAACTCATTATTATCAATAAAATATATTATGTAATTTTCCCATCTTCTTTGAAACACTTGCCGTAACTGAAAATAATTGCGACCTTTCACATCCTCTTTCTCTAACCATCCTACTACTCCCGAGATAACTTGTATAGTATTTCTAGTCATGATATAGTATTAACAGTACACAAAACAATTTGACTGTGTAATTAAGATTGTGTAATCCGTAATGTATATGTAAATTGTTTTATTTGATATATTAAAACGCGTCAAAGTTGTGATTGAAAAAATATTTCCGTAATAAAATATATTAAATAACGATCCCTTTTTACTATGTACGAATATGTGTATAATTGTTCTATCGTCAATTGCAAACACCCGTAGAGTCCATTCGTAGAACATTCCACACAAACTGTTTGGCGGGCGCCATTTTGGTCAAATTTAAATATCGCTGGTTAAAAAACCGGCAGTTTTCTTTTATTTGGGATGATCTCACGAAGCAAATATATGAAAATGACATATTTGCGGTACCTGCCAGGCATAAACGTTTCCAAACCTCAAGAGTTGTGTGACCCGATATATATGTACATGTTATCCGAACATTATAGAGGCCCCTAAGATCGTCACGCGCCTGTCTCCAAATTAAATTTGTATTTTTATAAGGTGTAAAATGTATTTATTTACTATATAAAAACTTTCCAGTGCCATAATAAGACTTTGTAAATAGTTCCCGTTGTAAATAGTATTTATTAGAATTAAGCATTTCCATAGAATTAACGAACATTTGCGATGTACCAATGGATGTATACAGGCATGGATATTTTTAGATATAAAATTGCTTAGTTTTTCGATTTATAGAATGTAAACGATAATTTTGTATTTCCTATCATGGCTAGTTGATATAACTTTCATCGGTCAATGGAATTAGAACGCAAGTCAAATTACACTTATAACCAAGTGGGTACTTACTTAGCTATCCAGCTAAAACTATTAGCCTTGAAACTCTCCTCCTTTGAGAAACGTCAGTAATTGCACTAGACGCATGTACTGAAACTAAATCCATTGACCTTCACATTCCAACTAAATTACACGTGTAATAGTTATACATACTTTAAAGACGTCTAAATTACATTTTTACAGTGACAAAACTAAAAATTATGTTGGCGCGCCTGTGTTTTAGTTAGAATTTATTCGAAACGGGATCCTAGTCGTCGGGTAAAATTCTATAAAGCACACGTCGTCGCCTTCTTAATTTTTTTTTGTTGACAGCACAAGACAATCAAGTGCGCGATGCATGCTTTGAATAGTGAAAAAAGCATGTTAGCATTTTAGAAGTCATTTTCCTGGCACACGGGTAAATCAAAACGTTGAAACCTGTTTTTTTCCGCAAAACGTGGCACCCCGATTCTGCGTTAGGCAGGGAAATGTGCTTAATTCCCAGGCTAGGAAACGTTTACGGTCATTTGACGCACATGGAAGTTTTAATTTACATTACTTTGGATACGTTTAAGCTATAAATACCGCGTAAGGTTTTTTATATAAACTAGAACATTAAGGTTTTCATTTTAATGTGTTAAGAGATAGTTGAATTGTGTAAATTCGTTATGTACCTTTCCACACAAACGACTCGGTCAAAAAAACCCTTTTCATGTAAACATTTTTATATAGATGTTTCATTATTAAATACATATCATGGAAAACTAATTTCGAATTTCACTAAAACGTTTTTCTCATCATCATCTCTGTGTGTTTTTCTGTAAATACATGAAAATACAATTATTTATTATTACAGTTAGAATAAAGACCCGTGACGTTTAATTTATTGACGCATTCTTATTTACTCGGCCTTCCCATAACTTCGCCCGACATCTGCGACGAACACAATATCATGTACCAACCAAGCATTCAACTCAATACAACAATTCAACTATGCGTTTTACAACTTCTGTTGGGCAAAGCAGAGACCTTCAATTATACGTTTCATCATAACTCTCGGGTATGATTGCTAGGATCAATTGCTCATTTCCGATTTCCGGAGTTATGTTTGACACATTAATCACAGACCGATAACTGTTCTTTGACTTTCCCACTGGTCTCCTTTAACAAAAAAAAACAGGTTACACGTTGTAAACATGAACAACAAAATAATTAAACCAATCCCAAACCTGTGTTAACCTATAAGCAGAGATCTTATTAAATAGTGACGGACTTTGCCTGAATGGCTATTGTTCAATGTTTAGGACGTTTCCGACTATACCTATTTATGTTCTGTACTTAAGCTTTCCATTCTGCTTCACGGTTGTTGGTTACTGTGTTGTGCTATTTCTCAATTCATGTTTTAGATAGCAAACGTTTTTTGCAAGTATTTTCTGATTATTTTGTCAAAGTCTATCATGTCAAAACAGAAACAAACACGAAAGAGAAAACACACCACCACCCGTTATTTTGACATAGAATTTGAAGTTGACGCGCCTAAAACAAAATTTCGCCCTTCTGAAGATGCGGAGGATAGTAAGCTTTCCGAAATGTTGTTCGGTGGGAGTTCCTCCTTTTTAAAGAGCCTGGATGAAGCCGAGCGTTCGGAAGACGTTGATTCCGGCGTAGCCGAAGGATCTAGTACAGATAGTGATGAATCTGAACCTAAAGCTGCCTGGTATGATGAAGACGACGTTGGTATTGATGTAGGGCAGGCACTTGATAGTCAAAAACGGAAACTACCCTCCGGAGGCCTAAATAGTAGAGACAACAAATATTCTGAATTGTTAAAACACAAATTTCAATCCATAGTTGGTAGACCAAAATGGGCCAATATCAACAAATCTAAAAGTGATAGAGAATCTGATGAAGAGTTGCTGCAAACTTGCGGGTTTATTGCGAAAACTCCAACGGCACACATATTGCCCAATCTTTTGGAATTTAAAAAGGTGAAAGATTTGAACAGCGCAACTTATTCCGAGGGGCCTTTAATAAATTCCATTGAATTTCATCCAAACTCTACAGTTGCATTAGTAGCAGGTAACAAAGGTATTGCCACGTTGTATACTGTCGATGGCAAGCAAAACTCTAAACTTCACAGCATAGCTTTTGAACAGTTTCCAATACTTTGTGCAAAATTTGTCAAAACCGGAAATGAAGCAGTTTTGGGTTCCCGTTTGCCTTACATTCAAAGCTACGATCTTCTGGCTGCGAAATCAGTTCGATATAAACTACCACCAGGCATGACTCAGTGCAAGAAATTTGTAGTATCACCAGATGATAAATTTATGGCAGTGGCGGGTAAATGGGGTGAAGTTCATATTATATCAACAGTATCAAAAGAAAGAATATTTATGCTAAAACAAGATTCAGAGGTAACTGCATTGGAGTACAACCCAAAAGGTAACCTGCTTTTTGGACACAGCGACACTGGAGAAATAACAGTTTGGGACATGAACATGCAAAGAGTTAAGCACAAGTTTGCAGACGAGGGATGCCTGCAAGGAACAGCGCTTTCTGTATCGAGTTCAAATCAATTTCTTGCAGCAGGCTCTGCACAAGGTGTCGTTAATTTATATGGAATGGAAGATGTTTTGAAAAATAAATTGCCCAAACCAAGAAAAGGTATTCTTAACCTCACAACACAAATAACCGGTTTGAAATTTAACCATACCTCCGAAGTGCTGGCGTTTACATCAGTAGATATAAAAAATTCTATTCGATTATTTCATGTGGGTTCTGGAACAGTGTATAGTAATTTTCCCCCCTTTGACTCAAAATTAGGTAATTTGAATTGTATAAATTTTTCTCCAAATAGCGGCTTTCTTGCCTTAGGCAATAGAAAATCGCTTGTATCGCTGTATAGGTTGAAGCATTTCAAAAATTATTGAGTTAAATTACACCCATATCTAACCTGAAAAAAAATGTCACCCGTAGAAAGAACTTTATGTGCTCTTCTTTCCTTCCCACTCAAACCAAATTTTTATAAATAAAACTTCATTATTAAAAGAAATTTTATTATTAAAAACAAATTACATTTTAAAGTGAGCCTGAGTGTGTGAGCCTAACCTAGAACTGAAAAAATGCCGTCATCGCTATACTAATCATAATATAAACAATTAGCTAAAAAAATAGAAAATCCGCAATGTTCTAAACAGTATTAAAAGTTCCAAAGCGATTTACTAGGAATTGATGTCTAGTGCATTTAAATTGTCAGATAAATGGGTTGGTGTTGGTGGCATTTGATTTTGAAGGTTCCAATTTATTTCGTTAAAATCTATAATTATATGAGTAGTTTTTGGAACAAACTGTCTATATTTCACCCCTGCTGCATCAAACATTAATTTGGAAGCAATTGTGTGAGTTTTGTGTGCGTGTTTATCAGACATGTAGATCACTTCTTTTATACCTGCCTGAATTATGAATTTGGCACACTCGTTACAAGGAAACAGTCCGACATAAAGCGTACAATTCCTTACGTTCATCGAGTTCTTGTTCAGGATAGCATTCACCTCGGCATGGCAGACATATAGGTACTTGTTGTCCAATTCATTTTCTGATTCTTTTGCCCATGGAAAAATATCATCGGAACATCCTTTTGGCATACCATTGTATCCGACGCCGACGATTATGTTGTCTTCGTTAACTATACAAGCACCAACTTGAGAACAGGGGTCTTTGCTTCGCTTTGCTGCAAGAAACGCTGTGGCCATAAAGTACTCTGACCATTCTAAGTAATCATTACGTTTTGTATTTAAATCGCGTTTTTTCGTTGGTGTTGCCATTGCGAAACCCAAAGATCAATTTCTAGTCTACAACAGCTCTCGTCGTATTGTACAAATATTAATAAGCTACTTGTTCAGGTTAGTTTGGATGACTTGGATACAACTATGTCTCATAAAAATGCAATTAGTTCAATGCCCGTCTGGTTTTAAAAACTGAATACCAATCAATAATCAGGAAATATTTATTTTTGAGGCAATTACTTTAACTTTTGAGTATTCGGTTTAACTTAGGTTAGGCTAATAAGAACTTTAATATTGGCGTTATTACATAACAGGAAAAAATATACGCCTAACTTTTCAACAACAAGCAACTATAAAAATATGTATACAATTTTTCTAATGAAATTTCACAAACATAGGAAATCAATATAATTATAATTATGTTAATATTATTTAATAATAATGTTACTTCATCAAGTAGATTCAACAAAAAAAATAAAAGCTCCCTATAATAGGTAGCTAGACAACAAATATGGATAATTTAGTTTTATTTAGCTGACAATTTTACAAAAAGAGCAACGCATCCGCTAAAACGCACCTTACACTTCGCTATCGATTTCAAATAAAAGAACCCCGAAATTTTATAATGAGAGTAATTGAAATTGGCGCCAAAGGTGACGTGGAGTTCCGCTTGTCACTAAATGACTCGACAAAAAGATCCTACGCCGTTCGCTGCAACTGCCACGAGAAGACGCTCAAATGGAACTGAGTGTTTTTCGTAGTTGTAAATTCGCCCCAAACGAACATTAAAAAAACACGTTAAGTTAATAGTTGGGAGATTCCGAGTTTGTTTCATACGCTTTTCTGCATTTGTGCCGTTCGTATCCTACGCGCAGCTGTTGGCACAACCGCACCGATCATGCGCATTTCATTGTTCAGTTGGGTCTCGGAAAATGGCGTCAGCTAAGTTTCTCGAGGAAGCTCTTAGTACGGATGTCGATGAATCGGCTGTAAGTGCGATTGTGGGCTCCTTAGAGAATCAGCTGGTCACTTCGACACCCCAGGGACCTGGACAAACGGGCGCAACGTTGGTGCTTAATCAAAACCACGTAAACAGTGCAATATCAAACGGCGGGACTGTTGCCCCACAGAAACATGGGACTATCGCCAACGGTGATGCGATCAGTGGCAGTGCTGTGAGTGTGAACGACGCCAGTAAACAAATGACGAATAATGCGACGTTTATAACGAGCTCGGCGGCGCAGACGGCCGCGGGGGCAGTGACCACGGGGGGGTACACGGGTAATATACAGGATTCAATCAAGCAGGAGGCGGTAAAGATCGTCTATTCTCAAAGTCAACCGACTGCGGTGGGTCAGGTTATGTCGGGGCAAGGAGCAATCATCCAAAACAGAGTTTCAATGTCGAATCAGTCATTGCCCAATGGCACAATAGGCCTTTCGCCCCAGACGGTACTCCAAACGACGCCGTCTAATGTACAACAGTCTAAACAACCCACGATAGTGCTAAAGACTACCGGGTCACCCGCGGGGGCTCCGGGCCTGGTAACTGTGCCCATGAACGCGGTTACCTCTCCGATGGCCCAGGCTAATAACGTAGGTAGCCCTAGCACTCAATCCCCAAATATCCTATCCAATATCCAGGTTGTAAATGTACGTCCTGGAATTCCTACTCAGCAGCAGAAAGGTCAACCAGCTCGCGTAGTGCTTAGTGCACCTCAGTTAGTTGGGGCCCGAACTGGAGCTCCAGTAAGTGAACGTAACAAAAAAAAGATCAAATGGAAAGGTTGTACTGTTTTGCTTGTCTCGAATGCTACAATTAACACGCCGCTAACTTTTTCAATTTGGACTTTTCCATTTGATAAAAAACAAATCATTGTATCGTCCTAAGCCTGGATAGTTCAATTTGGGAAAAAACTGAGCGATAGTTTTGCTGGACTGGCACGATAAACAAAAAGATGAAGGTTATGTAAACAAGTATAACCTTGAAGGGGCTTTTTTGTTTTTCTGGTCCGCAGCTAGTCCCGCTTTTGGAAACTATCACAGATTTTTTTTCAAGCGCAACTAATCCAGTGTAGTAGCTGATTTTGTTTGGTTTTGTTAAAAAAGTCGTAATTTTGCTGGTTGTTTTCGTTAATGCTTGTTTCTATTAATTATTTTACTAATAGTCTTTTACCTACTAATTGGTGCTGGATAACTAATTTTTAAGTATTAGTTTTTTTTCTGTTTTTCCGCTTGATTAGCTAAAAAAAGACTATCGATCACATTATTATATTTTGGTACCCGCTGTGACCTAACCTAACTTTTGTCAATGTTTATTCCCGCCTTGGGCCGACAAAGTTCCATTTCATTAGTTCGTTAGCTCAAAATTAGATTTTAACAGAGGATTTAAGCAAACAAACAAAGAAGGCCATCACCTTCTAGAGCTTTCAAACATAAAGTGTACGATATATAGGGGTAGGCTTTGATTTCATTTAAGATATGGCGGACCATTTTCGCTTAAACATTTATATCTAGTAGATGAATTTGTTTCGCTTGTTTTTTGTGCGTTTTGTAGAGTAGATTGTACCCGTATCGTTGAGTTTACAGGGAACCGTGTCGTGTCCGCGTCTAAAAGTGTGCTTGTCTCGATGTTTTAGCAATTAACTTTACAATCGTTTCATGGTTTACAACCTGGTCAGCAAGGGGCGTTGCTACTCAAAACCGAAAATGGTCAGTACCAACTTTTGCGGGTGGGACCGGCCCCTCAGACCGCTAACCTTACAAATTCGACTCAACCGGCTGGACAACCTGTTACTTTTCGCATGCAAACTGTTCCTACGGTGAGTAACTTTGGATTTTGTGGTTAGGTTCTGTGTTAACGTTAAAACTAACAGAAGGAGATACATCGAAAATGCGATTTTCTCGTGCTTCAATAGTAGTTCCAGTTTTTTTTTGTATGTATGTGGTGCGCGTGTTGATTTTAGTGTTTCAAGTTTGACAAATTGTGTACACACTATACATTAATATATTTATTGGACATTTGGTAATTTTTATAGATAAAAAATGTCTTGTTGCTGAGCGTGAAACCTCAATGAATAGGCTAAAAAATTGATAGATCAAATGTGACTCAGTTTCTTTGAAGTAAATAGTACACAAAAATGTGCATCAGTTTGATAAAATTTAACATACCTTAAAGTATGAGTAACAAAATATCAAAAAATATGAAATGTCTGGATGCGTTTGCATTCGATGAAAACTCCATTTAGTAAACAAAGCAATAATAGTAATAACCTATGTGAACCTACAATTAATTAACACATTATGACCAGTAATTAGTTTTTCGAAGTTAGAACATTATCAATTACAATAAATATGCATACCCTTTTGTCAACATTGCGATTTATCCCCTAGTTAGCTTCTATTGTGCACATGCTGTGATTATCAATAGTAGGTATCTAAAAATTATTGTAAAAAAAGATCAGAATTAGAAATTCAAAAGCAATGACAAAATTTACTAATTAATGCACAATAATTAATTTAGTATGAGTATTTGAAAATATGTTTTTTCGCAAACCTCTGGTAAAACTTGATATTGCAGTTTCTTGTAGAATAATATATCTTTTTGATATTAAATATTACCTTGGGTGTATGAAAAGGATCCAGTCATTTAACGTTGTTATTTGCGAATTTAAACAATATTTCGTATTATGGTTATATGATGAATATTCACTGCATGTTTTTTGGGTTGTTCTAGGTTGTTGATATAATCTCCTCTGGCAATTTTTTTAATTTAACAAAATGGTAATTTTTGTTTTTTCTTATTTCGAAAAATGATATCATTTTATGACCTCATAATGATTTCATAAAAGTATGGGTGCCGGTTAAAGAAAAAAATTTTGCCATGGGCATATATTATATTGAAAAAAAAATCCTTTTAATTTTGCAAATAAGAAAAACAACACAAATTTACTATGTTTTCTTCTGCTTCGCGCAAGGCTGTATCTAGCGCTAGCTCGAATCCAGGCCAAGCTGGAGGAACGACAACAGTGACATCTACCCAACCCATCGTTCAGCAGACGCAACCCGTCCAGGTGGGCCCTATTTTTTAAAAAAATTTCGCGCCTTCGAAAATAAGCCTGTATTATATCCTTTAGAGACCGGCGAACGACAATACCAAAGAAAAATGCCGCAAGTTCCTCGCGAACCTGCTAGAACTGTCCAGTAGGGAACCGAAATCGGTCGAGAGAAACGTCAGGACGTTGATCCAGGAACTCATCGATAACAAGGTGGAACCCGAAGATTTTTGCGATAAGCTGGAGAGGCTTCTAAACGCGTCACCTCAGCCGTGCCTCATTGGATTTCTAAAGGTAGGTACCCGTTGATCTACTCCCTTTTGGAGCCCTCTCAGGGAATTGAAATTTGAATCTTTGCAGAAAAGTCTGCCCCTTCTGCGTTATTCCTTGGCCACCCATGAGATGACCATCGATGGTATCAGACCGCCTCCTCCTGGAGTGGTTTTCTCTATAGCCGGTGCTACTCCGACCGTTCAGACCGTCAGGCCTGCAGGAGTGGCTTCCAACCAGCAGGTACGCATCGTGGGGCCCGGCGCGACGGTGGTGAGACCCGGGACTCCCGCGGTGCTCCAGCAGAGATTGGTAACGCCCATAAGGGCGCCCGTACAGCAACCGAGGATGGTGAGTTTGGGTTATGTTGTTGGTTCAATGAGACAAAAATAATTTTATATATTAATAAGCCTTAATTCATAACCTTCTAGCCTTGTAGTGAGACCCCTTATTTTTGTGACTACATGGAGCTTTTAAAATAGGGTAGGCATGATCTCTGGGGATGCAAATTGCAAATGTATCTATTAAGGCGTTTTATGATAGGAATACACAATTTGCAAATGAGGAGGTTCCCCAAACATTGCATATTAAAAAGTTTTGCATAGTTTCATGAGACGGTCGATCTCTCAACCCCATTATTACAGCACAATTGTTGTTTAATTTGGACAAGAGCTTGGGTTTTGAACGTAGCGTTCGTTATATTAAATTTTTATTAAATTATACCATCTACTAAATGTACCTGGATTAAATTCCAGTAATTCCAAAAGATGAGCCGCAAATTCTTAACACTATCAAAATGTAGATTTGTTCATTTATTAAAACAACTATTTATTAGCTCTACTTAAAAAGAAGCTTAAAATCTAACTACAATGTATCTAAAAATTCGGAAATAATATTTTTCTGTTATTAAATATATCTATATATAATTAGAGATTTCAACTGGTAATTAATTTTAGGAGTACTCTCGATGGTAAAGATCCTGTTGCCTTACAAAAGTCCTTTGAGACACTTATCATCTATATATATTTATTATTCTACCATAATTAGGTTGTGGCGTGAATTTTTTTTGTGTAATTGACCGAAATAATTTTAAAAATACCATGAAATTTATATTTATTTATAATTATTTATATGTAGTCAATATTATTATTCGGGTCCCCGAAACGCTTAGTGTCGTATTGGTGTATCCTTTGAATAGGGTTATAGGGATAGCAAACGCATAATAATTCATTAGAAAATACATATTATTATGAAATAATGATAAGTAACACTTTACAATTGCAAGATGTCATTTAAAACATTTATTACAAATTGCAATTAAGAAGTGGTCAAGTGGTTAGGACCTAAAATGCTTCATTTCGAAGATTGAAGGTATTGGAATATTGATGAAAGATCCTTTCTAGATTTTGTTTTCAACCTTGTAAGGTATTATAATTAATTATAATTAAATGAATTAATATTAATATTATTATTATTGTTATGTAAATAAAAGCAAAATTTAAATAACGCTAATTATCTTAATTTAGTCTGCAAATCTCAGGTATACCTGCAAACAAAGAATTTTTTTTTGCGAAAAGAGCACGTTTTAGTATAATACTGAAGAAACCATTCTTGTTTAGAATTGACCAGGGTATTTAAATTTATAAAGAAAATTGCGACAAACCATTTTTTATTATTTAAATTAATTAAAATCTCACGAACGCCTCGAACAAAAACAAGTTTTTCCATGCTGTAAATTGCTTCTTAATCCGGAATAATACCTCAATCGAGATGAGATTTTTTTTTTAAATAAGAAATAACGATATTTTTTGCAATATATTTCAACAACTTGTATCTCCTAAATGAAGCCTTTTAAGACTTTTTTTACCTATCTTTATTCTCTGAATACTCCGTTTTTATAAGTACTTATGATGGAAAATTGATCCCTGAAACGAATTCTTTAAAATTTTGATTTTAACATTTTTTTTATAATGAAAATTTTAAGCACTTTTAATTAAAAAATGGATTAAAAATCAACCGTAAGAGATAAATTTATGAAATTTTGCAGCATCCATGGTCAAATGTACTTTAAGAATATATTAACGCCTCGAACTGCATTGACGATTTTATCAGTGATAATTTAAAATAATAATACAAAATATTATTACAAAACAAATTTTGTTATTATTATTATTAATAAAATTTTATTTTTTTAACAATGTTCAAATTTTATTATTATTTTTACCAAACAGCGTAAATTTAGAAAAAAATAATCAACTTTAAATTTTTAAAACTGTTACGGTCTATATTTATTTTTTCTAGGTAAGAAAATTATTATTTTCAAATTTGCTAGTCAACACTCCATCTTTAGTTAACAAAAGAAAAACCGCTCCGTTACGATTTTCATTTGTTTTTCGCGTATCCTAGTAAGTAACAAAATCATTTCAGAAGTCCTGATAAAAATAAGCACATAACAACCCCACTTTCCTTTTTTCATTGGCCCCAAAGTTCTTTTTAAAAAAATACCAACCAATATTCGAACGCTTAACTACATAAAAATATATTCGCAAATTTTATTATTACAAACCATTGGAAAATTTTTCACTAGAATGCAGGCTCGTTTCAGAGGATGAAAAAGTATTTATTTAAAAAAAAAAGTTAAAAAAAAATAATTGACGACAAATTTACAATTTAATTATTTAAGCTTGTTTATTGCTAAAAAAATAAAATTTTATTCATAATAATTATAATAAAATATTTTGTATTATTGTATTGTATTATTATCATAAATTTATCTCTTACGGTTGATTTTTAATCCATTTTTTAATTAAAAGCGCTTAAAATTTTCATTGTAAAAAAATGTTGTTAAAATCAAAATTTTAAAAACTCGTTTGCGGGATCAATTTTCCATCATAAATACTTATGAAAAATATATATAGATTAATTTTTTATGATCAAGTGGTAAATGGGGGGTCCTCTTGACGTGATCCTATTCATTATAATTCGGACCAGCATGTATTTAGTATAAAAAGGCTTCCAAAATAATACGAAACGAATTTTTTGCATTTGTAATTAGAATCCAATATCTCTACATGCTCTTCCTACTTGTTGAACGTTAGTTTTGTATCAAATGTCAAGGTTTTTTTTTTTCAGTAACTGATTTAATAGTAATTTTATTAAATTTTTATTAAAAAAAAATTGTCTTTTTACGTATGTAAATGACTATAGGGCTACACTTTTTGAGTTTAAAATCTTAGAAACTAACGTTTGACCACTTTAATATTTTATTAACAATTTTATAATGAAATTATTATTATTATTAAACGTGGACGATTGTTCCGCTACAAATATTTCGGTCGATTTTGCACTGTCGCGTATGGTTCTCAGGTGACGGCGATCCGACAACCGGGCACCGCGATCTCCGGCACCTCACCAGGTAACACGGTGATGGTGTCGAATTCGCAACCGCCCGTGTTGCATCCCGTGTACCCAGGGTCGGCCCCCTCCGTCAACCAACTGAATCAGGTGCAACAGCAGAGACCTAGCGCCCCGAGGCCCGTCCAGGTCCGTCCGGCTGGACAAGGGCGACCTCTTCCCGCCCGCGCGCAGATACCCAACCAAGGCAAGTTGCAAAGCGCGGGTGGGGGTAAAATGGCGAATGTGGCGGGAAGTAAGCCAGCTATCGGATCCGGAGCGAACAGGCCTAATGCGAAAGAGAAAGGTACGCCAACGGTGTTGTTTTTGATATGACATGATGTGGTCTTTACCAACTACATTTTACAAAAAAATAATTGTAGCAAATCAAAAAGTCGCATCATAAAAATTTAAAAACTTAACCTTAAAATTAAAAAAAAAATCTAGCTTTGTTTTATTTTAAATTGATACCCTTTACGTGGATAGGGAGAAAGAGGTAAATGTCCATTTTTGAAAAAATACGATATTTGTCTTATTGTAGGAGCTGGAATGTTCAAATTTTCATTATATAGATAAATGGATATGGATGCTAAAAATGGCACAAAAATGTAGGGCTACCATGTTGCGGCAACATAACATATCGAATATCTACATTTTCAAAATCCTCTTTAAAAGTGATTTTCAACCATGTGTAACATATTTACGTTTGGTCAAGATTAATCTTAATTAATTATTTTTAAAGGAGTCAATAAAATTGAAGAGACAGGATGGAGAAAAGAAGTCAGTAAAATTTTCATACATACTTCAAAGAAATTGTTTCTCTTATGAGCGCCATATTGAATTTCTTCATTTTCAAAATGATCTTCATTCTCAATGCTCCATTCTCTTAACAGTATCGCCATCCTGAAGGCGCTGGCAATTCCGTTCATGGTAAGGACGATATCTATGACGCTTTGAAATGCAGTTCACTGTTGTCTGTTTAATCTGACCTAAAGATGTACGAGGTGTCTCGACCACGCTTTGCAAGATCAAATTTTCTTTATTTTCATCTGTATGTTTGTTTCTTTTTACTTTAGCAAAACTCCCGTGGGTGACAAGGTTGTCTTTCCGACCCCTAACCAAAGCTCTGCCCGGTTTAAGTCTGCGGATATTTATTTAAATACATTTCTTCGGCTTTTCCTCCGTTTCTACGGCAAAGAATAAAATACTCCGTACTTATCACTATCACTTTCAAAGCCTACTATCTTAAAATCTTATTTTTGTTATTTTTTTCGAATTTATCTTGACCACACATGTTACAAATGGTTGAAAAGCAAAAATTGACTTCGGCCGTATCCAACATAGTGGGTCATATCCATTTATCCATATCCTGAAAATGTCAGCTCCTATGAAAAGGAAAATATTGTGGTTTTTCAAAAATAGACATTTTCCTTTTTCACCCTGTATCTGCGTAAGGGTATCGATTTCAAATAAAACAAAGCTAGATTATTTTTTGGCATATAGTTACTCTACTTTTCTTCCATTATCCAATATCCCCATGTACTTATACTGGACACCCTGTATATAAAAAAAACCTGGCAGTGGAAATTAAACTATCAAAAACTGAGATGTCCGCGTAAGATTTTACTTTGTCTTTAAATTCAACAATAGAGTAGAAACAGTGAAGGAGTAGGTACTTCTTAACTTCCTTTTTAAAGATCTAAAGCATCTAAGGATCTCACGAAGATTATATAAATGAAAATCAAGACCACTGGTGATAGACATTTTCAATGTGAGACAGGGTTTTATAAAATTATATTATTTATGGTCGCTGATTCCATTAATTATATATAAAATTGTATCATCTTATTTAAGATTTGTCCAAAAAAAAAAAGCGCTGCCTTTTTACACTAAATTTAACAACGTAAACAATTATGGATATCCAACATACACATATACATAAATATTCGGCCATATGGACAACGCAAGTGCGATAAAGATACACCGAGTTTTTTGAGTAATGGAAACGAGAGATAATAATAATATTTGCGTCTTTAGGTTAAATTCGATCTGTAATAAATTAAAATTATAGATAGAAATATGATTTATCAAACTGGTATTGTGCCATTTGTTGTTGTTATCGCGGAGGATCTCACTTATTATTGAACCGTGCTCGATTTTCGTGAAACAAAATGTGGTTTCGTTTTTGAGATACAGGGTAAAACGGAAAATTTGGACATTTCAGTTAACCCTTGTATTTTAAACATCCTATATCGAAATGAAATGATTAAATGAAAAAAAATCATTTACATGATGTACTCAGATTTTTATTATTTTTAAGATACGAGCTTGCAGATATATTTTTATACCCCTATCAAAAATTGTCACGATATGTTTTTTTTAAATATATCTATTATGACATTTTAGAAAATATTTCTCGATTCTCATAAAAAAAAAACAACACAACAAAAACAAACTACAAAATGCTATTTAAAACTGGGTGAATTCTTCTGTGGGTAAAAATGCTTTTGTCGAATTTAAAAATGCAAATATATTCTACATATAACATTGCTATGTATTTAAAAAAATATTTTGACAATTACAAAGTCAGCTAGGATTATTTTGTAAACGGCACTTTTTGTTTTGCGTAAATCGAGCACACTCTCTAATAAATAATAACCGAGAATACAGAGATATCTCGAGAACGAGGACACACAAATATCTCATTACGGTGATGTTTTGTATGTAAAATATTTTCGTTACGGGACTGGAAAAAATATGGGGAAATTTTAATAATTTTCGAAATTTGATGAAAAATTATTAAACTATTTTGAAAATCGAAAGTTGCTTTACAAATTTTACTAAGTAACTGAAAATATATATTTTTGCTACTTTGTTCCATCTTGTCGATTTACTGGCGATTATTATTCCTAGAAACTAAAAAATTAAGCACTTTATCTCTCTCTACATGAATATTAGAAGGGCCATAGAGGCCTTTGCTAATGACTTAGTCGTTCGGGTAACGGCGCGCGTCAAATTTGACACCTATCGCGTACTACTTTGAATGTGCGCCGTTGCAGAGAAGAAGAGTTTTTCGGCGGCTTATGCGGGAGACGACGATATCAACGACGTGGCCGCGATGGGCGGGGTCAATCTCGCGGAGGAGACCCAAAAAATTCTCGGCTCGACGGAATTCGTCGGCACGCAGATCCGGTCCTGCAAGGAGGAGATTATGTGCTCGATGGGCCAGTTACAGCTCAAGGTAAGCCTGCTTACTTTGATTACGCTCCACCCCACAGTAGCGTGGTCATACCATACCGTGCTGCGGAAACATAAAATTAATAATCTTGTTTTTGAATTTCGATTTAGAAAATTTACATTTAACATTGAAAACAAAACGACAATAAATGATAAAAAAAAATGTATTCTTTTAGTTGAATATCGAAAGGTATTGCCTCCTTTACAATTCGGGATGTATTGGTAAAGAATTTTATTGTTTTGAACTGTTGTTGCTAATTAAAAAAATATTTTCTGTAAATAATAATTAATAATAAACCAGAAAATCACGTATTTACTGTTTAAATTTCGTCCTAATTATTCAGTATGGCAGCAACTTTTTAATTCAAATTTAATTTAAATAACTATGAAAAAGACACTTTTTACTGACCTTTAAAATTTTTAATTCACTTTTCTTAAAAAAAGTCAAATATTACCCATTGAATTAAAAGATGTGCAGAGTGAATAAAGTACGTGTCTGTGACCAAACATCGGGAGGTGTTCCTTTGATTAATAGGGATAGTGTGTATGATATTTTCGATTGTATCAATCACAAGAATTTTGTTTCTATCACAATTATATTTGTTCTAGGCGATTTTGATGAAAATTTATTGTAGTATTTTATTATTTATTTAAATTAATGAAAATGTCTTAGAAATTTAAAAAATACTTATTATAATAAACTTAAAATCACCAGCAAAGCGGAGGTAAACTGTCCTTATAAATTTTGAACGGATTTATTTGTAAGTTGTATTTTTTTTTGTATCCAACGACCATTCACAGATTTCGTTTATCAAGAAGAGGTGGCATTGTTTTAGAAAATTTTAATCATTTTTTTCTAGTAAAGATTGGCTTCATTCCACTGCCACTGCACGCAATAGCCATTTTCCTTTTCATCCTTAAGTAGTTCAAATGTACATGCTTTTAACGCAGACCAATCGAAATGTTCAACCATTCATATTTTGGTTTGCTATTGTAAAAATTTATTCCAAATAATCTTTATGGTATTAACTTGCAGTTAAACACAAGGTGGGATTTTGTTAGTTTTTTTTTTTTTTTTTCAAATAAATTTATTGACAAGTCTTACAGTCGTCCTTACATAATACATATAGCTATAATTTCAAATCAGTGAAATACTGGTAATCTTAAAAAGAAAATTTAGAACATTAACAAACATTTACACATTCAAGTTTTCATCGTCACATTAACCATACATATATTTTTGGTATACCTATATAAATTTCTTGTAGGTCTACAAGTTCTGTCCACCCAGCTTGTCGGTCCCTCTATAATATTTTCTTTAAATCTATTAATTTTCATGTTTTTTGACATGGCATCAGTCGATGAATTGAATGTTTTAATAGTTTTACTTATAAGGTTCATTACATTATGCATTATTATATAATTATATTGCGTGTGTGAAGCTCGTGAAGCTTTAAATAAATTTGTTCTGTTCTATTTTCAATATTTACTGCCTGTGTTTTCATGTACTAAATTCATTTATGTTCTATAATCGGGGGGAAATAAAATTTTTGACTACTTTATTTTGTAGTTTTTGCATTTTACTAAAACAAGGTTATTCCCCCATTGGAATAAGGTGCCTAAATATTATCAAAATATGTGTGTTATATATTGGATACAATGAAAATATATTAAAAACATGCCTACATCTTTATATCGGTATAATTTTAGTTTTTATATCTTCAAAGTGAACCTCCCACCCCGTTTGGTTTTTCATCTAAGATGGGGCCTAGATGTTTTGCTTTATTTAATTAATTCGTTGTTTTCTTGAAAACACATTTCCTAAGTTCTTAACGTTTATTATCAACTATTTCCTTCCGTATTTTCATTAATCATAAAAATTCCTTATGTATGTAATCATTATTTTTTCTGCGTTGCGTTTTATGCTATATCCATGAGTTGCCCTACTTTTACGCTACCGGATTACTTCTATAAGTTTATTGAATTACCTGGGACGACAAAAACTGCGTTGCCAATTGTCAAGAAATAGGTTTTTGATTCGAGACACCTTTTTGCGCTCTTATCTTATTATCCTTTACAGATGGAGAATTTGTTAATACTTCTTTCTATGGAAACAACTTATATCACAGCTAATGTTTTTTTTCCTTAGTGCATGATCTATAACAGATGCTAACTTGTCTGTAACGCTTGTTTTTTCGAAGATTACTAACAGTTAAAAATTAATAAAAAAAATGACATTAAATATTGTTCGCGTCCGTCCACCCTCCGATTCTCCATGGTCGCCCTTCGTTGTTTCAGATTAGGAAAATTATGCAAAATCACGGGCTGGACGAGCCGGCGACGGGCGACGTCGCGGCGTGCGTCTCTCACGCCGCCCAAGAGAGACTGAAGGACCTTATCGAGAAGCTGGCCATCATCACCGAGCATCGGCTGGAGATGGTAAAGAGCGACATGCGCTACGAAATCACGAACGACGTGAAAGGTATTGCCGTGCGGTGGTGGTAGCGGGAATGAAGGTGACCGTCGAGTTGTTTTTTTTTTTTTTGCGTCGCAGGTCAGCTGAAATTCCTCGAGGACGTCGACAAGACGGAGAGGAAGAAACGCGAGGAGTTGGAACGGGAGATGCTGCTCAGAGCGGCGAAGAGCCGCTCGAAAACGGAAGATCCCGAGCAGGCCAAACTGAAGGCGAAAGCGAAAGAGATGCAGCGCGTCGAGATGGAAGAGCTGAGGCAGCGGGAGGCGAACGCTACCGCCCTCCAGGCGATCGGGCCGCGGAAAAAACCGAGACTCGACGGCGAGGGTATCGGCAACGCGCAGGTACGCCGATTTTGCTGCGCACTTTATTTGGAACATTGAAGTGACTCAACAAGTCCATTCACAATGCCCACAGGACACGCTAACATTTATCCAGTACATCGGATCATGTAATCCAGTCAGATATGAGTGTTCCCCAAATAAGCTTCTGGGAAATGTAATGTGTAATAATAATAATAATAATTTGATTTTTATTATCAGTGTATTATGGATAATAAAAATGCACCACAATACAGTGATAACAAACATTAATATGTAAAATATTCCTTTAAATTACAAAAACAGTTTTGTTTTAGCTCTGGGGAAAGTTTTATGTAGACTAACACGTCTAATTTTTTTTTTTTTTTTTTTTGAAAATTCTAGTCTGTTTTTTGTTTTATAGAGAAACAGTCTTTGTTACGTGTATTATGGTCGTGAAAATCTCCGTAAGTTATTTGCACCCATAAAGAGACTTCTAATATGTATACACGAACTATCCGGCGATACATCCGAAGACTTTTTTTGGGATTTGGAACCAGATATCGCATGACTTGATTTAAGTTGAGCAAGATAGGATTTCGTCGAGTTCTAGTCCCAAAAATTTAGTGTGCTTTTTTTATTTCAACGGCCTCCCCGGCCGGGTGGACATTCAGAGAACGGTATTTTTTTTGTTTTGTGGGCATTTGAATATCAGTACACTTGTTTTTTGAACATTCAAAAAGAGTTCGTTGGTGTTAAACTCGCTATTTAGCATTACATGTGCTGAATTTATTCCGTCTTCAAGAGTTTGATAACAGCGAGAAGAGATTAAACTTGAACAGACGTCAGCGAATTCTGATAAACCCAAACTAGGCATTGATAACAAAGATAAATAAATGTTATTTAGTGTGTTGGGGTTTTGGTTAAAGTTTCCTTCTTAAATTTCGTGCCTGACTATTATCAAAAGCTATTTTACCTGTCGCCAGTATCATCTCGGCGTTGGCGTGCTAGCGAGACTAGCTCTAGCGCTACCAGACACATGTAAATCTGCTCTTACAAAGATAAATGGTTCTAGCTAATCCCGCTTTATTACGAGTGGCATTGTGGTACTGTATTGCCGTTTATAAATGACAAATCGCTGACCTGATCGCAAAGTCATCAACAAGTGAAATGGTTGAATGCGCTCTTCAAGTGTCAAAAATATTATCTGTTTTGGATCTTTGGACCAATTGGTGACACAGAATAACAACTCTTGTTATATCCCAAAATGTAGCTGGTTCCGATGGACCCTTGCAACTCTTCATTCCCACATTCCATATAAATGTAGACTAGCGTCTAGCGTAGAATAACGTCTAGTCTCCCGCGGGTCCACGGGCCACTTGGGAACCACTAGACGCAGATAAAGTAGAAACAGAGAATCAATCAAAGTTGAAGTGGATACTCGCACTTTTGTCTTTTTTTTTTCTTGATGCGTTAGTATCGGTGATCGATGTTACCTATGACTTTTCTGGGAACAACGTTGGTTACTAAAAAAGACAATTATCATGGATGATGCGGAATTCTATCATCTAATTTCTGAAAAATAAAGCAACTGGTGAAGACCGTAAGTTTCTTCTATGTTTTATCTAAGTGTTGATGGAAAACAATACAATGTACAGGGTGAGTCAATGATACAGTAAAGTTAATTATCTCATTGGTTTCAAGAGTTATGAGAATATGGTAAATACGAAAGTTTAGAGATTGTTAGGATGCACAATTTTAAATTATTTTATAATATACAGGGTTAAATAAAACATATCGTTTTTAAATGGAACAAGTTCTGCAAGTTTTTTTTTTTTTTTTCATTAATAATGATACATAGTTCAACCTAATAATTGTTCCAATATTTTAATTTTTCTAATAAAATACTACCCTTCACACTTACGATGGCGCCATTATTTTTGAAGATACATACGTATTTGACAACGGAACTTGAATTAGAGGCTACAGGGTGTTCAAAATAAACCAATATATAAATGTAGGCACACATATTATTATTTTTTCTGAATTTATTTTAACTTTCCAATATTTGCCCTTCTTTCTGTTTAGTATGACTATTAGAAAACAGGGCTCTCTTGTGATTAAAAAATGAACAGGAAAAACAATTTTGGGATGGATCAGCTAGCTACTCAACGGCTTGAAGATTATTTTGAACTTAAAGTGAAATTTCTATTTCTTTTTCCTCATTTGTATCATTCTGGTTGACCACTTTTGGTTTGTCATATTTAATACTACCACTAGCGTCAGACCATCCCATTAAACACTGAAAAGATTGTCAAGTTGGTATAAGTCTATTGGAGTACTTCGCCTTGTAAAGCCTTACTATAGTATTGAACTGAGGTGGCTTTTACTTGATGAAAAATGTCTTTATCAAATGTGATTTGATAAAGACACGGTGTTGAAACAATTGTCATGTCATAATATATAATTTCGTTTAAATCTGAACTTTTATTTCTTATTTATTTTTTTTCTTACTATAGTATATAAATGATATCAATTAATACAGCTTTAGGAAAATCATACTTATTTTCTTTACTTACACAAGTATTAAAAATAGGTATATAATATACTTAATAAAAGTTCTAAGTTTTTTGTAACACCATTGCGACAAAATAATAATATATATGATGTGCCATTTATGAAAATCCAGATACAAATTTTTTTGCATATACATTTACCTAGTATTTACTAACATGTTTGTGTTACATTTTTACGAAAATATTATCCTTATTGTTTCTAACTTCAAGTAAATGACCAATGCAAAGAAAATAAATTGTTCCTTTCAATCAAATTTTTTTATTATTACTACACAAAAGAACCGAGCAAAGAATATTTTATATTTGTTGAGAAGCGGGTTGAAAAAAAAATGTGCGTACGTTTCAGATGAACGTGACGGGCACCAACAACAACCCCAGGAGCCAGATGCCCCTGCGGCAACGGATAAAGAAGGTAACGTTGAGGGACCTTCAGTTCCTGTTCGAGTCGGAAAAAGATTTGTGCCGCGGCACGCTCCTGTTCAAGTCGTACCTTAAGTGATGCTTGCTACTTGTTAGTGTTGTGATATTTGTTGGAGATAACTTGGGTTTTGCGTACGGTCGCGTAGGTTTGCTATCGGTGACCCGTTAATGGCGAGGTTAGGGGACGAAGGGCGTGGCCGACTCTACGAGGCGGGAGTTTTTTTTTTTTTTCATTTTTCATTTACTTTAATCTAACTTAAATTACGTCAGACGTGGAAAATTAAAGACGGTTTAAGCTTTTGGACCGTTTTACCTAAACGATGAATGATGAGATGAATTCGATAAAGGACAAAAAATTGGAGAACCACAATGATATCTCTCGCCTGGTTTGTTGCCTTGTAGTTGGCTGGTCCTTCGTTTACACAAACATGAAGACTAAGTGTGAATTTTAAGGGGGAACCACGGTAGTTTCGTCAAAAGTTTCGTTGCGGTTTATTTGTACATATACATATATATATACACCGTTGATCTCGCAAAGCGCACTTATCACCGAGCAAATTGTAATTTCGTGTTCTACTACCGGAGGGTCGTTAAATTCGAAAATTCTCACGCCATTTAAATGTTTTGTATCAAAACAATTCGCCAGTCGGGGAAAAAAATTAATCCTTAGAGGGTTGTGTGTGTGCGCGTCTGTGTGTATGCGGTTATGCCGAGGCCCTTTCTAAATCAAAATTTCTCGTCACGCGAGTTTGTGGGGACGGTGTTATTCGTCGGTGGTCCAAAAATATATGAACCCCTCGCGTTGCTATTTTTTTTCTTCTTGGGGACCAATACATTAAAAAGCAAGAAAAAGTGAAGCGTCTTACCGTTGGTAACCGGTTTCGGGAGTTTTTAGTTTTTCCGACGAATGCGGCCGTTTCCGGGATAACACGTTCCCCGCAAAAGGACCGCGTAATATTGTTTCATTCTTTTTATTTCTATTCCTTTCGTTGTTGATTACTTGATAAGGCGTTCGTCTTCGTGTATATAAAAAAGTAAGAAAATATATTATTGCAAAGTGGAAAAAAATAATATGTTTTTTTTTTGTACTCCAAGTGTAAATTGTAAATATTTGTAGATTTTTCTATAACGATGGTCGTTTTCTTTATAAGAAAATATTTTAAACAAGAAATATGTTAATATGTAATTAGTTGTATAATTGTTTTCTTTTTAATGTAACTACTGAATATAGATATATAATTTTTGTTATAGAATAATATTTAATATAAAATAAAAATACAAACTTGGAATCAGTCTAGTTTTTGTTGTATATACATTATCGAGTCTTTGTCCACCAATGAAAATTTTTTTATATTTATTTTGTAATGATAATCGTTCCATATCTATTTTTATTAAATTGTTTTTAAAAAATATATATACGTGTTGTTTTTCGGGAACCCTGATTATCGAACTTATGGATTTATTCTTCTAGAAGTGAATTATTAATAAAAGTAAAAGTGTTCCAAAGACCAAAGGGTTTGGTAAGTGACGTGTCTATATTCCCAATATTAAAATTGATTCTTGCTTACCCAGTAAAAATTTTATTTTTGGAAAATTGTATTAATTAATTAATTAAAACTAATGTCAATCACGGTTCACGTTTTGGTTACCCTTACCCTTACGTCACACTTAAAGCAGTATGTAGTGTACCTGTAGAACAGGTGATGCATCGCTAATGGTACTTTAAATAAGATACGGGTGCAGTGTCAGTCTTGGAAACATTTAGGGTCGACTGATTTATGGTATCTACAGTGATTGAACACATCTTATCGAGACAAGACCGGTAAGCGGGCAATAAAATGGAGGAATTTATAAAGGAAATATCAAAAACATTCAATATGGGAGATTTAAAATGTCGTTTTTAACCAATAACATTGCTGCATCCAACAAACAACATGGCCTCTGACAGACTGTCACCAAGTTTTTATGCGCCTTTTTGGTATTTTCTCAGAATATCCCTAGATTTCGTTAAATGTGCGAAAACGTGGAAATCGCGATTTAGAAAGAAAATGGCAGTGCTGCGCTGACAATCATTCTTTTCTACTAATTTTTACCGGAGTAGGTAGTGCTACTATATATTATATAATTGCTATATGGTGGCCTGGCCCTTCTGCTGCTGCATATCCACTAATATTACATTTGTCCACTCTTCTTCATTCTGTATGATTGCGTCCAGCAAGATCAAACTCGTATTTCTTGCAATCCATCTGATCCTCAATATACGCCTATAGATCCACATTTCGAATTCTTCAATATTTTTCATATTGCTCACCTTTAGTGAACATCCCTCCATACCATACTATGGACGCACTTGTTTTCAATTCGATATTTGATTCCAGCCACATTCCTAAATATTTAAATTAAAATGAATTTAGTCTTCTTGGTGTTGATACCAAGACCCATGTTTTGCTGCAATGACCGACAATCCTGAGCGTACTCTGCAAATCTTCTATTTTATTAGCCTATTAAGGTGAAAATTGATTCTCCTGAACTTCGTTCCAAGCAACTTTTTAGTAAATTAAATCAAATTTGAAAACAATATTGCCGTAAAAATGCCGCGCCCAAACTTATTGATGATCTGTCAGCGGCCATGTTGGTTGTTGAATGCCGCAAGGTCATTGGTTAAAACAGAGATTTCAAATCTCGCGCATGCGCATGTTGAAACCATAGTTGCTTCATAAGCAATACTAATAATAATTATTGCTTATTATCGATTGGAATAGATATCTACGAAGCGAGTCTTGCTTTTTCGTATCTCACAATTTTGATGATAATGCGCTCAAATGAACGTTGATGATTTTAAGTAGAAAATAACTTGCAACTCTTCTACAGAATTGTCCATTCTTCCAATTAAGACTTTGACCAAGTGTGTTAAAGGCTTACTCCGGTAAGGTTTTTACTTCAGCGAACATTATGGTTAAACAAAGGAAAGACCAAAATTTTAAAAGTTAGCGCTCCAAATCGTATAGAGCCTAATGAGTTGGCGATTGTGTATCAGTCACGGCAAAAACGATATATCATTATACATGGAAGCTTATTTTGCCAGGAAAGTTTAATGCTAAAACACGTATATCGCTCTTACAGTAATTTTGAGAAACACGATTAGAAAGCAGACTATTAAGTGCGCATGGATATAAAATGCAATCTGTTTTAACGAATATTTATTTTCTTAAAACCTCAAATCTAAATGTCGACGTGGATATTTTCATTATACGCTTTTCTCCGTTTCGAATTATTTTTGCTTAAACCAAGTATGGTATGATACTTTAACAATTTAATAATGATTAAGCACGAGCTTATAACGTTGCCTCATTCTATTATCCTGTCGGTAAAATTGAGCTCGGGGCGCTTTTCTACGCATTATTTTGCACCGTGGAAATTTGTAGGCGGACGTTTTCTCGGGGTCTGCTTTTGTTGTGCCCCGATGTCCCGAGGGCTATTGTAAAATTTCGGATACATTTCATCTTCCGGCTTCCCTCAAAATTCTCGAACTTTGCAAACCCCTTTTCGCCTCTTCATACGACCTGCGAAAATTATACCAGCTGACCATTTCCATCGGGTTCATTTCAACCGCAGTTACACTTTTTTAGAGTCAGTAAGATAAGAATTTGTTTTCTGTTCTATCCATATACTTACTACAATGTAAAATAAAAATAAAAAATGTTGAATATACACAAGCGCGAATCATTTATAGACTCGGTTTCAACAAATAAGAATATCCACGCAAATAAGAGTGCAAGAACTAAACAAAGTTTAGTCGATCTCTTCATTAGAAAGCAAAATTGGCTTGGGATCATTATTTCTAACCATAGAACCAAAGTGATGTGGTTTTATGGTTAGTGTTGATTAGTTTGTTGTCAATACCTTTTAAGCTGAAAAAATGTCAAAATTATTTAAAATTAGAATAAACAGATAACCACGCCAGAAGGTAAAATGTTTAAAATCCGTTTGGGATTTAAGATTCTAAGGAACCTATTATGTTAAAAAACAGTTTTTTATAAGAACACTACATTATTTCGGCCATTATTTTTTAAACCGTCCACAGCTTATAAAATTGATAATGTACAATCTGAATTATAGCCTACAATCCATATAAATTACAACTGCAGTATTAAAACTTCATTGTCATCAACATAGGTAGTAATCTCAATATCACGGTGAATTCAAAAGCTTGAAGTGAGTTTAAACAAATCCCTAGCAATCAGTGTGACCTCGTTGCATTTCTACTGTCGCAGCGATAGAACATCTTTTACATAAATTGGCTCCTAAATGTCACTGCTACGACGTCATGTTGGAATTTCTAACCTGTAACGACTGTTATAAGGATGATTGCAAAGTCTATTTTCACTTTTAGAATGCGGTGAATTTAATAATTTAAAAACAATTATCGAAATGTCAAAAATATTACCGCATGATATCTTTAAATTTAACATCGTTGGTTAATCATTACTAACTTACGCGATCATCGTAAAACACTGTGAATACAATCTTAAAGATGATTGGTAAAAACTTTTGCTTATCATAGTTAACCTCTCCAACCTTCCAACCACAGAATCATGCCGGCCAGAACAAGAAATTTTCGAAGCTTTTCGAATCTCCAGCCCCCGGCATTTTGTACATTTCCCAATGGAAAAACGCTCCCAAGGTCGTACCGGGCGAATAAGAGCGTACCGGAGCTCGAGACGCGCGGGCCTCCTCTGCATTTCTCTTTCGGAATTCGTCTGCGAAAATGCCCCCGGCATTTTTCGACGCCGACATAATGCAAGAACTGCCCCACGGCAAACATATTTTACAGCACACCCATGGTGCCCGGAGGGACTATCTCGCCCACCGCCTATGGCGGACACGTTGTTTGTATAATGTACAAATTATCCTCTACCTACCTTCTTGTCGGTCGGGGTTGCCACGTATCGTGGGGCCCGCGCGATATCAAGGGGACTTTTATGATATTTTTCAAGCGTGGGAGACGAGCTAGAATTCAAAAAACGTGTAGGTGACTTCATACGACAGAACATAAAAATGAAACGTCCGGTGCGGGATTAGCACTGGCCAATTTACGTTATTCTGATTAATATTTGTACATTTGATCAAAAACTAAGTCAAAATTCACAGAAAATGAATCCCGACTTGTCTGTAGTGAAATAATTGTTTTGTTTGTGTACATGGAAATCATTTCCACGTAATTTATCTGTGTTTGAGGTTAGAAATCAGTGTTGTTCCATTTATTGATAGGGCTATTTTGTTAGTCTGATAGATTCTTATTTCGAGTGTTTTTACATTTTTACAACCCTAAGGACGGGAATATGGATTCTTCTCTGGTGGTATCTTGCGATCTGACATTTCGTAATTATGGGAGACACATCTCTAATTAAAAATTAATAAATAAAAAATAATACAAAATTAAATTAAAATCTTAAATTTAAACTCCTTATGAAGTGTGTTGCCTTTTGCAAATCCCTATATTGATAAATAATTACTTAATTTTGTTCTGTTTTTAAATCTATTAAGACCGTCCAAAAATAATATCTATATCTATATTTGCGGTCTCAGCGGCTTCAATTTTCCAACTACATGGCGATAAGAATAAGAAGAAGAAATGGTGGACTAACTTAATAACATTTCAAGCAGATCTGACTGCTCTCAAACCATCTAGGAAAATGTACCTATGAAATGTAATATATTAGTTTTTTAATTTATTTAGTTGATAAATTGATTATATTTACCTAATTCTTAAATATGACTTTTTTTTTGAGAGAAGGCGTAGGCATGCGAGCCGTTTTTGTATACTTATTTATTGTTTATTTTATTTAAGCAGAATTTTGTTATAAACATTTAAAAAATTACTGCCTTCAATAGGAAATTTATACGGGGAAAATCAAAATATTTGAAAAAAAAATGTTACGCCACTTAATCAGAACAAATTAAATCCTTTGACTGAATGATGAATGAATCAACTTTATGAATTCATTAATACACCGATTATTCTTTTGAGTTTAAGGGACACTTAATAATAAAAATAACGTTGTAATAAAACAACAAACAAAATGTTTAATCAGATGCGAAGAAATTACGCATTTTAAACGATTATTATTTTCAAAACTCTAAACCCGGTAGACATGTAGCCGGGGTTCGAAGAAACGTAAAAGTTGCACATCGGCCACGCCCCTATGTCGAGAAAAAAAGCGCCTCTCGTCAAAAATCGATTTCGAGCGACCGGCGGCGATCCTTTTACGTAACAAAAACAATAAATATCCAAAACATGACCGGCGGGGCAACGGTCGTAAAATATATATAGGCCATCTCTCGTTTTGCCCTACCCTTTCGGTTCCAGCGTCTAAGCAGCAGCGTCGATACCGCAGCGAGTTGCCCCCCCCAGGCCAAATTCATTTCAACGTTGCCCCCGGGACCTTTTTTAAAGTGGCCTTGTATAGGAACGAGAAACCAGAATGCCCGTAACTTGCCCCACCCCCCTCGTGCTGGAAAAACGGGGAATATGCCCGCGATTTATGACCAACGTGTATACGCAATTGTTCCACATTCGGATGAGATGTTGTTTTGGATGTCATTATATACGGGGTGTCCACCAAGTATGTCCTAATCCCTACAGATAAAATTATCATTTATTCTTTATTTTATTTCTGGTCTATTTCCCCGATAAGTGATTGATGACTATAATGGTCAGCAGGATCAGCAGTATTGGGCCACTCTGTTCTGTCCTGGATTCCCTGCTGGCTTGCTGACATAGGTAGTATTACAGCAGCCTCTGCAAGTATCTTTAACAAATTTTATTATACTGTACATATGGCCCTGAACAGAACAGAGTGGCACAATACTGCAAATTCTGCTACTAGACTACAGTTAGCTTACAGTCAACAATAAATTCTATTCATTAACAATCAATACCGGAAGAATCCAGAAGATTTGTAAATAGTAGTAAAAGCCCTAGCCGATCTGATCTTTGGTCTTTGTCATTTATCCGCGTGGTGTCGCTCTTTTTGAGCGTCCAAGTGTCCATCTGAAACACAAGTGATTTTAACAATTACAGCTTAATTTTTTCGGGGAATATCATCGTAAACATCCGATTGCTCCCAAATCCGTGCGGTAAAATCCCGGAAAAGCCTCTCGGATTCACGGGAAACGAAACTGACGTGGTAAAGTGACGCTTCCCGCACGCTATTAGGTATTTTACAGGCGGGAGTAGAAAAAAATATTTTATTAATCATGAATGTATACATCGGCATTGACGTTACAAAACTGAGTCTGCCAGAATCTACTTCCAAACAACCGTAAGGGAAATACGAGAAGTGCACTAAACAACATGGCTGACGTTTTTTAGCATCCAATCGGCCGTCGATGGAAGAGCCATCTGAACGTCCGGCTGTATTGCGGGTGGCCTACAATGCAAATCTTTAACGGCGTCGGGCCATCACCGCATCTCGCGGACGTCGATTTGACAAGCCCACGGTCGTCTCCCGTCGAAATTGATTCCACCATTCGAGCGGTGCGGCCCGAACGCCACGCCAAGTATCTCAAATCTCGCATTCCCGGAGAAAAATATCGGCATTAAAGTACCAAATGGTACCCCAAACGTTATAATTAAGCTGCGAGGCCGCCGCGGGAGTTTTGGTCGTCCCGACCGCCGCCGCCGCCTCACCCGGGGCAAACGTTAACCAATTTTTCATTTCTTCCCACGTCACGCTCAATTGGAGTCGGCATATCGGAATCGGACCTGGGGGCCACGTGAGCACGTCCAGCGCCCCGCGGCTGCGCAGATATGCGCGAGATGCGCGCGCTGCGACGGCGTCTGAGAAAAACGGACCGTCCGGCGGCGGTGCGGCGGCGTTGCCGGATCTTCTGACCTATTACGTGGCCGCGAGGAGATCTTTCGACGGAAATATAATAGAATATTCGAAGACTCATAAGATCAAAGTTTAATATAGCAAAAAACGAATACCGTTAACAACCAGTTAGTCATTGACAGCAAAGAGAAAATCAATGTTTGGGAAGAGTATATAGCAAACATTTTTGAAGACGACAGACCCCCAGTTGACACCATTAAATCTCCAACTGGTCCACCGATCAAAAAATAACAAAGCGGCTGTCCCGGATGAAATTCCTTCAGAAGTACTCAAACTCCTCGATGAAAGAGGCATAAGGTGTCTCTACTTTTATCCCCTTGCCTAAGAAGACAAATGCAAGAAGATACACCTAAGAATATTCCCAAACTGTGAAGGAGACTTAAGCCACTCACAATTAGGGTTTATGCAAGGGCTAGACACAATATTCGGACCTTTAGTTTCAGACAAAGTTCTGTTTGGCGAAACGTCCTAGAACTAATTATTCGTTAATAGAATTGGTTAAATTTAAAGCAAAAAGTTCATATAAACCTGGATCCCTAAGACGTTGGTTTTTAACATGGGTTAAATTTTAGATTTTATTTTTTTTTTTCGAAATTTCATTTGTTGTTATATAAATATTTGAAAGAATAATAATATTTGTAGAGGACTTCGCCTACATGTCTCTTTATAAAGTATTAACCTTTTGTATGTATTTGCGCTTGAGATTTCTAAGTAAAATTTGAAACTTTTACCTAAGTAGTAGAAAATGCATGGAACAAATGGAACAATATTTTTAATTACGTTGTTTATTATTCTATCAATTTCAACAAATATAATTCTTTATTTAAAACTTTGCTCTACAACTGCAACTATTTTGAGTCCAAATATCAAAGTTACTTCAATTGTTATTACCAACCTGCGTTTATTGTCTTCAAATTACCAAGCGTATCGCTCCTTACAGTTAGACCCTTAACGACAACTCTATATAGAATTGAACGAAGCCTCACAAAATTTCACACCAATGGCTTTTAAGCAATCAAAATTGGCTTTGTTGATAGATTGCCATGGCAACGCATGTATTTTAAGCCGGCACCTCCTACATCACGAGGCCGTGAAATGCTAAAGTATGAATCGTCACATTAGGGACGGGAAATACCTGGTTACATAATATCAAATATGCGTAAAACAGAATAAAAAACACGTTTTAATTGCTTTATATTATTATTATTATTGTTATTATTATTATTATTATTATTTCTTTCTTTCGCTGTCACTACGTTCGGGCTTAGGTAAATAGGGATTATACTATTAGCTATGAATAAAAAAATAAATAAAAACTAGTTTTGGTCAAAAGAGATGGTTTTATCTTTTGTGGGAACAAATGAATCTTTTCTTATGGCTTGAATCCAAAATATATTTTCAAACGGTTTTTGGTGCGAAATTTTCGTGCAGAATCTCCGTTGTGATATTATAGTGACTATTTTCTTCCACGGTATCAAAGGGGAAATGCAATTTTCTGTCCTTTTAAATATTTAAGGTCAAAGACATCCGCTAGGTATATACTTCGCCTCCGTCCCTGACTTCAAGAGCGACCAAGCGGTTTGTCGCCGCGGGTCTACGAACCAACATTTGGGTCTTCGCCGTGGTGCCCGCGAGGCCGTAAAGCCTCCGGGTTTGCGCCATTAAATTTAATCAAATAAAATGAAAACTCTAAACCATAACCCGCCACGAATAATTTAATAATAGGTATACGAATAATAACGGCAAATATAAAGGGTGGAAACGCCTTTGTTGGGACAAAAGAATATCAGGCAACAAGGGGATCCATCTCTGCCTGACGTATTTATAATAATTTAATTGTAAGCCGAGTCAGAAATCGGATTGATGTTAGGCAACCGCCAGCACGGCGATCACAGAGTTATGATTATTATTATTACAACATTTTTTTCTTAAAGATTTCCTTGGCGCAATTAAAATTATTAGTGGCGAAGACAATGCGTCATATTAGTGATAGCGCAATTGGTAACTGTCAAAGTTTCGGTTTGGAAACTATTTAAAAAGTCAAAATTGAAAATGAAATTTCATGGAAATGGGAATATAACCTAAATTCTCGAACAATTTCAAATTTACCTCTGATTTAACTAACCAAACTTGAATCCTGGCTTGCCACTATCCAGATACGCTCAAATAATCAGTTAAGATTAATTATTTGTTTAAAACTTATTGGATCTGTTAATATTTGTAGGTTATGTTTTCATTTTCATTAAAATGCCCTTAACTTGTTTCATTTACAATTTTGATATTTCCATGGCGATAATTGAATGGTACACTATTGATAAATGATGACGAACTTTCTAAATAGTCAAAAAGAATGGGTGTCCTACGAATTCACATATACAGAGCAAACAATGTATTTGCTGGCGCAAAACAGATTAATTTGTACAAAATGAAAATAACGAATACAAAAGCGGATCTAATTATTTCTTCTTCTTCTTAAATTTGATTATATATGACAGACCAAAAAAATAAAATATGATAGATATAAAGACAACATCAAAATATAAAGAAAATGGAAAGCGGGGCTGGAACTTTTCAAAAATTAATTAAATTAATAAAAAAAGGTCTGCAAACACGAAAAACCTCAACATTAATGATAATAGGAAGCTTTGATATGCACATTAATTTTAAACCCAAAGACGCCGTTTTCTGAATTTGAATTTTAACGTGTCACAGATTAAAAAAGTAAAGACATGGTCTATGGTATTGCGAATTAATAACGAAGTACTCTAACCTAGAAACACGACCCCTCAAACTCCTCAACTCGAAATAAGAAAAAAAATGCCTGGAGAAAAGTACACTGTGAAAACTTATCAATTCCTATGGGGTGTCATACATTTCTACTCTTCACTTTCTAGCTTAAGCTATTTACATTGTCTGTTAAATTTGGGAATAGTTTCCGACAACTTTATCCATTTCGAGATAAATGGGGAAAACTAATTTATAACACGACATATCTTGCATAATAGTTTTAAGTGCACCAAATTACACTTGTGTCTTACTACGTCACTGAAGAGAGTTTCCGTAGCAGTTTTTTTTCAAAAGTCTCCATAAACGTTACTAAATAATCCGAGCTTATTTAATAAAACCTGGGAAACATCACGCTTATTTGTATTCAACGGAGATCTGGTGTTCAACAAACCTTTTTTTTTATTTTGCACAATGAAATTGTCGTGAGGCTGTTTCGTATTCGGACAAGCAACGGTTCTTCATTGTGCGAATATGATTTTCAGACACGGACCACAATACACCCACGCCGCTCGTATGTAATGTCGCAGTCGATTTTTTACGAATACCTCGATCCTGTTTTGTCATGCGAATCAGGACTGGCTTCATCGTCTTTGTTTCCTCGCACCCAAACGAAGAAAATGAAGCGTTTGATTTGGTTACTGTTGACAGTGAAATTTTAATTTTGTCACTGTTTAATTTCTCTGACCCAATAAGACACAGAAAGTCCAAAAATCCTGTGTAGGCGGGGGCAGAAAGTGTCCCATAAGTGCGTCGTTCAGCGTCTTGCCATGCATTCAGTATGTCTATTTTATAAGATATGTTCATAAAAAACTAAAGCATCCGATCGTAGTTCATTGAGGTTTTTTAGTATTTTTCTTAGCATTTTATTTTTCTCAATTTTTAATTCCTTCGTTTTTTTTTCCTGACTCCCTACTGCTCTCTGCGGGAGTGAATAAACATTTAAATATACTTATTAAGGTTGAACTCTTCACGTTGAACCGAGGTGGCTATTGATTGATGAAAATCCAGTTAACACAATTCATTTAGAACAAAAAGTGTTCATATTGATTGGTTTTTGACAATTTTCTCGGAGACAAGTCAACCATATCAGAAAATAAGATTTATTAGTTAGTTAAAAGTTTGTTTTTGCAAAAAATTATTTTGTTAAAGAGGGATTAATTATGGGAAACCCACTTAGTCAACTATTTGCACAATTTTTTATGCACAATTCAGAAAACATACATGAACATCCTCTGACTAAAAGGTTTCTTTGCTGGTATATATACTTGGATGACGTTCTTTCTTGTTCCAACGGAAAGACAACTACAATGTTTTTTGAATCATACATGTATGCACAGACCCTCACACACTCAAAAAAAATTATTCTTTTATCCGCAAACTACTTGATATACCACTTTCTAGAGAAAATTAAAAAAAAGAATTAAATATTATAAAACAAATAGCTCTGAATCTATCCATCCAATATTAAACACTACATATAAAATTTGGTTTCTAGATTGCCGTTGCCATTTTTAATTAAAATTGAGTCAATGATGTTTATTTTTTCAATAGTACCTTTCGTTTTGCACATTTTTATATAAATTTAGGCTGGTATGTATAATTCGTATTTTGGAATAATAAACTCCGATTACAAATGATGAAAATAAGTTCATGGTAGCTCTAATATCTATCATATTCAATTATTGCAAGAGTTAATGATAATATCCAACCTCAAAATTTTTGAAATTAAGAGAAGTTTATCAATAGACTGTGATTTTTGGTTTTTTCTATATAGCGTGAAGGTAATGGTTGGGAATGACGTCAGACCAACTATTCAGAGCAGCTGTTACCAAGATTAGGATAGCCATGATAATATCCAACCTCCGTTAGGAGAAGGAAAGAAGAAGAAGACTTTCTTAAACATCCTATAGCCTGAAGAATAGTTTGCCACTGATGGGTTAGCTAAGTTCATTCCATCAGTCAAAACGATATTCGAATAAAATAGGTTTTAAAATGTCATAGCGAATTGCGGATAACAAAATTTTTGATTTTTTCCAACATAACTATTTTTCTGATTAGTTTTACTAAAGCGTCGGGACATTTTAAATCTCAGTTCATTCGAGTATCAAAATGCGTATTTACATCGTTTTTTAAAGATATCCAAAACCGATAACCAGTTGCGTAGTATTTTATTGGAAAGAAAAATCTCTTTCCTTTCCTTGGATTAGCCAATTTACGTAGGTTTTGTTCCGCCGTTTTGTAAAATGGACTAATAACGGCTTACATAAAATATTTTTCATACGCAGGTTTCGTTTTAAACGATCTTTTCTTGGATACGCCCCTGTCGTCGAATAACCCCCAGGCCCGTCAGAAAATTATGTAGAATGAGCGGGGTCGACTGGAACTGCCCGGAGCACCTAATAACGATCCTATAAGCCCCGCGGCTGGGGCTGCGCCGCGAAACCCCACCAGCACGTCGCCGACGAAGAAAGTCGACTTAAAATTTCAAACGAACCAATATTTACTTTTTTTTTAACGTCGAAATTATTTCTACAGGGATCAATTTTAATCCCTTTATTTTACTCGATTTATGTCAGCCTTTTTTCTACCGGTTTATCACCAGTAATCATCACTTTTATGCAGCTCTTTTCACTCCCCAAATTTAGAACAAGCTATGAAGCGAATTTTCAGCAAAACGCGCAGAAAATAGTATATTATGCAACAAGTGTGGAAAACGCCATGTGAGTCACGGGTTTATTTAATTTACATACTATACTTTTGTTACAACCGTAAGTTTGTGGGTACATTTTTGCAAAACAACACCAGTGCATTCGCTGATATCACCGTCAGAATTGACACGCGTCAAAATTCCAGCGCCGAGGCAAAACCTCCGAAAACATCCGATTGGAAATGTCCGAAGTAGTTCGGATCCGTGGGACGAGAAACACGTGGTAAAGCGTTAAACACTAATAGAAAGTTGCAAAACAAGTCAAATGAAATCTATGTTGTGCGAATCCGTGGTATTGTGGTAGTTTAATCACTTGTGACTCTATCTATGGTTAAAAACCCAAGATACAAAACAACTACAAAAGTTACAGGCTAATTAGGCTAATTTATTAGCGATACTTTAAAACACTCTGCTTGCTTTTATCATAATACAGTTCATTCAAAAACTCCAGAATATTTGCTTAGAAAAATTCGCTTCAGATCAGATGTTTACAATAATAACGTGCGGTTTATGGGTAGACTTACACCTACTAAATAGTTAAGCTTCTTAAAGAAAATATTATAAGAAACATCCATTTGCATTTCTGTTTGCAAAATACTCTAGTGCCTTATAGGTTTACAAATATTATTTAAAAAAGCAATTTTAGATTATTTATTAATAACAATTGGTCCCGAATGTTTGTGTAATTGCGTAGGTCGCAGATATTACGGTTATCTTTCGGAAGGGCGTTATTACCAATGTTTAGTGTATATCATTTTTTATTTTGAATTATCGCTACTACTTTTGCGCTCTCGACCTTAGAACACTTATTTTTTCTTTTTTATTTACTTTGTAATTACTAATAAAGGCCTTATTTATTTATTGACCCAAATATGTCTTAGACAAGCCTACCGGATTTATAATCAGATCATTAGGACAAGTCGGTTCCCGAACATGTAATTTAAAAAAAAAAAAAGTTCAAATGGCAATATAAAGCCTTCAAATTGTTTTTACTAAGAAGTTGCGGTTTAGTCTTGGTTAGCAACTAATAAAATTTTAAATCAGGCATAAGAAAGAAAGCTGCATTAAACGATCATGGCGAAGAGTAAGTTTTTCGTGATATCCATATCTTACCTTCGAAAATGTCAGAATAAACTACATAACAGTGATAGGGATAGGTTAAAGATAAACTGTTTTCCTGTAGATGTCTCATTGATTTGTAAAATCCCAACAGTAAAGTTGTAATGGTGTTTTGTTTTCATTTATGATGCCATTAAAACCCACTACAAAGAAAATAACATGTTCGTAAAAACTTTTTGAATTATTTATTCTTTCCACATTAACTGAATCCTGTTAGAACTGTGGCACCACAGAAATGTTGTGTTTAAATCTTCTTGTGTCCCACTTGCTACCGGATATGTATATAGGTAGGTATAACTTAGCGGAAAATTATTAATCAACTAGGTGCAGGAAAAAAGCTAATGCGTTACGCTCAATTAATTTTCTCCATTCCATTTCACGCTTGTTCGCACTTGTCCATCGGATTTCTTGTAACAACTAATGCATGTGTAACATTTATTTTAAATAATTATGTTGACCATATAATCAAGCATCCCATTTTGTTCTATTATTTTCGTAAACATAAACAACCATCAGAATTTGACGATATTGGCAGTTTTCTGAAATAATAATATGACTAACCAACCGATTATCTATTTTGTAAAATGTTTTGTTTGTTTTTTTCTATGTCCAGAATATCATATTTGCTTTGTAATTTGTCATCCAAATGAAACTGAAAAACGTTGTGCATCTATCCGTTGAAAATTCCAACAGACCCAACGCAACAGACAAGTTATGTTGAAAAACTCTAATTAATAACAATAACAATGTTGAATACTGAAGACTTTAAACTAGATTTGATATTCGAGGTTATGTATAGAGCGCCTACAGCGACATCTGCGTACAGCTACGGCGCCGCAAAACAAGGGTAGATATTAATCTATGTTCACTACCATGAAAATAAAGTAAAGACTTTGAAATGCTATTTTAAATTAGGCGAGGAGGGATATACAGTCGATCGAAAAAGTCTCCGTACACATAGTATTTTTTCAGTTTTCTTTTAGTTTCTTCTCTCGCCTACATTTAATAGGAAATATATCTCACGTAAATATCGGCAATCTCATTAAGAGTAATAAAAATAAAATAAAAAATCATTTGAAATACTTTATTTTTTGGATTTTCGCAATTTTTAGCGCTCATTTTGTTTTTATTTCAAAACGACTGACTTAAAAGTGTAGCTCATTTGTTTAAGAGAAATTTGATAGAAGCTGATTTGATAAAATATTGATGATTAACTGTTCCACCTGTAGTTCTGAATAGCGATTTATTAAAGTGAACGGAGACTTATTCGGCATAGTTTCCTGCTTCTAAAACTGTCTTATTTTTTATCGTTCAAATACAGTGTCTCAAATGATTTCTATTTTATTTTTATTACTCTTAATGAGATATCCGATATTTACTTCAAATATATATCTGAATAAATGTAAAACTAAAAGAAAACTGAAAAAAAAGTAGTTAAAATATAAATATACAATACTTTATCAATATTTGAATTTGCAATAGCACGAAAAGAACAAAACGTTCTTAGTTTTACCTCCGAAACGTTGCTTTCTCAAAATGCGCGTAAACATGTTGATTCGAGCGAGTACCGTGGTCGGTTATTAATGCCAACTGTTAATTTTAACAAATTCTGTGTATGCGCTGTTGTCGGTACGGCTAAACGCTTTAAGATTTATCGTCGTCATTGTTTATCTTTTTTAAATTACATATCCTTAAACGGGTTTAAATATTCGGCACTCCGATAACGATCTCCTGCAACGGGTCTCGCTTGTTGAAAGTTGAAACCTGCGAACTGCAAGATTTGTAAGTCATTCGCGATACATTCAGACACATATCGTATGCGGAAAACGTTTATTGCTGTTAGTAACAGACGCATGTTTGTATTCGGTGAATTGTATTATTATCGACCAATTTTATGTCGTAATTACGAATTTTTTAAAATATTCATTAAGTTTACTATCATTGTCAAAAAGTAGTTATAGTCTAAGGTTTCTTTGCCCTATATCCGTGATCACACTGAACTAGACGAGTAGTTTGTTTACTTATTTAGTGTTTCCATACGTAGGGTATTCAGAACAAAAATAAATATGTGTTTATTGTTGACGGTTAAAAAGTCATTTCAATTTTGGTATTTTTTAATTTTCTATTTTAATTTTTGAGGCTGTCTACCTAATTGTCACTAATTCCGTTGTCATACAGCAAACGACAATAGTGATTTGAAACAACTTGTAAAGAAAACAATACGAGTATAACACAGGTAACGCTACTTCGCTGATATTAATAAAAAGGTGAAATTGCAGTAATCCAAAAAGATATAAAACATGGCAAACATATCGAAATATATGTGAAATATGTGAAAATCAAATTTCGTAGGGAAGCCTATTATAAAAGTATCACGATAGTCCTACATACAGGGTCATTTCAGGGAAGATCGTTTTATAATAAATATAATGTAATTAGTTTAAATTTTTTGGGGATTGATATTTGCTTTTATTGTTTGAACCCAAGATAAAAGGGAAATTTTTGGAAGTGTTGTAGAGTCAATTTTATGCAACTTAAAATGTTGGATACGTGAATAGTTCCGCTTTTAGTTCCCATAAATGCAATTAGATCCAAATTTTATATTTCGGCCTTATTGCAAATCTATTTTCTGGTTATCGACGTACATATTCAATTTTATTTATTATCGACATTTGCAATCGTCAGCTAAGTGCATTAAAAAGAGTTATTTGTATTTGGAAATTTAAAAAATTATAGGGTAAAGCAATTTTGGGCACTACTGGGCTATATCCAAATAAATTCCAAAAAGTATTTTAATTATTTTTATTATCATTACATCAATGTCAACGAGATATTCAGCTTCGTTTCCATCTCGTCTATTTTTGTTAGCTACATTAACATCTTAGATGGCAATAAAGATTAAAAAATAGCTGAACCGCTGACAAATAATTAAAACACATTTTGAAATTCATTCCGCCAAAATTCCGAGGAACATTAAAAGAATTAAATTTTATGTAATTTAGTTTTGTTCGAAAATGGTGATAAATTTGGGACGTTTTATGGCCAAATCGGGTTTTACGAGACTCAAAAATACTCAAGTTATACATATCTGTTACATTAACTGCGGAATTTTTAATTAATGATCTGATTTACACATGACTGCTAAGAGAATAGTGTGTATATTTCTAGAGTGGCAGGCCTCTTAAGACGGTCCATTGTACCCCTACGTTCCGAAGCATCTTTACAAAGCTGTTTAAAAAATCTTTTCCTCTAACTTTTGAACCGTTTATTGACGTTAAATATGAGATATTTTTCAATCAAAACAATCATTATCCAGTCGCCTAGAGCGAAAGCTTGATAAGTTTCAATAAGTCCGTCCATAGCCTACTATGGTAATATTTTAATATGTGCGTATTAACAATCACAAACAACAACAAACCGTCTGGAATTTGTAGTTTGTTAGTTCGGAGAAAAAAGAAATCGACGAAATTTACCTCCCCCCGGGTGGTGGCCGCCATTGTGCCTTTCGGAAAAAACGAAACCCGTTATAAAAACGGCGAAAAATGCAAAAGAGATTGGAGATTGAAAGTAACCCGTTCGGTCCCCCGGAGGTCGGAGGCAATAATTCCAACAGTTGTCAAATTAGCGACGACAAAATGCAGTAGCGGTACCGCGGTTTTTACCCGAGGGTGCGTTATTAAGTGTCATTAGATTATTAGATTACGAACGGGACGGTAAAAATTCTGGAGGTTACTGAATAATCCGTTTCCTGTGAGTAATGGCGCCGGTGGAAACCCATTATGGAAATATGTCCCGCATACAGGGTCGCAGTCAAAGTTTGACGAGTACGTGTATTTTAAATCGAACATCCCGTATAAATGGATATAATATACGGACGAATGAGGAGAAAGAACAAATACAGCATTTAACACGCGTGACGCGTGTTGGTTATACAGGGTTAGTGAAAAGTAACGGAATGCTTCAATGTGTCGTATAAGTTGGAGCGATAACATTCAATATCTGGAGGTTTTTGGACATAGAGAATTCAAAAACAGCAGTGTTGTCAGATTTACCACAAAAAATCTTATGTTTCTAGAATTTTGGAGGTTAGAAGTGTATCAATTAATGGTTATACTTCGGCCAGAAATATAGCTCCTTATAGTAGCCCTGCCGAGTAGACCCTCACCCGTCACCATTATTGAAACATGTATATAAAAAAATTAGTATAAAGTAAAAATGTGTCACGTTCTCTTTCATTACATTTCTACATAGTACCACTATTAATATACAAATTATTAAATATAAAAATAATAAAGTATCTGTCAGTATTTTTTATGCAGTTTTTCTAGGGTTAAAACACAAGTTTCTACAAATATTCGTTACGGTCCATCTCAGGCAAGACTACATCTGTTCGGATGAGTTTTGCCACGGTATGAGGTTAAGGTACTGTAAAACACTTAAAACATCAAATCAATCAATGCACTATATTTTTGGTCGTATTATACCAGAATTATAAATATCCTGCACGTCCAAAATCACCCAGGTATTAAATTTTACCGTTCCAGCTTTTGAATTTTGGAAATATTTAAGAGTTCCGGTACTTTATAATAGCCGTGTTGAAATTATGAAATTACGAGACCTCACTAAATTCATTGCAACAAAAATAAATAAAATAACAAAATTATGACCCTTGGCAAATAAGTGGTAAATTGCTGTAGTCATTTTTGAATTCTGCATGAAGGTATTGAATTTGATCGTTCTAGGTTTGCCAGTTTTGAGATTCTTAATAAGGAATGAATCTTAGAATCCATTTTGACATTTAGGGATATGATTTTTTAATGAAACCAAAATTGTTTTCAAATTGTAGCAAACAGTTTCCATTGTACTGGATAAAATGGAAAATATGCCTTACGAAAAGTCGTATCTCAAAATTATTATTTTTTTATTTTTTTCAATCTAAGGAAGAACGAAAATAGTGAATATTTTAACCGTATGTCTTTAAAATAGACGGAAAAGAGAAAAAAAAAACAAAAAAAGAGATGTACCAGTTCGTATACTGTTTAATTTTAAAGTACGCCTTGCTAACGATGATTGAAAAAATATATTTTTGGTTTAAAAAATTAATACAAACATTCAAAAAGCGTTGACTTAAGGATTATAATTTGATACAAATATTTGACTTGCTAGTAATGATACAAAAATACATTTTTTGTGGAAAAAAATTAACATAAACAGTCCTTATTAAGCTTTTGAACAAGTAAATTTAAAACATTTTCCTGTTTTTTTTTTTTAGGTAATGTTCATGTAGAATTCATCACAATATGATAACTTGTAGAACATTTTATTAGTGTGTTTCTTATCAACATTAAAATTGTCATTAAAATTATTTCCATTATTTTCTTACAATACAAAATTTGCTAAACAATAAAAATAAAAAAAAAAAAGAAAATTCAAGGCAATGCAGAGTACTGCAATCGTTTATAATGCAAATATGCAGGCAATAGGTTTTTAAAGGAGATTATGTGGCTTCTACTTGATGAAAATAGGAGATATTGGTGTAGAAACCTAGACTTCTTGGAAAGTCGAGATACTATTTTTTCATATTGCCACTGCTAGTTTCCTCTAATATAATTTTTCTACTCCCTGCTCTAAAATCCCTAGAGGGCGAAATATAAACTAACCAAATTCTATTCCAAAAGGAATTTGCATTTTTTGACCTGGTTACAGCACTTCCCTTATACCTAACTTTCAGAATATTGGACAGCCTCTAATTAGCGTGTCCGCAAATCATTACATATTGAAATCGAACCGCATTCATGAACTGCATACCATTTATCTCAGCATTAAACCCGATAATAGAGTCTTTAAGACGGTTTTGTAGCTTCTTAGGTTACTTTAGCGGCGAACTACAATTTCAGACACCACGTCAGAAAGTTGAAAGCTTTCTCGGGATCCGTCGGCTGCATCCGCCAACAACAACCAAAGTCTGTATGCAAGTTGTCAGTTGCTTGTTATGCAAGTCTGATATCTCGAGATGCCTTGTCAATAAACCTAAATAGGCGGATTGAGAAGTTGCTCGGATGTTTAAGTTACTCGGTATTCTGTGATATTGACGTGTTAACCAATCTTCCGTACGCTCATTAGGCGCGTCTGCGTTACTGATATTGTTATGGTAATGAAGTCTGGCAAATAGAATAAATACGTTTCGGGGTATAGTTTGTTTCGAATTACACCGTTTGCGTAAAACGTTAGATATTTGCTATCCTTTGTATTATTAAATATTCCGTAAGCAACAACAAATTGGTTTCATTGTTTCGAGTTGTTTCTAGTGCTTTGTGTGAACTTGTTAAGTTTAAGTTTATGGTACTACGACTAAATTTTGGTGCATGCGCTTTCAACTCAGACCAAATCGTCTCAATCGGGTCAAATATACAATGATACGGGGGTAATATCTAGATTTGATGTCCCTTTTGTTCTGCTATCGAATCGATTCTGTAGTCTTTATCTAGAAGTGGTTTTCTCGTGTAGCTCTCTTCAAATTTTTTGAAAATTTTCTAATTTGGGCTGAATGATACGAGGCATTATCCAACACAATAACATTATTTGGCGATAGTTTTGGCATTTACTGTTACTGTTGCGTTTTTGCTTAACATTTCTAAGATTTTAAAACTGGATTTTTTTTTTCATGCATATTATTCACCTATTTTGCGAACAGTACTCAGATGATCCACTTTCAACATGAATCATCATCATGTTTCATAAATCCCAAGGTAGACAGCGCCCGGGTCACACAAATTTAAATTCCAAAAATACGTTAAGTTCTAGAGACAACAGTTATTGAATCGGAATTCAGTGTTAACTTCAAACATTAACTAAAACAGTGTCAACTTTTATTAGTTTTATCAGAGAAATAAGAATTTATGAGGTAAAAAAAAGAATTTATCGAAAAATTTAGCTGATATATTGTAGTTTCTCTTTGAATTATAAAATAAATTAAAGTGAGAACAAACAACAGAAGCTATAAAAAAATCACAGTTAAAAGACATGCTGCTCAAAAAAAAATGTTATACTTTATTTTGTAGTGCACTTGTTTTATTTAGTTTTTGTTTTGCTTAAGTTGTTGATAATAATTCTGAGCACTTGTTTTTATTAGTCATTACTCATCGGTTTGAAGACGTTTAAACAAAATGGGCAAACAGTTTTGTTTCGGAGAACTGTTTCTTCGTAAATTGGGTTTTTACATCGGCCACGGACAAAAACTAGTAAAAACTGCTTGTTATTGTAGACGACTTTCTTATAAAATTATAAACATTCAAAACAATTTGTTTAGTACCCGAAGACAAATGGATCCGTTTTTTTTTATTTGATTTGCTTCAAAAAATGTTTAATTGTAAGATTCTAATAAATATTACCGCATTTCTTGTATAATATACTATTACAGACCTGAGTAGAAAAAATAATATTATAGGTAAAACACTCTCTGAAAAACAAAAATAAAGGAAAGTGAGTTATAGTTTATTGAACCACCTACAGAGGCCAATATAAATGTTTTGTTTTCGTTATTTTCTTTTGGCGAAAACTGGGCTTTATACTGAGAGAGGGAAGCATTTTATGTTGTCCCTCTCAGAAATAATATCGTTGCAAGGAGATTTTTTGTTTTATCTTGACATTGTTTGAAAAACAAGGCAAAAAAGGCAAAGCGACTCTGTAACCTGTAACTGTTGATCCTATATATTTATCAAAATTCATAAATAAACTTGGCTATGAGTAAATGCTCGAAATTATTTCAGAGTTCGTTTGTATAGGCAAATTATATCGATACTAGTTCTACTCGACTCCCACGTATAGTTTTGTTACAGCTGAAGCCATCCTAATAAAATTGTTCTTATTTGAAAGAATGTGATTAGAACTGCAAGCAGCTTCTATTGTTTCCTCTTTTTAATTATACCTTTGCCGCTAGATGGCATGAACTGTCAGTCTTATTTTCACACTTTTTTCGAAAAAAAAACAATCTAACCATATGTTTGTTTGTCTATCTTTTCTCTAATATATTCAATTACTGGGAGATACTTTAACAAATTTATCAACAAGAAAAGGTATGCAATTGACTTTTTTGTATTTTTTTTTAGGTTAAGAGAAGAAAAATAAGATTTTTTCCAAAAAATAATGGGACATTTAGCACAATTTTTTTTATTTTTGTTCTCGAAAAAGAAGAAATATACGAGAAGATCTAAGAAATAAAATGTTTTATTTTGCATTTCTCAACCTAAAAAGGAAATAAAATTTTTTGTTGATTAAACTTGCTAATTATCTCCCCATACCCGAACAAAATACAAAACTGATTTTTTTCCTGAATGTAGAGTACTTAATTCTCATTTAAACTGAATAGAAACAAATGTATTGCACTTTTTTTTTCGAAAAAAAAAACATATAAGCTGTTTAAGGGCTCATCATTTGTGTAAAACTTTATTAATTATCAACGGTTATCAACTCTCTTGTTTACAGAGTCGTAAAACTATCTCATCCCGAATTAGCAATAAAACACCTTTCTAAAAAGTCTTGGGTCAAGAATCAAAAAAGAGACAAACATGTCTTTCCAATGAAGTGAAAAGAGAATAAAAAACTGGACAATGCAGCTAGATTAACTTAGATTGGAAAGTGTTAATTTGATATAATTTCTAAAGCAATAAAATGAAAGGGTTTTAGCATTCAGCGGGAACTTATTCGACTTGCCAGAGGCAATAGTTCTGCTGTAGTGTGGTTGAAGATAAAATCCTTTAATTTCGAAACATGTCTCGATTAAAAACGGATTCGCAATATATCCTTTTATAAGTTGATGGCGAAGACGAGCGTTTTCTTTTGGCTTATTCATATTTAAAATTCGGATGATATTTGAGATAGGCGGTAATTGATGTTTTAAGAAGACTTTAACATAAGTACTCCTAACCATATGCACTTTTGCTTTGTGCTTTGTGGTAACAATTTTTAAGCCCCAAGTATGCTGCTAAAATGGCTGATAAAATGGTAAAAGCACGGGGGCGTTTCATGCAAGGCAATGAAAGAAATTAAAGAGTTTATTCCCGTCCGTAGATAACTTTTCCCTATAAGGCGAGTCGCGGAAAAGTAAACTACCTTCGCGGTGATTTAATGCTCGCACAATGATCGAATGCTGTTGTACGTGCCTGAAACATTACTCGTCGTCGAGCTTGCCAAATACAGTTTGCAACCTGCCAGTTTAATTTGTTCGCGTTCGTTTTTATGGGGGGAATTTGTTTTTATGAGGATCATGTTTGGACAATAACATATCTACCGTTCAGTTGAACGGAATACTTAACGTCTATCCTTTCTCTCTCTCTCTCTTCTTTCTCTATGTTTCAAAAACGTATTGTTAGGGACTCGAGCAACAAATATTTCTAATGCCTTCTCTAAAAGATGCAGTGTGCAATATATATCCAAATTTATAATCTAGTAATGTTTATGAGTTCTTTTTGATTGATTATTTTTTTATTTAAAAAAGTTTACCTAGTAGGCATGGGTGCAGTATACTTAGACCAGAAATATAGTGCTTTTACAACCGACCCTGAGATTAACCTCGTCTACTATTTATTACTCCAAAACCGCAGCTCCTATGCCGAGCATACCCTTCCCGTAGCCATTCCAGGATCGTCCTAGGAATTTATCTACCTACACTAACAAGCAGGATATAAGTATGTTTTCGATATTTTTCGCCAAGCAATTCTTGAAAGATGTACATAAAAAAATTATTACAAAGTAACAATTTATGACATTATATTTTATTACATTCGTAGATAGTATCATTATTAATATACAAAATATTAAATATAATAATAATAATAATAATAAAGTATCAGTCCGTCACTAATCGTTCTCGATAAGTATTTTCTTCTTTTATTACCGTTTATCACAGTTAGACCAGTTTTGTACCGATATGTGGGTACCTAAAAGCAATATTCAACTTAGTGTTGAATATTTCTCTATATTTTTAATTGACATTATTTAATTTTATTAATTTAATTTACTATTTTTCTTTGTACATAGAGTACATTTTCTTAATATTGAACTCAGCAGGTAAATAAACCTTTGTTGTTGTAGCCAAGCCATAGTGAGACTTACTCTTCAAACATCTAATGTGTTCCATGACCAAATCTGTTGCTTCTCTAGAAAGTCGGTTAGGTCTGGAAGAGTGCTTTCCTCGCATATCAAACGGCGTTGTAACCTCTTCGCAGTTATGCCATGTAATGCTGAAAACGCTTTATAGCACATTGGGATTTGACAAAGTTCGTTGTTTTTTAACAATCTCACCTTGTAAGTATACGAAAATGAATGAAAATCAGCTTCGTCTTTAGATTTCCTGGGATGTTACATGTTACAGGTTTGCACGTTATTAAACCACTCAGATGAAGGTCCAGTTTGATGCCTACTTAAGCGTAACTTTTTAGTTGCATCCTGCATTCGTGCCTAGGACTATCTTTTCCTTGTTTCTTGTTGTTCAGCCGTTGTTCAACAATAAGAAATACGCCACAAAACTTTAAAAACAGAATAATCAATAATTACAGCAATAAACATTAGCGTCGATAAAAACAAGTCGTTAACTAGGGACTGAACTACATGCATTGTTTACGATCACAAGCCGGCGAAATAGCTCGAAGTTTCCATTTTCTGTGGACTGTCCTGGTACCTTAATCTTTTTTGTCCACTACTATACATTTTAAATTTTATTTATCTTTGTACTGCCATCTTTCTAACCATTTCTTATTGCTGGATAGTATTCCATAGCCGATATATTATACGCAATAACTGTTAATCTTATTTGGGCAAAAAATGGACCCTCATCTTTTTTCCCCTGTACTCTTCAAATGTTTGTAATTCTTTTAAAATCGATAGGGGAATAATATTTTGTATTGCTTTGGGAAAGTGTAGTAAAGACTATAAATGTTGTAAAAAAAAAACATCTTGCAAAAAACGTTGAATTGTAAATGCGGAGAAATGTAGCCAGGCATGGGCCATAGCCTACTTCACTGATTGAAGTGTCTAAACACGAGATAATCTGTCAGCAGTGTTTTTTAATTTGCGATAGAACAAGTCTATGGGGAAACAGTTTTTTTAGACAAGTTGCGATGTGATTGTGTATACGTAATATCGTTACTTCCAATTTTAATGTTTATATCTTTATTTAGGCTGCAAAAACGAAATAACATACTGACAAATTCAATATTGTGACTTCTTTAATACCAGTTATGCAGTAAACTCTCCAAACACTTAATCGCAAAAGAACCACTACTTTTTAAAGTCTACTAGGAAACTAGCTATTGATGTTTTTCTGATGATCGTGGTTAGATTGGGTCCTCTCCCATAATAATTAATGATACTTTGCTTTTCCTTTTTTTCTCTCTCTACCCTTGTTTGGTTAACTAATGGGTGTTTTTTTTTCGATGTATAGAACTTTAAGTTGGCATTACTGTTCAAGATGGCGACCGATTTAACAGCTGTCAAGCGATTTATTCTCAGTTTGGTTTGGCAATTGATCATGAATTCATCAAGTAAGGCGTAGATTCGTCAAAACGAGATTGCCGTTGATGAAGCGCACTTCTGGTTGAATGGCTACGTCAACAAACAAAACTGCCTCATTTGGAGCGAAGCTAATCCTCAAGTGTATGTCGAAACACCGTTACATCCAGAAAAACTGACTGTTTGGTGAGCTTTATGGGCTGGTGGAATCATTGGTCCGTACTTCTTCAAAAACGATGATGGCCAGAACGTTACAGTCAATGGCGATCGGTATAGAGCTATGATTACTAATTCTTTCATTCCTGAATTGAATAACCATGATGTCCAGGAGATGTGGTTTCAACAAGACGGCGCAACATGTCACACAGATCGTGCCACGTTTGGTGACCGCCTAATTTCACGTTTTGGACCTGTGAATTGGCCTCCAAGATCTTGTGATTTAACACCGCTATGTGGAGTTATTGGTCTATGCAGATAAGCCACAAACGCTTTTGGAAGATAACATTCGCCGTGTTATTGCTGATATACAGCCACAAATGTTGGAAAAAGTCATCGAAAATTGGACGTCCAGATTGGACTACATCCGCGCCAGCCGTGGCGGCCATATGCCAGAAATCATATTGAAAATGTAATGCCACAAGATTTTCTTTGGGATAAATAAAATTCATGTCAATCGAATAATCCATCGTTGTTTTATTGCATCTTAAAGTTCTATACATCGAAAAAAAATACCCCTTAGTTTATGAAATTTCCATGTAAACGTTTTTGCAATTATTATCTGAGAATAATTATAGAATACTTACTTGTAATCTGTAGATTGTATAAATAAATGTGTTAGTAGTGTTAGCTTTAAATAAATTCATTACATCGAAACTATTGTTTCCGATTGGTAACCTGCATACCATACCATTTTTTCGGCGTCATTTACAACGATTGGACCAAGACGAACAAACAAACTAAAAAAGCAGTCGGGGCGTAAAGATCTTCAACCTTAAATTCCCTTGAATTGAATTGCCCTACGGATTTAATTCCCGTATGCAGAGCTTTTCGTTTACCTTCGGTTCCATATTGCCTGTGAGGGCCTCCTGGCTGGAAGTATTGCATTGCCGTGGGTCCTATTTCCAAATAGTGCGCGAGATGAGTATTTCAGCTTTTAATAGCCGCGAGCTTTCAAAATCGGTAGACAAAGTTTCCGCATGCACATCGGTAATTGTGAAAAATAACTAAAAAAATAGGGTTACACAAAGAAAAAAAGCTTCAATTCAATTTTTTAATTTTGTTTTCTAATTTTTCATGTGCTTTCTGTGGTACTAATAGTGGTTTTTGCATTAATATCGCAATGAGTATAGAAGCACAAAATCCCATATACAGTCTTTAAAAAATCGTAACATATTAACAAAAAATTATATATAAAACTGGACTTCTTCTTGGGTTAGGGTTGTTCAGTATTAGCGAAATCCTTTATTTTTTTTTTAAATTTTGTTTTTAACATTTCGATCACAATGTGAATCTTTATCAATTATCAAATATATAAACCAATTTTACATATTACATAAAAATATTTTTACATACCTTAAAGTTCTTTTGCATAAATGTTTGATAAATGTTGATAAAACAAAGTATAACTTGAGGGCTACATAAATAATTCTTTTAAAGAGTTTTAACCACGAAAGATTAATGATTGACAACAGAACGTCGAAACCTAACCAAAACCAAGTTGATCGAGATGCCTTACTTTATCGATAACAGTAACGCTTGCTTGTCTAATTGTTCCAGTTTTTATGTCGGATATGCGCATACGGAGAAATTTTACTAGTCATTATGAAACGAGGGTAATTAATTAAAACGATCTCTATTAAACAATACCAGCACGATAATCACTAAAATTATCACTAAAAACAAAATACCAAGTTGCTATAAGTGAACAGGAACGCTTCGGACAAAATAGATCTTAATGGCTGAAAATGAGGACCCCTGACGTAATGTAACATCATTGACAAAAAATAGCTATTAAAAAGCCCTTAAGTTGAAAATTAAACAACGGTACATTTAATTCAATTTATTGCATTTCCGAAGGCCTCCAATTGAGAAGCAACCTTATCAGTACCTCTAATGACATTTAGATTGCGAAATTTTATAAAATTTGGACTCAAGTCATTTCATAGTATTTTGGCATTATGCAATCAACTCCATCAGGTATGTAAATTTTACTTTTAGTTATTTAGAAAGGGTAACGTAAAAAATACGTATTATTTAATTATTCACTGATTCATTAGGTCCAAAAGTAGCATATAGCAAATATTTTCTAATTTTTTTTGTCTCAACATAACCTTTATTAATATATTATTAACTCTCCTCCCCCCTCCCCCCATTGGTCATTATTTTTAGTACTTATTACAACATCACACGGGTCAGTTCGGAAAATTTCACTATGGTTTTTTCAGAAGGCTTTTTTATTGTCAAACTAGCCGCCATCTTGTAAATGACATTCTTTTGAACATATTAGGGATCAGAGAGCTCGTCAAGCCTCAGATATCGATTTTGGTTACTAATCCAACAGTGCTGGGGGATTTTTAACGGAGAATTTAATTTTTGAGACCACTGGGCGCCTTGGCATTTAGCAAATAATCACTAGCATCAAATTTCTTAAAAAAAAAATCCTCTTCTTTTACCTTGGGATTAATTAGGCGGAATAGCCCGCCCCTCGGACGGGAATTAAATGATAATTTCGGACCAGGACGGGCCTCGGCCCCTTTTCAAATCGCCACCTCGCCGGAGGCAAGTCCACGGAAAATAATAATAATAAAAAATAACCAATTCGTGTTACAAACGAAACGTATGACTCGGTTCCCAAGAAATGCCTCGCCGATTTCATCAGCTCAGGATCCTGTTTCCCCCCGAGGGCGTTGAAGTGGCCTTCGGATTTATAAATAATAAATAGGAACGTGCCCCGGGGAGAGGCTGGAGATATAATAAGCGGAGAGAGGCCTTTGGGCGATCGACGCCATATGTCGAACGTTGCAAAACTCGTCATGATTCCGAGTCTTTGTGTTTCCGTTGATGGAACGCCTGTAATAAATGCCGAAAGCACAACGAGAAGGGGCCTGAATTTCTAAAATTAATAATAAAACGAACGTAATAAAAGAATTCGGTTCAAACGGGAAAGTGGAAAACAATACTAGCAACTATAGATAAAATCGAGAAACCTAGGGGATCTACAGTAATTGTTCCCTTTGTCAATAGATGGCTCTATAGTAAACTGTCAATTTACACGATTATTGCATAGTTGTCGTTCATGTGTGTGGTGTGTTTTTAATTCGCATTGTTTTCTATATGGATAGTAAGATATGAGAGTTGACATTTTTATTGATGATGCCATTTTAGGCGAAACATACCACCTGGTGTTAAATTTATATTTATAGATAATATAATTACTCCGTTAAGGCAGCAAGTAATTTGGTATTTAATTCGTTTCCCCACGGTATCTAGGAATACTCTTATGAAATAAATACTAGCAGTATGTGGAGCCTATACCTTGTCTTCATTCCGAACAGGAGAGTCAAAATATGCATTATAGGCTTCACCGAGAACGTTTCAATTTTATGTTTCGAAATTGTAACTGTTTTCGTCAGTCACTTCTTAATTAATTTCTCTAAAATCCTTGTCAGTAAAACATTAAAATTAAATATATATTATATATTTAATAGATAGGTAGACTGATTCAAGAAAAACTCTTTTCTACTACGCCGAGCTTTCGGAAATGTTTATTTCCTTTTTCAAAGCTAAAACATTTTTTTTATGGACACTGTATATACATAATTACAATAAAATGAAAACATTAAAAATTTTTACTCACTGTGCAGGTTGATTTTAAAATTTGGTTACGTTAACATTGGAAAAAACAGGCAGCATTAGTTAGGCTTAAAGATACTTAATATTGATAATTTTTAACCCAACTAATTTTCATATTTCAAAAATACACTTCAGAGTTTACGTACTTCGTAAGACGTTTTATTTAGCGTATATCGCATGGAAAAAAATCGATAAATTAAATTTCTTTAATAATGATTGGTGATTGTCAGAAGGAGTTTTGTTTTAGGAGAAATCAGTGGCGCACCATCAATGTCTGCCAAAATCGACTCTGGTGTATTTAAAAATGTATATATATTTTTAATTTGCTATTTTAAAACTTGTTGGCATTTTTTTCAAGTTAAATAATTTAGCGACATATGCAGGCCACTCCCCACCACTAGAGTGTTCTCGAGTTATATCTTTGCGCAGTAAAGTACAGCCCCTGCTGCCTGCTCAGTCCGTGCCATACCGTCAAATAAATTGACGAGTCAGAAAGCGAGTTTTTACTAGTTAGTTGCTGACAAGACCGCCATTTTATAATTAATCGTCCATATATCGATCAGGGCGAGCCGCAATTTGAAAATTTAATTCAAGTATTTTACAACTATTATTTTTTGTCTCCCTTCAGGGAATAGAAAAAGACCATACCAGGACGAATTGCTTAATTACGGTTTTACACAAATGGAAGACAATGGTGTAGTGAAACCACAGTGTGTTGTATGTATGAAGGTACTGACTTCAGAATATTTCAAAAAAAAATCCATTGAAGAAACATTTGGATAATTTGCACCTGTCTTGCAAACCGCGAGAATGCCTTGCAAATTTAGAAATATCTGTGAAAAGACAAAGATTGAACAGCAACTCGTTTGGTACGTTTGGTCAGCGTTCAGCATCAAGGGCTAGCTTGGAATAAGAAACCGTAGACTATTGGCGAAGATTTGGTTAAACCAGCCGCTGTAAAAATGGCAGAGCTCATGCGTGGTAAAAAAAAGCGAAGAAACTGAATTCAGCATTAAAACTGGCTAAATATTTTGCTATTCCGCTTGATGAGACAACTGATTTTAGTAGTGATTCACAGGTAATGGTACATGTTCGCTACAAAGGTGCAGATAATTTTGAGGAAGAATTGTTTTGTTCTCCTCTCAAAGTTTAAAGTTTAAAGTCAGTTGGATTGTATTTCCTTTTAAATGTGAAATTGCTATAATACCAGAAGAACCTTCAGATTTGGCAGAAGCAATTCTTGAACTTCGATCTAGTACTGAAGTACGTATTCAATTTGAGAGTAAACCAGATTTGTCGTCTTTTTGGATATCAAAAGCTGCAATGGCTTTCAAAATTGCACATGAAGGGGCGGTTAAAAAAATTTTGTCATTTGGGACAACATATTTTTTTCGGCATGGGCCTTCGCGGTGTTTTGCAACAGTGGCATTGCCACGTCAATGGTAAACGCTTTCTTTTCTTCCTTGAGGATCAGTACAATATCAGGAATGGTATTTGGGATGGGTTTATAGGTTATGATTTTCCTGTTCCAGTACAGTCTGCAACGGTCATCCTCCAGCACCGACGTAGGGTCGTACGCGTACTACGGTGGCAAATTCATTCTCCCCATATACTTTCTTATGAATTTTTTTTTGAGCTTAACACGGAGCATCCCGGCAAAATGTGGTCCAGGCTTTCTTCTTTTTTATTACACCAACGGAATTTTACACTGGACAGGTTTTCTTTGAAGATCCTTTTCCTGTAAGACCTGGTGGCCACTACCTGATCTTGGATTGCTGCGACGAAGCCCTACAAATCAGTTCCCGTTCCTGAGCCATGCTTCAGATGCCGCTACGTAGATGGTGTCTTCGTCCAGTGTTGTCAGAATCCTACTATGGAGGGGTTTTCTTTTCCATTGTTCTTTAAATTGCTCTGGATTTGTAACCTCTATTGACGCAGCGTAGTTGGGGTCTTTCAGTCGCAGCGGTGTAATGCTGTCTAAACTCATATCTCTCTGTGTAGCCTACTGACCTCAGCTTTTTCCAGAAAGTACTTCCTCAGGGTTTCCACCTGTTTGTAGTGCCTGGTGTAGACACATGGGATTCCTCTCCCCCCGAACTTCTTGGGGAGATGAAATCTTTCAATGGCGATACCAGGGCGCAGTGTTTTGCAAAACTCTTTTCTGGTTTGGGTGTTGATTTCGTTTAGTTCTATGTCTGTCCAGTTTAAAATCCTAAATATATATGTCAGCGCCGACGTGACATACGCATTTACTGCTCTTGCTGACAGCTCCGATTTTAAGATGTTTCTGAGCCTCCGTGCTAAAGATCGTTCCTGATCACTGGTTCACTTCGTATGATGTGTGCTCTACTCAGTTGCCCTTAACCATACTGCAGATTTCACATTTGTCTAGACCAAACCTCATTTGAACGTCGTTGCTAAATTTCCCAACACAGTCTAACAGTTTATGCAGGTCTTCTTTTTTGTTATTGAGCAGTTTTATTTTTATTTTATTATTTTATTTATTATTATTATTATGTTTATTATTAATATTATTATTGTTATTATTATTATTATTTGTTACAGTACCTCAAATCGCTAAAATGGGACATAAAGTCACCTCGGAACACGAAGGCCTCGTATTATCGAGCCGGGCCCCGCAGGTACGGGGCCCACATAGAAGGAGCGCCGCGTCGAGCGTGGGTTGCTGTCGACCCGGGGCTCGTGGGCAGGGGATGGTGCGGGTGGTAACGGTGACGACGTCTTGGCAATGAACCCACGAACACGTCTCGCCAATGATTCACAGTATGTAAAGTTTGTGTCGGAGGTTGTTTACGACCTTAAACCGAACCGATTCAAATGGTTTTTGCTTTTTATCTTTAATTATTAACATTTCCGGCATTTGACGGGGTGTTTTGTTGTTAGCGTAATAAGACTCGCGCCTCGAAGAAGAATTGGAGATACAAACAGCCGTTTCCATCAATATTTTTCAGGTCTGAATAGCGTAAAATTTATGTTACTGGAGACTTTCATTTGCTGATCTACCAAGGTCGTCCCAACGAGCCCTGTGAAGTGCCAATCATATCAACGATATAAACATGACTTATACTTGCTTTTAAACATTGACATAAAGTCAAAATAAATAAGAACTAACAGTTCAGATTTTCATGAAATTATATATTATGGCATGACAATTGCTTCGACAACACCGTGTCTTTATCAAATGTTTGATAAAGACATTATATATAATTTCGTGAAAAATCTAAACTTTCAGTTCTTATTTATTTTGATAAATGGATTTTCATCAAGTAAAAGCCAATTCAGTTCAATTATTGACATAAAATGGAAAAAATCGTATTTTTTTCTTTTTATTTTTTTACATTCTTTATATTTACATTATATTTAATTTTAACGTTGCTTTACGTGATTTAGACAATATATTTTGTGATGTGAAACCTTTTTTGCTTTGGAGATTTTAACGTCAATTTTTTATCTCATGACAATCCTGATAAACCTACACGTGCTGTATCAACTAACTACGTTGATTGATGGATTTTTGATAATCAGCGATTTCTTGCTACTTTGGATATCCGTAACATAAATTAATATACTGCATTGTAAAGTATTTTTCAAGCCATGTGCAAATTGCCGTGGAGAAATCAGTAAACATACCTTCAAAAAAAAAATCACATTAAATGTCAGTCTAATGAATCATTATAAATTGTTTTAAGCCCAACTTTTCCCTAAAATCTTTTGAATCCGCGATTTTCTCTCTGCAAGAAGTACCTTTTAATTTGGCAGCTTGCCACTGTTTTTTAAAATCTAGCTTGTATGAAAGGTGTATAAAATATTCCTAAACCTAATCCATGAGTGAAGGGGAGATAAACCAAAACGAAAATTGTGGGTATCGACAGTTTTACCTCAATATCGTTGATTTCTTTAGGTGTAGCATTGCAAATGTAACACCTGCTTGACCATGTTTCCGCTAAGGAGCAACATGCCTTACCGTCAACCATAGTCAATTGTAAATTTTTAATTTTGCCTTCCAAATGCGTTTCTTCTTGCAAAGAGAGTTCTTTAGTTTCCTTGGCAAACTGAAATCGCAATTCTGCAAAATCGATTGGAGGATCTGAAGTTGCAGATTGACAAACTAGTTGGACAGGAACATAGGATTGCAGAAACAGGTTTTAATCGCTGGTATTTGCATGAGAAAACTTCTGCTTGTATTCACTATGACCTGAACTACCATCAAACCCCCATTTTTCTATTAACATTAAGTCTCCTTGGAGTGGACGAGTTGACAAGCATCTGGTTAGCCGTGTGATCCTTTTTCATCCGAAGGATAGCACTTTTTCTTTGCCTCCAATTGAGGCCATTTTTGAATTAACAAAATCTTTAATTAATGTATATTAATGCCTGGTCCACTTAGCTTCAACAGAAAGCTAGAGTATTTCGTCTGCATTGAACTGGAGGTTTTGGACGGATCTTTTGAATATTTAATTGCAGAACTATCTATTTAGATAACTCCGACAATCTTCGGCGTTTAGATCGTTCGCTACATTCTTCAAACTCCTTCAAAAACTTTTTGGCTTGCTTGTTGACGGCTCTGGATCGTCGGGGACCCGCTGGATTTCTGCCACTTCATCCAGCAGAATAGGTTGAACAAGCGGAAGTTCACGAATTTCTGTCATGTTAAGCCATTCCTGGTGTTGAGTTACTAGTTTTGATTTAGAAGTAGAAGTTTGCCTCCAATACTCACTAAACTTCCTACAAAGATAGGGGACACGATTTTCTAAGTTGGTAGTCTCGATCTCTCTATTTGGCAAAGTAGCTGTCAACTCGACTAAGATTTCACGGATTTTTTCCGAATTTTTGTCTGCTTTCTTGGCTAACCAAGTATTAAAAAGGTACGTCCTCGTGCATTTAGCTATTTGATCTGAAACAAAAAAAAATAACCCTACGTTTCTTTTTTGTGTACATTTTCAATTATGTTTTTTTTAGTGTAAAATTTTCATCAAGTAAAAATCACCTCAGTTCAATTTTTGACGAAATTCTCACTTTGACGAAGAATTCTTAGCAAGGGACTAGTTAATACCGGATTATCTATTATAATAATCATAATTAGACATTTCTGAGAAACTTAACGAGTTTTTAGGGCAAAATAAAATGACCTTTTTGGGTACATAACCGCAGGCGGGACCACGGAGGTGTGCAGATTCCCTGTAATAGAACTTTAGATATAAGCTTTAATTTTAATTAGCATCTTAGAATTTTGGTGGGTAATCAAATTACATTTAAAACAAAAAAAAACGTTATTTAAATACACGCTTATCTTAGACACACTGTGTTAATCTTCATTGAAGAACAGATTGTAGTTATTTATTATTAACGATCACCTTTAAAGCACGCATTGTTCGTTTTATCTCGAACATCTACCGGAATCGTCTCTTTAAATCGAACATCGATCAGTTCCGTGTGACATTTACAAATACGTTATAACGCCGGGGTCCTCCATAATACATCGTCATGACATTTTCCACTAAATCTTTTAAAATATGCAAATGGCAGAGACGTTGTGTTATCGCCCGGGGTCTCGCCGAGTGAGTCTAATTCCGATTCTTCATTTCGTCGACGACGGAGGCCGCCGGGTATCGGCCTACATCATTTTAGATAAATTCGGAGACGCAAACGAGACCTCAAAGTTTGCTTTCGCTTTGTTTTCGACGACTTAATTGGTTCAATTTTGACCGCGACCGCGGCTAGTTAAAACCTTTGCGTTAGTTTGCATGGCATAACGAAGCAGAAGACACTTGAAACGGGTTGGCAAACATCCTTTGCCTAAAATTAAAAAAATACTGGAAAATTGATTTGGATGGGGACGTCGTAAAAATAGGTAGCGTACTTTTTGCAAATATCTGTCTTCTTTAGCTTGATGTTGATGATGCCTGATGGTATTTTGGAGGTAAAAAATTGGTAAGACATTTTGTTTGAAAAAAAGTTCAAAAGTGTTATTAACAAAAATTTTTTTGACTAAGAATGACGCCCAGCTACCACCATTATCTTTTTGTATTTTTCAATTAATTATCGTAAGTTGGTAAGATCTTTATCATTAATTAATGCATTCTTTTTTGAGTTTACAATTTTTTTGCAGTAATAATTGTTCAATTAATTATTGTTAAGTTGGTAAGACATTTTGTTCCGAAGGTTTACCAGAATAAATAACATCCAAAAAAGTTCGAAAGGGCTATTCAAAATATTTTTTCTTTACTGAGAAGGACGCCCTCTATCTTTTTGTATTTTTCTTTTTTTTTTTAAATTCTTTGTTGTTGTTTCAAAAATGAATATAGTAGTTCTGATATCTAGTTCCGTTCTCATGTTACATGTTAGTTGAGATCCCTTCTCCCTTTTTTTAATTTTTGATTTTTTTCATTTGTTGTCTCAAAAACAATTTTGTTCTCTATATTTTTATTTAGTTAAATCCACATACTGGAACCAACAAACAAAAGTACGAATAGCATAAAATGGCGTACCACATCGTATGTTATAAAGGGTGACAAGTATCGCCTCCCCCAGGTGATACTCAAGGGCAGACGTAGTGGGAAGAAGACATCTCAGAAATATCCGGGATTGGACACATTATCTTCTCCTATCCTTTACGTTGAAAACGGACACCAATATCGCATATTCTACTCTCTATTGTTGCTCTTTCAACATTTCTTCGATTCCCAATTTCCACGACTATAACTAATTATCCAAAAGCGCCGCCATTAAACGCTTTTACGGATAAAGGAACACGTTTATTATTATCCCACGATTACAATAGACGCAAGTTAGTCATGAGCGTCTCCGCTGGAAACGTTTAATTCGTTCTTAATGACCGAGCTTTTTATTATCCGAATTGAAAGATTAACAAATCGTACCTATTGTTGAGATGCGACGCACACAGGCGGAATTTGATCAAAATGCCGGCCAATATTATTTATCTTACAAAAATATCTAAAAACGATGAATAATGAATTTATTTAAAAAAAAGTATAAATTTTAATGATAATACAGTACTTTACACTATTATTCCGTTACACGTAAAAATATACTGTGTGGTCGAAGCCTTTTTATGGACTATTGAAATTTGTACAGTTGCGTCTATGAAAATCTAGTACAAAAACATATCTCATAATTCCTGGTCTATTATAAAACAAAAACTGATTAGATACCTAATAACTTTCTGTTTCACACATTTTTAAAATGACACAGGGCAAACACAGGTTTGAGACTGTCATGTTTGCTATATGTCAGACATTAGTCAAAAAACAATTAATAGTCTAGGATATAAATATTTCTTCTCAAAAAGCTGTAAATCTGGCAATATTGCCATTAGCATTTTTGAGTTTTGCATGTTCAAAAACCCTACAATAGTAAATTTTATCAAAATTAAAAATATATACCAGCACTGACAGCACTTCTTAAAAAATAGATAGATAGATAGATAGATAAATATGTCTTTTTCAGGACATATTAAATAAGAGTTCTATGCTAATTTGAAGATGGGGAAACGCGGGGAAATGTACTTTTTGTCCAAAGAAAACGAAACATTTATGTATTTTAAGAAGGGACGCCATTGTGACATTAAAACAATTCATAGATCGTAACTAGATCACTGAAATGTAATGGATTTAGCTCAAGATTTTTAAGTTGGAGTTTCTGACTTCTGGCCAGCTTTTGAGGAAAATTCGCCTGTGTGCGACGTTAAATTTAAAATAAAAAGGTTTGTTTGAAGTTTGAAAAAATGTGTTGGATTAGATCGAAACATATGCGACAAAAAAATGGCGACGAAATAAAAAATATGTTGTATATTTGAAATGGGTTTTCCCGAGAAGGCTTGTGGGACACCGTTTTTGAATTTGAATGCGAAGTTTTGTTTCATAAGAGGATTCCCTAAATTCTTGCCAAGCTGACGAACTAAACTAATTCTAATAATAATTATAATTAAATTCAAAATAAACCAAAATTTAAAAAATATTCAAAATCATTTATGCTAATTATATTAATTTAATAATTATATAATATAATTTATTAACAACAAACTAAACTGGCGTGCATAGAAATCCACCTATTGTGAACTTTTGACTTGAATTTCATTTTTTTTAGATCGATCAGATAAAAAAATATGCTGTTTGAAAGACAATTTGATATGCTTTAATACGAGTTTAAATTGATTAAAATTTATTTCTGCTCGACACACGGCCGTCTCTACGGACGAAAACAGGGTCGGTTCGTACGTCAATAGAAATTGCACCTCATCTCATTCAGGAACCACCTCCATAAGGGCTCCGCTCTTCATTGCAGCATTCTGCAAATCGCTCTGCTTGTCTTCGGTGCAATTTTTTTCGTCGATCACTACCAAAAAGGCATATTGGTCCAATGTCCAACCCAGATGATCCGGTGCAAAGAAGAATATATGTTGTGCGTTTAGTAATAAAAATATCTAATTTTTTTGATGTTTTCAAAAAAAATTTTGTATGCCACATAAAAGGGACTCCGTATAGTACAGAAATCTTATAAAGCGCTTCTAAAGTATGCATGAAGTAATGGAATTAATGCATTAACACCTTCAGAAAGTCGTATGAGTTTCGAATCATGAACAACCCAGCATTCGATACGCCTTTGGTGTACGCCTTCAAAAGTCCAGGTCTCAAACTTATTATTTGGGAGTGTAATATTTTGTGATGATTTTGAGGATGAGTTGGCTACTTACCTCAACTCTAACATCAAAAATTTGTGCTAAAGCAAATTTCATATCAATATAGAATTAGGTGAATTTTTCTATTAAATGTCATAACACATTATTTTATTTTTTTACCGAAAACTTGACAATTTGCTTCATATATGTTTGCAATCCTTCACAGTCTTCCTGATTAATTTTTTCGAAATATTTTGAAAACGTTTACAAAAAGCAAACCAAGCGAGCTTTTGCAGCAACAAAGGTTGAAACAATTTCGCAAAATAAACTAGAAAAATTAAGGAAAAATGTTTTATTATTAGACCAAAACATATAACTTCCAGTAATTTACATTAAATGGTAAGGGTTTATTTAGTACACAATACAGAAAAAGTTAAAATTCTTCTAAAAATAATAAAATTGCTTCTTTATGAACTAACATTTTATTTTTGATCGTTATTTTCGTAGGTTTGCATCCCTACTTTCAAGGATTTATTTTTGGTAAAAATGTTTAAGCCAACCAAGGTCTTGATCCATATTGTTGTTTTTGAATACCATACCTACCATAACATACGTGACAGACTTACGTACCTAAACTCCCCCCAGACGAAAAGTAAAAGAAATTTTCATTTAAAAATATAAACAAATCCGAATAATATGCTAATAGTCAAACGTAAATCTAAGGTGAAAACCTGAGTCTAACCAAATTGTACGATCTATGCTCGTAAACTTCCTTGCATATCAATTTGCAAAGTCGCTGATTGTTGGGCGAGTTGCCAAAAAATTGTCGAAATTCCAAAAAGCAATTAGGTTAATCGGTGAGGCAGCCTTTAAGTAACCAATCGAGTAGAAGTAAACAGAGCCGGGGCTACCGAGACAGCTTCCGTGTGCGAGGGAAGAACCAAAGCAGATTCATTTGCCGCAGATTATAGTGATTATTGGCCCACGCCACCAAGTCAGGTAGTGAGAGCCATTACAAGCACACACACATAGCCAGACGAGCGTTTGATAAGTAGAAGGCGGTAGCGGTAGCCAATTTTGTTTTATGACGTAAATGGTCTATTAGGTTGTAGTTGATACGAGGTTTTCAATAGCAAAGATTCGTTAGGGTTGGCCTTTTGTTATGCTTTCTGTTTGTAATTCATGCGTTAAGGCTCAGGAAATGTTGTTTTCATATTTGATGGTTGGTTACCTGTAGGTTTGTTTCAACCGCAGTTAGAGATAGTTTTTAGATTATGCGTCGGTGACACTCGTTGCTAGTTTGTTTGCTGTTTCATTCCAATTTGAAAACTGTTTTTCTTTTGCATTTTTTGTCTGTTTTGTGTCAAGTGAATTGTGTCTCTGTCCGTTTGTGAAAACGCCGAAAACTAACTACGTCGTGCATAAAGAGCTATCGGAAGTTTATTTGGGATGGCACCATTTTGTTTTGTACAGCTTATTCGGAACTTAAGAGTATAAACCATATTCTGAATATTTTTTTTTCAGCATATAGAGTAAAAAAACAAAGATATATGTTTTTTGGGATAAAAGAAAATTTTGGCTTTTATAAATTAATTAATGGTAGTTACTGTTAACGCTGCGTCTAGATGCTTGGATGATATTACAGTCTTCTTGGCGATATTTCATATTATGTCAACCTAGATCTTACATTAATCTAGGGTAGATAAACTTGGCAAAAAATCGTAATGAACAATTTGTTTGAATAAATTTGACCGACTTTCCCGTTTCGTTCCCAATGTTAAAAATTGTTTTCCACTAACACCACTCAGTTTGAATGCGCCACTTACTGCTACCCTTAAACTCATCATTCACCAAATAGCAAACTATATTAAAAATCCATGGAGCACTTGCCTTTGTTCCATACATAGATTAAAAAGTTGAGAAAGAGTAGGCAGTGTTGTGGGATCGCAAAGTTTCAGTTCAAACTATTTATTAATAAGCTCAAGATTTTCCAGACGTTCAGATGTGCAGGAATATCTACGTTCTTTCTTGATCTGCTGTAGTTGTTCAGATGGTCAATATCCAATATCCCAAATGTCTCCAGACTTACTTTTTATAAAACTACTGGATTCCTCCTGCATCGTTTTTTTTAGTCGAACTAGCTAACGTCTCGCCAATCATACTGTTGGCTTTTTCAGAGCTTGACTGAAACTGGCTCGCATTTTACTCTGTATCTGTTATTATATTGTTTAAGGGGGGCGGACCTAAATGAGAGACATAAACACCCTCTCTAATTCCTATATTGGTGACAGGTAGCGACCTGAGTCGCGGTTAAGATTGTTAGGTTGCTTTCGTTGATAGAAGATTGAGTACATGCAAGAAAAGTAATTTTATTGAATAACATTTTATGTCCGGTTTCGTAATTGTCTTAATGCTCTTTCATGATCTTTGGGTCTAGTTGATATTTTTCGTCCGGTCTCTCCAATGCATTCTTTGCCGCATGTGCATGGAATGCTGTAGACCCCTGGCATCCCAAATGGAATTTGGTCTTTGACAGATAGAAGATGTTAAGAGATTTTTGGACAAGTGGTAAATCTGGTTTTGACGTTATATTTCTTTAGAACGTTTTTTTTTAGCCGAAATAGCTAGCGTTTCGCCAATCATACTGTTGGAATCTTCAGAGCTTGACTGAAACTGGCTCGCATTAATAACCTATGATTTTTGGGTCGGATGGTGATATGACAATGCAATAAGGGTCTGTGTACGTAGGTTTTCTGTAAACACAATGACAGAGCAGTAAAACTATCTCAGCGCGAGTCACTGAATTCAGAATAAAACCGCCTTACCTCTGCTCTTCTCTCTAATAATTTCCACATTAGAGATATTAAATACATTTCACCACAACCTTCCAGTAGCAATGAAGCCGAAAGCAATCCCACACTTGCCACTGTAGTCCTTCCTTACAATCAAAACATCACTGACCGACCACATAGCAAAAGTTATAAAGAAATATAACGCAGGACCAGATTTACCACTTACCCAAAAATTTCTCAACATCTTCGATCTGTCAAAGACAAAATTCTAATTGAAATGCTAGAGTTTACAGCATTCCATGCATATGCGGCAAAGAATACATTGGAGAGACCGGACGCAAAATATCGATTAGGCTCAAAGAACATGAAAGAGCCTTAAGATTAAGAAAAATAAACGCAGTTGTCGCACACAATCACGAAAACTTACATACCTTTCTTTATTTGATAAAACTAAAATTGTTGCATGTAATGAATTGTTCTACCAACAAAAAATCCGAGAGTCTATAGAAATCTATAAGCAACCTAACAATCTTAACCGCGACTCAGGTCTCTAGCTATCACCAAAATTGGAATCAGTCATCCGAGACGGTGATTATGTCCCTCATTTAGCTCCGTCCCCCTCAAACAATATAAAAGCAGGAACAGAGGAAACTGCCAGCCAGTTTCAATGAAGCTCTGAAGAAGCCAACAGGGATGATTGGCGAAACGTTAGCAAGTTCGACTCAACAAAAACCGACGCAGGAGGAACCCAGAAGTTTTATAAAATGTATTGCAGAAGTTTCTTTGAGAAAAAAAATCCTTTTGACTTTTTTGTAAGACTCGCTTTTTACAGCCCGTGAAGCAGAGGTTAAAAGATGGCGCGCACATTTCACGCACGTTCTTCGTCATTCAAGCGATGAGCGTCAGCTTCTTCTTCGCGCCGTCTCTTCCCAGCTAAATCGGAAAAAGCAGCACTAATAAGCACCACTGGCAACCGGCAAGTCTCGACCGATATAATCATAACAATATGCAAATAAGTGAGACGAGTGTAAACAGTTAATTATTGCCTAGTTGGCTTTTTAGTGTGCATAAAGCAAGATCGTAGATAATTCGAAAACATTAACGGGGGCCGCATAGAACGCTGTCAGACACGCCATGGTGCGGGTAACTCGGTAGCTGCACGTTCCGAAACTCGTCTAAAAGCGTTCTTTTTTGCTTTTACATCTTGTGGTATTTGATCAAGGCGCGAACGAACCCGTTAAACAGGCGGAATTTGCAACTTTAACTTTAGTTGTATTTAAATTCGGGCTTTTTTCTGCATTTGCAGAATTTATTGAATCGTCTATTTGATTAATAGATTAATTTAAACATTGAATTAAATTAATTAAAAATAAATTAATAGCTTCCAAATACTATAAGAAAACGGCTTTGTAGAAATGATCTCCGATTATTTCGTGGTGTTTTTGGAGGTCATTAAAGGCTTCGTTTATATTCCAAAAAAAAAACGCTTTAGTTAGGTATTAAGATGTAAAAACATGAATGGTTTAATGTAGATACAGCAAGTTAGTTTAGCATTTAGCGGTATTAGGCATTAAAAAGATGAAATTCCCCTGAACTATTACAATTTGTCTTATCAGGAATTGTGTATTACCTTATCTATTTAAGGATAGGTTTACATTTCATCTCTTCATCTCCTGTCATAACTTATTTTAATAAAAGAATTTATTACTCATTTAAACTTATTTACTGGCATTCTTCACAAACTTAGCGAGACGGCTACATTTTTTTCGTGTTTCTTTTGTTTTTATTTGTAATGGCGTCGTAGTACATACAATTTTCCGAATGTTTTTAGAAACAATAAAATTTGGCGTTAATCCAACGATTTTTTTCTATAACACTGGGCAGTTTTAAGACTTCAAACGCAAAATTTGATATACAAATAAGAAAGTTAAAATAAAATTTCAAAAAAGGATTAAAAACGTTTGAAATATTTTATTGAACATATGTTCAGTACAGCAATATTTTTTAAAGCAAATGGAGTAAATATCCTATTTTCGACACTTTTGCGGTAAAGATAGAAAACTGAGGTTTTGCAATGTAGACAAACAGAAATTTTTGAAAGTTGCATTTTAAGTTGTAACTTTTCTATTTTATTAATTTTTATTTCTTTAATGAAAAATCAAGATAAAAAAAATATTGTTAATAAGAATCATTCGATTTTATATATAATTGTTTAACATTTTCTATAATAATAATAACAATATTTATCTTCTCACATATATTTAGACTTAAATCATAGTGTTTTATGGATTTCATCAAGTTAATCAAAAATAGATGCATGCAAAGTAGTAAATTACATTAAAATTTTATATAATAAAATTACAATAATACCGTGATGGTTAATAGATAAAATATTCATTCAAGGTATAGAAATGTTGACATTAACTACCATTCTTTATTGAAGACAAACTTTGATGTTCGTAAGATATGTTTTTGAAGATTTTAATCAATTTTTTTTAAATCGGGAATCGGTAATTCATAAAAAATGTTTCAATTTGAACAAGGGCCCACACAAACTTATTGCCGCAGTTTTTGGCTGCATTTCAATATTTTATACGCAGACTTCTTAATACGCCACTCCCAACAGAGAACTACAACAAAGAACTTAATATAATTAAACAAATTGCACTGAACACGAACAATTTAAAACAATTACATACATAGGAGAACCTAGTGAAAAAGTTTCAAAACATTTGTCAAAATGTGGTTTAAAAATAGCTTTCAGAACTAACAACACAACAGGAAAATTTTTAAAAAAACAATAAAACGAAATGTCCAAAATCTCAACAATCAGGTGTCTACAGGCTGAAATGCGGATCTTGTCCTAAAATTTATATTGGACAAACAAGTAGATCCTTCAAGAAACGCATTAACCAACCTAAAAGAGTTTTTAAAAACCATAGTCTAGATTCTAATTATGCTTCACACTTAAACACAGAAAAATACATTTTTGACGACATTTTTGATATTTTACATACAGCCACAAAAAGTAGAAAATTAAATTTACTGGAAGCCATGGGGATTAACAAAATGAGACATTCAAATGTATTGCTTGACGATCAATTAGATTTAAATACCTCTCCTTTATTGAACTTAAATTCTCACAACGTTAATTAAGGTTTTATTGTCATTTTTCGGTATATATAGTAGCGGGCAGTTTGTAAATATTACATTTGATAAAAACACGAAACAATTGTTATGTAAAAATATATAATTATTTATTTTTTCTTTGATTTAAGTTAATTTCTTAATTGAGTATATCATATGGCCTAATTTATCGATAAACGATCTATTATTCGCATCCACATAATAATTACATCCAATGCCGATTTAACCGAAAAACGAATCCCGTCCTTTCCCATAAATTTATAAACAAACCGCTATAACCCTCCAAAAAAAAAAAAATGGCACCGTCGCGAAAAAGGCGCTATATCATTCCTACGCATCGCGGTAATTTGCAAAATTATGTGGGAAAATGGCCATTTTGGACGTTCCATGCGCGCGTACCGTGCGCCAATAAATTAACCGTGGCGGACGATGGATTTTGATCTGAGATCACTTTCCTCTGGGAACATTTTGATAGTCCGTAGCTCGAGGGTCCGGTTTGAGTCACGGCCCCGCCGCATCTATCACGAGAACGCCGATTGTCATGAACCACGCGAGCACCAAAAGCGTTTGAAACTGGCCTGCGATTATTTTGGAGTTAATTTTTTAAAGACCACTCTCCGAACGTTGATTTACGACTTATGTCTCCGATTATAATTACACGATTAGGGTTAGGAAATGGTTATGAGAAAACGGAGCTTTACCGCTTAATACGGGAAACTGCCAGAAAAGTCGGACTTTTGCGGACGCACGGGAGTGGGAACTTCCCAACGTGGGTACCGTGCGTTCAATTTATCTTGATAATATTTTAATTGGCTGTAACTTTTTTGTTTTCAGATATATCAAAGTAAACAAAAGTTAAGTATAAAACAAAACACTATCAATTTTCTGACATATAAGCCTACATCACATTTTTTTGTTATTTATTATTTATTCCGATTGCAATGATGAAGCACACTTTATCTTTTAGTCCATTCGTTTCAGACAAATCGGCAAAAATAGGAAATTTCAGACTGACGCACTCTAATTGTATGATGTCTTGCATTTAGTAATGTTTGCGGATTGCCACTTAACTGATTGATTGCCTCTGAAATCCTTTGCCGAAGTTTCACGACATTCTTAAAAGGTGTTCTGTGCGAGTGGTTTTTTCTATGTCCCCAAAAGAAAAAATCAATTAGAGTTTGGGCTGTTGGCTGGCCAATGCATTGTTCCGCCGTTCCCTAATACTGGGATATTCCATGTTAAGAAATTTTTTGAGTTGCAAATAATGATCTCGGACCCAAAATATGCCCATCTATGACACCACACCATACATGAATAGATTGGTACCCCTGGGTTTTTATTTCGTGTATTTGCCTAGGATTATTTAAAGGGATTAAAAATCTCTTTCTGGGGGGGAATCTATATTATATATATGTTAGAGTTGTTTTTTGCTTTGTTGATTTGCTTTTATTTAAAAATTTATCTGCTAGGTTATACTATTTTAATTTTGTTTTGAAAAAGTTTCGTGTAATTGCTGTACTTCATAAAGCTACTGTAAACAAACATCAAATTTCAAAGATAACTGAAGGGTTGCTTGCTTTATCTGCATATGAATCGTTGTGGGCTATTCTAGCATTGCATCAATGAAAACACTTAAATGTAAAATGTTTCATAATGCAATACAGAGATTTTAAGGGCATATCAATCAACCAAAACAAGTCTGTTTTTCAGATAAACATATGTCGTAACTTATTTTGTGTGGTACGCCACTGATGTAAAACTGGGCATGCTTATTTGCCGTCATAGCGGACTATAAAATATTTAAGTTAATTGACTGATGCCCTATGTCGGTTTTACTCAAAAAATTTACTGCAAAAACGGTAAAAAATGCTCTTAGAATTTTATAAATTCCAACTCCAATTACCATTTGCTTGTCGCTAACAACCCAGCTAGTACAAAAAGCAAAAGTCTGTTTTTGGGGGATATTGTCACCAAATTCCAGTTGTTACTGTGGATGTTGGTTTTTTGCTTGAGGTGCTTTGCTTTTATTCCTTAAACAGGATTTAAAACACCATTGTTATCAACAAATGCGTAAGATATAAGGCTTGCTCAAGAAGCAACTTTTTAATCTCCAGACCAAGCGTTCTGACTATTCCAGAACTCCACACTTATTTGTAAGGTGTTTCAAAATTCAATACAAATATTTTAAGATCTTATGTATCCTTCAAAATAAATCTGGTTTTCATGTATGCATCATAAAATTTTATACAAAAATATTTTTTTGTTCAAAAAATGTTTAGCTGGTTTTGACTTTATTTTGTATAATTTAAATATAATAATTCATGTCCAAAACCACGGTACTGATGTTTTATTTTTAGATCGTAAACCTGGGCGTGGTTATTTGATTTTTCAAAAATCGGCTATAAGATTTTTGAGTAATTAGAAAACACGATTTTTTCTATAAATCTGGATGCCCTACATCTGGAACACTGACCAGGAATTATACCCTTAAAATCCTAGCATTGTATTCAGAAACGTCCTGCATCTAAATTGAAAAAAATAATTACTAAAAATGCCTTTATGAGTTTTAAGACTTCCTTGACAGCAGTTGGCACGAAGGGATTACATTATTGTAGAAGGCAGTATTGTTCGGTTGTGCTGTTTTTTGCAACTTCGTAGTTTCTGTGTCAATATAGTATTAATTTCTTTAAAAATTTCAAACAGAGGGACCAAATGCTGATCTGCTAATAAAATAATTTCACAGCCAATAGAGGCCATTGAATTAAAAAATCAACTAAATTCGAATGTTCAATTCTATTAATTGTCTATTATTTTGTTGTTATATGGTTTTCTGCAACAAATTTTTATTTATTGTTATTATAGTTATTTATTAAATTAATGTATTTCATTGATGATATTTCTGGCATCTCAAATTGTTCTTTTCGTTTTAATTTTACAAAATCTTCAGAACAATACGTTTAGTTCGAGATTTAGTACATAAACCGAAAAGGGGAACAGACCTAGGACTAAATTTTACAGTTTTCTCATTATTGTAAGCTCGATCGATATGAATACTAGGTTTTCTTTCCAAAAATAAAATAATTGTCTAGAACATAGAATATTTTTCTACCTTATCTTAATTTTTTTGGTATTATCGAGAGCCGTGCAGCTGTCGAGGGCTTTAGCTAGATCCACAGACAACTCAATTTCGTTATAGGCTCCGTAGTCGAACCTCGTCAAACAATTTTCAGAAGCTGACACCGCGTCAGGAGATAAAAAACGAGATTAATCACCGCACGGCAAAGTATAGTGCTCGAGATAAATTAGAGATATACGGGGATATACTTCCGAGAGTCGGATGTTTTGTTGTTGTCGAATTCCTACGTATATTTATCGATGCAGGTTATATAGGAATCAATTATAAGACTGATCGGACAACAATGAGAAATAATGTAAATCGCATCGCCGTTGGGCAAGTACGATAAATTGTTTACACCTACGGACGTAATATCTTGGTAAAAAGTTGATTCACACCTAACGCATTAAAATTAAACAACTGAGACCGTTCTGCATTGTTAATGAGATCGTTATATGCCTCTAATTGCTCACGATCGCCATCGCCGATATTCTCATTACATTTATTTAAATTAAGCCGTTTTTACCTTGTGTCCATTTCGTTTACCGAATTTGCAAATCATCATCATGTATTGTTTTTAATGTTTATTTATACCTAAGTTAATTTATACCTAAACTGTTTTAAAGAGTTATTCTAAGTACAGGTATTCAAAGCATAATGCTGTATGCACTATGCATAGTTATTATTATTCACATCAATCAGCAACCATAAAGGAAGCATGTACAGATTCAAAGTATAAGCCGTATGCACTATGCATAAATATCGTATGCACTTACAATAACAAATATAACATGTATGCTGCACAGCCAAGGTACTTGGTTGTAGTTGTTTTCTATGTTCACTAATAATAATTATAACCAGAAAAAGGTAACTGGAGTATCAAGTCAAAATACAGTACGCAACACATGCATGAAGCGAAAAGTAAAACCTAATTATTTTATGCAAGCAAACTGTGAAGCATAAAGGGTGCGTGTACAGATATTCAAAGTATGATAGCCGTATGCACTATGCACAAGTACCGTATGCAGCTTTAAAGCATAAAGGATGCACGTACATATATTCAAAGTGTAAGCCGTATGCACTATGCATAAATATCGTATGCACTTAAAATAACAAATATAACATGTATGCTGCACAACCAAGGTACTTGGTTGTAGTTGTTTTCTATGTTCACTAATAATAATTATAACCAGAAAATGGTAACTGGAGTATCAAGTCAAAATACAGTACGCAAAACCTAATTATTTTATGCAAGCAAACTTTGAAGCATAAAGGGTGCGTGTACAGATATTCAAAGTATGATAGCCTTATGCACTATGCACAAGTACCGTATGCAGCTTTAAAGCATAAAGGACGCACGTGCATATATTCAAAGTGTAAGCCGTATGCACTATGTTTAGTTTTTATGCTCTTAAAAAAACAAACATAACATGTATGCCAGAAATTCAAAGTAGTGCATTCGGTTGTAGTTGTTTCCGGTGTTCACTAATATTGTAGTTAATTGTATTTGTCAATGTTTAGTTATAAATACTATACTGGTAATCAGGAAAAGGTAACTGGAGTATCAGATATCAGATCAAGTAGTGTATGCAACACATGTATGAAGTAAAAATGCGGAAATAAACAAAATGCTCCGAATAGTAACAAAATTGCTGAAAGTCAAAAAAAATTGTCTCAGATTTGGCGGATCAAGATCATGAAATCAATTTCTGCCTGAGAATCGCTACCTCCTTCAAGTTGGTATTCATATATTTCTAGGAGTCTCGAACACTACAACTAGTTTTTATTTGGTGAAAGTAAGCTTGCTTAAAATACACAAGATTAGTTTTGCAGTTAACTTAGCAAATAACTTAAACCTAACCTATAAAAGAATCAGCTTTCATAAATTAATTAATATTAAGTATTAAATCACCATTTATTGTTATTAAATTTGTAACTTTTCATGTGGTAACTGGAGCTTACCAAAATTTAGATAGCTTGTTTTAATTACACATTTCTTGACTTCCTGTATTGTATTTTTCTTATGCTTAATAGAGTTGCTTGTTATTATATAAAATTGTGTTTTTATACTTCGAAGTTAATTTTATTTACCAGTTGTCTTCCAGTGTCGATTAAAGAAGATTTCCGAAAAATATCGTTGTTATCTTATAAAAAGAAATTTAAAACGACTTTACAATTTCAAATTCAGATCCCGTCGTCACCGGGACGACATTCGAATACAAAGCGTCTCAAGTAAGCAGCCGAAGAAAATGAAACAAGGACGCAAAGAATGTTTGCGCAAGTGACCATAACCATAATAGGACAAAAGTCCACATAATGTGTCGAGCCTTTGGCTGTGTGAGAAGAGACGGGGGGGCAGGCACTTTTATAAATAGATATACGACCACCGAACGAAAAAACATGCCCGTGTAACTCAACTCGAGGTCGCATTCTTGGAGCAATCCGAGTTATACTTTTTTAATCGACTCGCCACGAAAGGGAAATAGACTTTGCGCAGAAAGATGAAAATCGAAAACAAAATTATTTATATTAAATGAAATTTTATAAGAAACCTTCATTTTTATAAGGATTTTATATAGTTTCATAACAAACCACTGATGTTATAAGTTTTACAAAATAAAGACCGAATTACCTTACGTTACCGAAACGTTCATAAAGGTTTTACCTCGTTCTTAAAAACCTTATCATAAAACTTTTGCTCAATTTTGTTGGCAAAGATTTTTGTGGTTAGTTTTAAGGAGATGGCGAGAAAGTGGATCCCTCTACGGCACTTCCTTGTCGCCCTTTTTAAAAATAAGAGTGTTAATGAGAATTGTCAGTTGTTTTGTTACAAATTGAACTGAGGTGGCTTTTACTTGATGAAAATCCATTTATCAAAATAAATAAGAACTAAAAGTTCAGATTTTCACGAAATTAGATATTATGACAGGACAATTGTGTGACATTTGATAAAGACACGGTGTTGTCGAAACAATTGTCATGTCATAATATATAATTTCGTGAAAATCTGAACTTTTAGTTTTTATTTATTTTGTTTTGTTTATTTTGTTTGACATTTGATAAAGACACGGTGTTGTCGAAACAATTGTCATGTCATAATATATAATTTCGTGAAAATCTGAACTTTTAGTTGAACTGAGGTGGCTTTTACTTGATGGAAATCCATTTATCAAAATAAATAAGAACTAAAAGTTCAGATTTTCACGAAACTAGATATTATGACACGACAATTGTTTGACATTTGATAAAGACACGGTGTTGTCGAAACAATTGTCATGTCATAATATATAATTTCGTGAAAATCTGAACTTTTAGTTTTTATTTATTTTGTTTTGTTTATTTTGTTTGACATTTGATAAAGACACGGTGTTGTCGAAACAATTGTCACGTCATAATATATAATTTCGTGAAAATCTGAACTTTTAGTTGAACTGAGGTGGCTTTTACTTGATGGAAATCCATTTATCAAAATAAATAAGAACTAAAAGTTCAGATTTTCACGAAACTAGATATTATGACACGACAATTGTTTGACATTTGATAAAGACACGGTGTTGTCGAAACAATTGTCATGTCATAATATATAATTTCGTGAAAATCTGAACTTTTAGTTCTTATTTATTTTGTTTTGTTTATTTTGTTTGACATTTAATAAAGACACGGTGTTGTCGAAACAATTGTCATGTCATAATATATAATTTCGTGAAAATCTGAACTTTTAGTTGAACTGAGGTGGCTTTTATTTGATGGAAATCCATTTATCAAAATAAATAAGAACTAAAAGTTCAGATTTTCACGAAACTAGATATTATGACACGACAATTGTTTGACATTTGATAAAGACACGGTGTTGTCGAAACAATTGTCATGTCATAATATATAATTTCGTGAAAATCTGAACTTTTAGTTCTTATTTATTTTGTTTTGTTTATTTTGTTTGACATTTGATAAAGACACGGTGTTGTCGAAACAATTGTCATGTCATAATATATAATTCCGTGAAAATCTGAACTTTTAGTTCTTATTTATTTTGTTTTGTTACATCGTCACCTCCGTATTTCAGTAGCCCATTGGAAATAAGATCAGGCTCAGGGCTTCCTCTGTTTTTAGCTTACCAGTGTTACATGTTTTTTTGTATTATAACATTGTCGTTAATTACAGTTAGGTGTGTATTAGGTTCATTTCATTCACGAGTTTCTCTCTGATGTCTGGTTAGCCGTCGCATTTATTTCTTAACTTGTTTCACTAGCTTGTTAGTAATATTTTAAATTCCTTTGTACCCTTCATAATCTTCCTTGGATTTCGTTAGGTTCTGATTTTGGCTTTGATGTTTTTCTTTAGTTTTCCCCAATCATTGTTATTGTCTGGGTCACTTTCCATTTTATCTTTGGATTGATGATTGATTTGTGGTTAATAAAAGTTATGAAATGCGACCGTTATATGATGATTAATCTCAGTTACTTAATTTATTCATTAAAATCATAGATAAAAGATTATATAACGTATACGACACGATAAATACATACATACTCAGTATACCAGACATGATCTAAAGACGTGGATATGTAAAATATGATGTATCCGATTACTCTAAAGGGTTTGATAGGGTTCAACATCATGAACTGATGAAGATTTTGTCCGAGGTTTATTAGACCACAAATAATTTCACCATTATATTCGAACCTAAACATCGGCGGAAATAGATCCAAAGAAGTTGCAATAACTTCGTTGTTATTGGCCAATATATACTCTAAACATATATGTGAAAACTTAATGTGCACTGACGATGTCTTTATTATTGCTAGCAGCTTGGAAGAATTACTGCCACTTTCGAATAACGTTAACAGAAGTCGGCATCGAATATGACTTAAAATAAAAATTGAAAGATAAATATAATGGTTAAACGTTAATGATCAACGGGAGCCCTCCTACTTTGCGGTATGAAATCTTGGTAGTTGACAGAAGCAACCTTCAAAAGAAGAAGTGCTTCGTAGAATGCAAAAAGAGACGTAAATAATTAATGCAATAAACATAAGAAAGCTCCAGTACCCAATCCAGAACGAGAAAAGATACAGATTATTAAATTACATGCAAAAATTCCAGGATAACGGGGACCTGGCAGGAGAACTATGCCCTGGTTAAAGAACCTAAGAACTTGGCTCCCTTCAACAACAACATGACTCTTTCGAGCAGCGATGAACAAAATGATTGCCGATATACGGACTGGATAGGCACTGGAAGAAGAATTATGGTGTTGTTTGAAATTTGAAATACATGTCATTAACCATTTTTAACAATATTTTTTAAAGAAACGGCCACAGGCTACTTTTTACAAAACTTCTGGATTTCTCCTGGATCGGTCTTTGTTGACTCGAACTTGCTAACGTTTTGCCAATCGTCCTGTTGGCTTCTTCAGGTTTATAGATTTCTATCCAAGAATCCATAAAAATCTATAGAAACAGTTTAATGCCAGTATTGCACATAGTTGTTATATGTTGGAATTTAAGGGCATCTATAGATTGCGGCTTATTGGCACAAGAAAAAGTCTAGAGGAGCCAAATCGCACGCTGTCGGTGGCCAATTTACGCCACTTCTGCGAGAGACAATCCTGCTGGAACCACATGTTGTGCATGTCCATAATGTTCAATTTCGCCCAAAAGTAATTGGTTATCATTATTCTGTAGCGATCGTCGTTGACGTTAATATCCTCGCCAATGTCGTTTTCAAAAAAATAGGGACCAATATCACCGCCAAACTGTTACTTTTTGTGGATGCATTGTTAAATGGCGATGTTTTCGGCTGATCTGGCGTGTCTCTGACGTAGAGGTTTTGGGTGATTATTAACCGAACCGATAGTTTTAAATTTGGTGACCAAGTATTGCAGACTCGACTTTGAAGAGCCACCGACGACGGCCGTAAATTGGGTGAGACGCGCGCAAAGTTTTTACTAAGGAACACTCCTTTTGATAATAATTTTTAATCATTCAGACGTGTTGTTCAATCGTGTAACTTGTCATCGTGTTTTGGGATTAGTAACTAAACAAAGAACATAGCAGACGCAAGCCGACTACTGTCCCAATTTGAAAAACCTATAATACTCTTAGTTTTGAGCACAAAAAATTTTAGTTGGACGGGATGGGGGACACAGGGTGCGCCTCGCGGATATCGTTGCACGTTTCGTCACGATATTGAATCGTAATATTCGAATTAATTTACCGGAAAAATCGCGAAAATTACAAGGTTCGGAACGTTTTATTTTCCGTATTTTTCCGTAATTCCTATATTCGACGCAGGCAATCAATATGATTGGAAAGCAATATCCACCCAGCACGCCAATCCGCCAGGGTATATGTTGCTCGTTTGTTTAACTATTTATTTTATGTTAATATTAAAATAGCATTGAACAAAAAATACCATGCCTGCGGCGCAAGCTCGCACACTGTTGCCGTTGTTACTCCTCAGCGGGTGGGGTTAACTCTGGGGTATCCCTTTTTAAAGGCGAGTTGAAGGCAACCAAGATTTCGTCGATTTTGTAGGCGTCAGCAGGAAGGCGAAAAATGCGAAATTGTTCTACTATAACAAACAAATAACAAATTAAATATAATTAATATCACGGAAACCGATATGGGCACTAGTAGATAAATTGTGAATATATGTAATTGCGTGAAAGTCTGATCTTTTAGTTCTTATATATTTTTTTATAGGATTGAGCATTAGTTATAAATTATAACTGAAAGTCACCTTAATTCCCCATGCAATAATTAGGAATTCCTCTCTCACTATTTCGTACTGTCTTTCGCAAACGGCTATCGATCATATTTAGATAGATATTTTTAAATCGATCTGAATTTCAAATAGGAGCCGGCAACACTGCAGAATATAAATTTAGATAATTTTACCCTCGGCGGCCATGTTACGGCGCTTTACCGACTCTTGAAATTGTTCATGTTGAATTGAGAAAACAATTGCCGCAACCGAATGTTACATTTACACTAAATAATAACGTTGCTGTTGCCTTTTTAATATCTCTGGAACAACAAACGTGCGTAAATAATACCGACCCAGTCAGTGGTGGTGCAATCTTGCCCCCAAAATATATAAATATATTTAATATTCTCATATAAATCTGCCACGTGCTAGCTCAATGCGAATGTGAATTTTTGCACCTTGCAAGGTGGTAATTCGTTAATGTAGTGAAGCTTGTGAAAGAAAAAAAAAAGAAAATTTTGCAATCTCACTCTTTCAATTTTCAACAGCGCCTTCTTGACAGAACTTCTGTTATCGTCAAATCAAAGTCAAAAAGTGAATGATGTATGCGATGAATTAGATTGAATACTGATTCGTGTCAGACCATTGAATATTAAGAGTTTGATAAAACATCATTGGATACCAATCCACCACGCGAATAACTAGCCTAACCCCTTTGTTTTAGTTTGCCTGCGAATAACTAACTATTACAGATACGTACGATGCAAATCCACCGATATGTCAAACAACTTCAGTAGTTTTTATAAAACTTCTGGATTCCTCCTGCGTCCGTTTTGGTGGAGTCGAACTAGCTAACGTTTCGCCAATCATCCTGTTGGCTTCTTCAGAGCTTGACCCAAGTCGCGGTTAAGATTGTTAAGTTGCTATAGATACAGCAGGAGTCCAGAAGTTTTGTAAAAAGTATTACAGTAGGCTGCGAAAGTTTCTTTGAAAAAAAAAAACATAACCCAAATTGATACTTATATTAATTGCTATTGCGAATTTTTTTGATGATCTATCCTGTTTTTAAGAAATTTTTTTCTCGAGATGCGGCTTTTAATTTATTAAAAATACTTCCCCCCAGCCCCGCCCAATTTCAATAGGTTCTATATTAAGCTCTATATTTGTACCAGTTTTGAAATCGATAACTGCAAATCTCGGACACTTACCGTGTTTCATAGCGATGAACGAAAAAGAGAGGAAAATCTCAAAAAAAAGACGACAATTTTCTATGTACTTATGTGCCTCGTGGCATATGGAGTTAATCGCATTTTTAAAAAGCATCTACAGAGAACGGAGAACGGTCAGAAAAATAAAAACTTTTTTTCCGACGCTGATTCCATCTTCGTTGCCAAGCGCGTATACCTTCGAAAAAATCGATCTCATCGATTTTTCGAAAGTAACTAAAACGCCATTTTAAAATTCCCGTTCCGCCTAGGTGCGGTTCGCATTAAAATTAACATCGAGCCAAGTTGATTTTTATTGGCCGTTTTTTTCTGCGGAGAAAAAGCGAGCATGTAGCTCTCGTATATTTTCCGTCATTGGACTAAGCGGCCCGAGGTTGATGCCTTGCGGCAATCCTCCGCTCTCGTTTGTATCGGATTGTCACTCGAGGTGCATTTGAACAGCAAAGAAACCGGTTTCGACTGGAAATTAATTTATTTCGGCTTTTTGCCGTATTCGCTGGCGCCCGGGGGAAAATTTTCTAACCAATTTATTTCGATTGCGATTTACTTGCGCTTAACTGCCGAACTACCTGAATTGTTAGTGAAATTTCATTCGTATCATGTGCAAATTTATTTTCGGTTATCCGTCAATTAATAAGTAAAAAGTCCACATTGCCAATAAAATACTTCATCCAAGTAAACGATGTATAAATATTTAAGTCATCCGGTATTAACTAGTTCCTCACTAAGATTTCGGTCGTCAAAGTGAGAACTTCGTCAAAAATTGAACTGAGGTGGCTTTTACTTAAATAATAATAAATAAGAACTAAAAGTTCAGATTTTCACGAACTTATATATTTATTTCATGACAATTGTTAAGCGCTCTTTTATGTTCGTTAATGCGTTTCTTGAAGGATCTACGTGTTTGTCCAAGATAACACTTAAACACAGAAAAGCAGATTTTTGACGACAATTTTGTAATTTTATATACAGCCACAGCCATTCAGATTAACAAAATGCGACATTCAAATGTATTGCTTAAGGATCAATTAAATTTATAAGGTTGTTCGGAAAGTCATTTCGTTTTTTCCCGTCAGAGGACTTAATTACGTTTTTTCGAAACCAACTTCACACTTAAGCCGCATAACCATTATATGTCTTGAGAGCTGATATTGCAAGGCTTGTGTGTGAAAAACTTCTATTAATTCTACGCAGTAGTTTTTGGTTGGTGCCCTTTTAAATATGGAGAGCAATAAGCAGCATTTTCGTCATATTTTACTTTTTTACTTCAGAAAAGGTAAAAATGCTGTCCAAGTGAGAAAAAAATTGACGGATGTGTATGGAGAAGGCGTGTTAACAGTACGCCAGTGCCAGAACTGGTTTGCAAAATTTCGATCCGGCAATTTTGATGTAGAAGATGCACCACGGTCTGGAAGGCCGGTCGAAGCTGACAAAGATGCGATAAAGGCATTAGTTGATGCAAATGTGCGAATAACCACACGAGAGATCGGTGAGAGATTAAATTTGTCGAATTCGACTGTTTATGGCCATTTGAAAGGCATGGGCTTAACCTCGAAGCTCGATGTGTGGGTGCGCCATGTCCTTACGGAGCGAAATTTGTGTCGTCGCGTTGACGTGTATGATTCGCTCCTCAAACGTCAAGAAAATGATCCATTTTTGAAGCGGATTATTACTGGGGACGAAAAATGGGTTGTATACAACAATGTTAAACGCAAGAGGTCATGGAGCAGAAAAGATGAACCGGCTCAAAGCGTGTCAATAGCCAACATTCACCAAAAAAAGGTGATGCTCTACGTTTGGTGGGATGTCAAAGGAATCGTTTTTTTTGAGCTTTTGCCGGACAAAACAACGATTAATTCAGAAGTCTATTGTCATCAACTGGACAAATTGAAAGATTCACTTAAAGAGAAGAGGCCCGAATTAATCAACAGGAAGGGATAATGCGAGACCTCACACAAGTTTGGTCACTCGCCAAAAACTTTTACAGCTTGAATGGGACGTACTGCAACATCCACCATATTCTCCAGATCTGGCGCCTTCCGACTACTATTTGTTCCGGTCCCTGCAAAATTTTTTGGATGGCAAAACCTTTACCTCAAATGAAGATGTCAAAAACCACCTGAACCAGTTTTTTGCCAGCAAGGACCAAAACTTTTATGAGAGGGGAATTATGTTACTGCCAGAAAGATGGCAAAAGGTGTTGGACCAGAAGGGCCAATATATAATTTAATAAAATATTTATTCATTATACGAAAACTGTCTTTCATGTTCCCCAAAAAAAAAACGAAATGACTTTCCGAACAACCCAATAAATACCTCTCCTTTAATTCTCACAACAACATAAAGTAAAAGAAGGAAATAAAAAGAACGAGACTGGTATCTTATATGTTTAAAAAACAGACTTAAAATATCCCTACATCCGCCTTTTACGTAAAGGCCGATGAAAGTGATCTTAGATGCTAATCTCCACGATGATGTAGGTGTATATACATTTATATATTTGATTTCATTAAATACAAAACTCGTTAAACTCTCATCGGTAAGATCTCTTTCATGAGAATCGATACTATTGCGCGCAAAGAAAAAACTAGAACAAATATAACTTTTCAGTTCGACAGTAAAAGCCTATTTTCATGCAATATTTTTTGTCAACCTAAAAATTTTCCTAGTATTTTTTTTGCTCGTGATCGTACCTACCGTCACCATGAAAAAAGTCCTAAAAAATAGGAAAGACGTGAAAAGGTGGCGGATGACGAGACGGCGGAGAAGCGGACGACACTCGAGCGAGTCCGGCACGGCACGACCGCCAGTAGTTGCGTCATTGTTTACCACTGAACAGTGTTGCCAAATGGGATCTTAAAAACAAAGACATTATTTTGACGTTTTTGTAATTTTGTTACTTAGATGAATCCGTATTTTCTGTGGTATTTTTTATTAATATATCGTTTCTTGTCTCGTTCGTGTCGAAAAATAATTAAAACAAGTTGACTTTAAAGGTTTGATTCCGGTTTTATTTAGGACTCGCAAATACTGACGTCGATGTAGATGGGCACAAAAACGTTGCCAATAAAATGTCTCCCAAAACACCACAAATCTAAAAAAACTAAGTATTTTCCTTCTCAGTTGTTCAAAATTTAACTTTTTAGGTTTCATTTTGTTATACGGTTTTTCACTTTTCTCCCTTATTACTATTGTAACGTTCCCATTATGGGACAATGTGAAATCCTGCGGCCAATCTGTGGTATATCGTGTACAATAAATCCGTAAGCTATTTTACAGTATATTCTTAGTATATATGCTAACGTATACCGTAAGGATATCCTCGACATGTCCCGGGACATGCGACTTAAATGGGACATTGCTATCTAGGTATACGAACCTATTGCAATTTTGATTAAACTCTTAAGAACGATGCATATCACCTAATGTTAAAATAAACGCTTCTACTTATTTTAAAATACCCCGCAGTATCAATTCTTCATCAAATTTAAAACGGTTCGTTTATATTTCAAATAAAAATTAACTACGGTCTTGCGAAGGTCTGCGGTTAAAGGTATGGTGTGTTCATAGATATAAGAAAGTGACCAATTGCTTTTAAATGGGATCATCCAAGGGTGGTCATTAACATACAACACAACAAGATTATTACCTAAAGTTTCGGAATTTAAATTCAGTTAAAATTGTGGTCCGTAATAGAAAATAATTTTATACCTACCTGTGTTTAATATTCTTTGGTTTGGTATGCTACTTAGTTTAAGTTTATTAGTAGTCATTCTTATTTCGTCTATAATACAGCGTGTGTTGAATCGTGTGCGAATTATTCAAAATATATGCGAGTCTAGTGTATCTCAGGAGATGCTCCCGCCCAAATGTAGAAAACACTATTCCATTCAGACTAAGGAAGTTATAAACAATGTCATTGTAATGGACGATGCAAGTTATCACAGTAGACACTTGACTAAAACCCCTTCCTCAAGTGACACAAAAGCTACAATCTAAAACTACATGTAGTTTATTTTCACGAAGATTATACCAAAAAGCAATTAATTGAGGTTCTAAAAAGCTTGAACCTACAAAAGGAATACGTCTGTGATAATATAATACCGCTGTATATTTAATCCCATTGAACATGTTTGGCTGCCATTCGTCGTAATAATGCTTTTCCCCGTGTTAACTCCAATGTCCTCAAACTTATAGAAACCGAAGTTTTTTGCATCCCTTCACAAAGTTGGGCAAATTCTGTTAAACATATGGAAAAAGCAGAACAAACGTATATCCATATTGCAAATAATATAGAACAAATAATAATTAGAACAGGCGATGATAGCGATAGTGATACTGATATATTATGTGAATAATTTTAAGTAATTTAAGTAGGTAATAAAAATAATTTGTATTTTTTTTAGATTTAAACATAAATACATAAATAAATATATAAATATTGTTTAGTATCTTTCCTAAAAAAACCTCAAATAATTTTCCTTAATTCGTATCGGTTAGTCACTTTCTTATATCTATGAACAGACTTTACTGTAAAATACTTAAGACGTCAAAGCAATAAATGCACTATATTTTTGGTCGTATGCGAAGTACATATATTTATTGAAGGATGGATTGAAAATGACAGCTAAGGGTGCCTGAATGGTCCGAAGAGTTGTTTTTTCTTCCTTCCTCTGTTCAACTGTCGCTCAGTTCACGGGATCGTTTGAGAAACCCGATCGTTCCGTAATAACAAACAAGCGTGTCGTAACTTATTTCTCTGATTGAATCGCCACGTGACAGACGATGGATACGCGGTAGGCAAATTCAATTTAAATCCTCTCGGACGAGGTAATTTGAGCTGAAATCAGATAAACCAACGGAGAGAAAGATATCGGTTATAACTCGCCGGTGAAGATGTAATAACTTCTTATCCTGTACGACTACTACGCTCAAATGGATATCGCGGACGCACAGCTCGTGGAGGATCGTTTTTAATTCGTGAAATATGGCCGCGTGGCCGTTTGAATCGGTCGATTTTTGCACAGTCGCGAGCGCTTACATGCAATAACGATATAAATTTGTTGTTTAATACGGTTTGCCACCATGATCGGGCGGTTTATTTGCTTATTTATGGAAACGTTGCGGATTCATAATCCGCAGGACCGGCCTCGACTTTTTTAGATTTCCTTAAAGGTCCGAGAAACCATACTCTATCCAAAACCTAAAAAACAAAATTAACCCCGTTGTCAAATTGGGAAGGAAATATAAAAAATCTAATAATGATAATAATAATAATAATAATCTTTATAATTATTTATGCATACGTGTAAAACGTCGAGGAAAACTGACCAGAGGCGTGCGTCTTTTGCACGATAATGCACCTGTCCATACTGCTGGTGTTGCACAAGCTGCCATTTTAGAGTGCGGCTTCCAACAGATAGATCATCCTCCCTATAGTCCAGATATGGCTCCCAGCGACTATTATTTGTTTGCATATTTGAAAAAGGACTTGCGGGGACGGCGGTTTAACGACCAAGTTGAGTTAAAAGAGGCTGTTTTATCTATTTTGCAAACAAACCAAAAGAATATTTTTTTAAAGGGATTGAGTTGTTAATAAAGCGATGTAGTAAGTGTATTGAAGTTAAGGGGGATCATATTGAAAAATAATAAAAAATTGTTACTGTACTTTGTTTCTTGTATGCCCTCGTATTTTGAGGCACAGTAAGCTCATTCTAATATTTACGTTGTGGTCTTCACACCGAAAAACTAGCTTATCTGTTACCTAGGGAGGACTTTCAGATCTTGTATATTAACACAGCGAATAGGTACTAAAATTCTCAATCACAGCAACAATTTAATTTTAGGGGACACGTGGTCATAATTCCTTATGCCATACACCAACCTACAACAGTTGTTTTGTCGTCCTAACAACTTCGTGGAGCCTGGGACATACTTGATTATTTAATTTTCACAAATCTAGAGGGTTCACATTCAAGGATTGAAGTGGGATATTGAAGTAGCAGGTCATTTCCGATATTATATATTTATATTTTAATTAATATGGTTAAAGTTAACAACATTCACAAAACTAACCAAAACATCGAATATGAAACATCGCCCACCCCCAAAATCGAACCCATCTTATCTGCCGTTGATCAATTCCTAGAAACGTTCAAAATTTTCTAACAAAATTAATGTAACAATAAGTTTTTTTTTCTATAATGGCCACCTAAATAGTCTACTGAAAACCGTGCCGGTATTTACTTTTTTTGTAGTGTTTTATATATTAATACAAATATATATTTCATTACAATCATGGTTTTCCAAAATTAGTTTGCTATTTTAATTTTACTTTAGTAAGGACACCGTTTCTAAGATTAGCTTTTATTTTCGGCTGTGTTTAAATTAACCAAAACTGTATAATTAAAAGTAACGTAAATTCTACCAACGGATCAAGATAACAAATTGTAACTTTTTTTTAAAACTACGAGGAATTTCACTTATTCGATTCTAAAATTAGCGATTGGCTGTAAGCGACTGCTAATGGGTATGCTAATACGGCACGCACACACGCCTACCGTCTCTCTCTAAGCGATAATCGAATGCGAGCAGACTAAAAACTTGGCCATTTAAAATGCAAACCGAAACAAAAACCGCCCAAGTAGCGCAACAAGCTGAGAAAGAAAAACTCGCCTATAGAGACTAAACAAAAGGTGCATTCTACACGCCTCGCTTGTAGGTAAACATGGATTCGCTTTCGTATACAATCGAAACCTGAGCAAGTAAAGATAAAACAAATTTATTTTTAGCACCCAGACCGCCAAAAAAAATTCTTTCGCATTAGTGTCGTAAAATCTTCAATTTTAGTTAAGTAAAATTTGTATTAAATTTTATATTAAATGCTTCTTCTCTAACTTGAAACTTGAAATAATTAAACACCCAATAATCAAATTTGGGGATTATAAAACAATGTTTATTAACTATTCTATTTTGTTTTCTTGCAACAAGAATTTTGTTATTGTTTATTGTTGTAATTACTCTTTATATATTACAGGATTATTACTATGGATACCTCTTTGAGATTTCTGTTGTGTTATTTTTCTTTCCTAATTTATCTAGTGTTTTTGTATAAAATTAAAATAATCCTGAAAGTGTGGTAGTAGAATACTGCCAGAAAATGTAATGTTTCTATTTATTACATATTTTTATTAATTAGTTTCGTTTTATGAAAACGTTGTGATATATCATAAGAATGCATAATTAATTAAATTAAATTTAAATTTAAAAAAATATATTTTTACCTTATATTTGTACTTATTTATATACTTATTAATTCGTTGAAAACTACACTCAGGTATGTAGATATTGTCATACAAATTATTTATTTCATGTTGAGCTCCTTAAATGTACTATTAATTTTCGTTAAAAAAATTTCTTTAAAAAAAGGCTTACAAACAATTACGACAAGAAAAAATAAATAAGACATAATATAAAATTTCTTTTAATTATTCCACTTCCACACTTTTTCAGCAATCATCTGTTGATTGTTAATTATTTTAGCCAATAATAATTTTTGAATTTGGTTTTATTTTTCCGTCCTTTCCTTGCCTAAATAATTTGGCAAACTGTTTCAAATGCTTGTCCAGTACATCCTATTCCTTTGCAATTGAGAATAATGACACTTTTGAGGACGCAATGACGTTTAGTTGGGTCAGCTAATAGGTAATACACTAAACCTATAATTGCAAATCAAACAACAAATGTGTTGTTTCATTTTGCTCCTTGCTCTTTCATTTTATTTAGGAGTTCTATTTTTTGATGCCACTTTTCCTTCTCCGTCTTTTTTCGAGTAGCAAAAAGGAGGAACTAACTTATCCGCGTTCTTCAAACCGAATCGAGGTTATATTACGACCAAAAATATAGTGCATTTATTGCTTTGGCGTTTTAAGTATTTTACAGTATCTTAACCGCAGACCTTCGCAGGACCGTGGTAAAACCCACCGAACAGACGTTCTGCATTAAATGGGTCTTGCCTGAGATGGACCGTAACGAATATTTGTAAAAACATTTATTTGAAACGTAAATGGACCGTTTTAAATTTGATGAAGCCTTGATGCTGTTCTCACTGGATAATTCAAAGGGTAGGGGTAAGTACCTGTACTCCATTTATCTTACAGTTAAGTTTGAAAATATTCATTTTTGTGTTGTGTGCCTGTCGATTATCAACATTCTTCTTGTCTTTTTGCGTCTTCTACATAGTTCTTCGATTTATAAACAATAACAGATTATATTCGCAGGAGATAAAGGTACGTCATAAGAATTCAGATAAATATTTATTAGAATCTTACAATTAAACATTTTTCCTGTTTTTTAACACTTTAAAATTTCGGGACCATGGAATGAAGCAGATGTTGCTCTGTTAGAAGAAGACATGGAAAAAAACGCAGAATTTGAAGACGCAGCGGAGATGGTAGCCGAACCTAATGACAATTTAGAAGACGTAAAAACGTAACGTAAAAACAAGTGTACAACAAGTAAACCGAACCAACAAGTAAACCAAAGTTCCGAAGTCGACTGTAATTGTTGCAAATGGAGTAGTCGAGAGGAAAGTGAGAGAAGATGCTGGTACTTCGACAGTTGTTAAAGAACAACACGCAGAGCTAATTAGGCGTATATTCTACCACGCTTTTAACGTGAATAGCGTTTTAAGCCTAGGAGAAACAAGTATCGACAGACTTGTGCAGTTGTGCCAAAGAGTCGTTGCGTGCTTTTTTGAAGAAAATGGATTTTCCGTTAAAAAACAATTAATAAAGGTCAAGTGTTGAGTCGTTTAATGTTACAACTCTAAAGTCGTAGCTTAATTTCTCGTGATTTTTTGAGTAGAAATCAAACACACACGTGTTGACATTGCGATATTTTATTCTTGACCATATATGGGCATGGACCCTGGTCGAACGCAGAACACAAAATTAGACAGTTCATCTCAGCTGTGATGCTGCGGTGTCGGTTGTATGCGACGTTGCCGGAACGTGCGATTTGTCCCTAACATCATAGGTTAATGGAATCTCAAAGAATTTCGCAATGGAGGGTGGTTTATTTTTCTATTTACATGTTTCAAGAATCGCTAGACGAAAAAGATTGAAAAGACGTACTTATATCCGGCTTGTTAGTGTAGGCAGATAAATTCCTAGGGTGGGACTGGAATGGTTACGGGTAAGGATCTGCTCGGCAGGGTATTCTATAAGGGGCTGTGATTTTGGATTAATATACAGTAATCAAAGTTAATCACGGGGTCGGTTGTAAAAGCACTATATTTCTGGTGGAAGTATACCACGAAGATACACGATCAACTACCTCGCATTACCCATATGGCGCCAGCTACGAGATGATACTACCTCGTGTGTGTGTACTTGTCACTTGACTATCTGCTCTGCAGATGTTGCCGGCACGTAAAATTTCTGACTTATTGAAACGGCTTATGCGAATTGACCAGATATCTCGTCCTTAGTAATGTAATATCGGTCGTAAATGTCGGATAATAAAACAGCAGGCTGGTATATACGGGAACTGATTGGAAATCATGCGATGCTCAATCAAGAGTGACGTTACTGCAGAAGCGATGGACGCATTTAGTTTTGAGATTCGAATCACTAATAAATGTAGGGGTATGGCATCTGACATAATTATTAAATGCAAAGAAATTCCCACTACACTGCTGCATGTAGTCTCAATGAGCTTTTGAGTATTTACGTCACCAGAGGGCGTAACTGCCTCATTGATTTTTAAAACTCGTCTCTGCTATTAGCGGTAAAGCGTGAACGTTGTTTTCAAGTTGACACAAATTCCATTTTTCGATGCTTTTTGCTATACGACTGGAAGGAACATAAAGGAAATAAAACAGTACAAGATAAGAAGGTGGTGAGACGTTTTCTAATGTGGTAAACAGCCGAACAGCACTTGATGTCCGGATTGGAGTTGAAATATTTAGCGACTTTAAAAGAACACTGATATATGATATTGATATTTTTCGAAAAGATACTTTGGCCGTTCGGAGTGCGAAATTTTAAATACTATCCAACTGTTACTTGTTTACTTAAAATTTCTTTCAATTTTAAAACTAGATTTTTACATTTTTTTATGTATATTATTCGTCTATTTTACTGTAAAAATGAAAGCCTGAAACGATCTTACTACAACTCCAAAACGTCAAGCACGATAAACAAATTTCAAATTTTCCGTTCCACAGCACTGACATTAATTAAATTTGGATTCTAAAATCATATAAACTCTTTGCACTATTACATCAACAACATTTTTGTAAACAGTACTCAAGTGACGTACTTCCATCATGGTTTACTAGACGTTTCATAAATCGTAAGGTAGATGGCGCTTTTTAATTAATTTAATCCGGAATTTAGTGTCAATTTATGAGTTATTTAGCTGATATATTGTGGGACTTTATTATTATAATTACATATAATTATATCTAATAAAAACTATCACAATTAGATTATTAATTAATCACCAATGACAACAACAATATAATAGACATAAAAACTTACAATTAACAGAATCACCCACACGTGAAAAGCAATTTTAATAAAATTCTAATAACTGTTCTAATATGTTTACAAATTATGTAGAAAAAGTTCTCATTAATATGTTTATTTTTATAGAATTTAAAAATAAGAAATGCATAACTAGATGTAATATTACACCTAGCGCAAGCAACTTTGATCAAAACTAAAATACTCAAAAATTCCAGAAAAGCAAAGCTAAATTTGGATTTTTAATTTGCCAATGCTATTGCGATATGTTTATTTTATTATCAACACATCTATTTACTTTGCTGCTATACATTTTCTACGACACGTGTTTTGACATTTTGACGTTGGCGTTCCCGCGCGCTAGATCGGTGTGTAATTAGGCATTTTACGGACGGGAGTAGAAAAAAATATTTCCCCGAACATCAACAATTCTTTTTATCGCAACTCATGCAAACGCGATGCACCGTCACTCTGTACATCGAGAGTTGTCCAATTTTTACGTTTTCTCCGTGTGGCCTGCCCGCGCGGACATTTGAAAGTCAATCGGGCCGCCGTCTCCGTCGCTAGCCCGGGGCTCCGAAAAGGGCACGGCGACTCTGATCCGGAGTAGCCTCGGGGGCCCCCTGGTGTCGCCCGAATGGCGCCCGACCGGTCCGACTCCTCCGCGCGTTCAGTCCCGGGGCCTCGCCCCCGGCTGTGCACGTGCACTACGATAAAATCGAAACTTTTCTCTTTCTGTGTGTCGGCCGCGCCTCGGGGCCAGTTTGTGTTGTTGCGGAATACAGGACCGTAACGATCGGGAACAATATTAACCGCGCATTGATCCGTCCGATCGATTTATTCGGTTATAGCAAATATTTTAGTGCTAAACCATACCCAAGGCTCCGTATTAATACAGCATTCCATGCATATGCGGCAAAGAATACATTGGAGAGGCCGGACGAAAAATATCAACTAGACTCAAAGAACACGAAAGAGCCTCGATAAAACTAAAATTCTTCTACCAACGAAAAATCCGAGAGTCTATAGAAATCTATATACAACCTAACAATCTTAATCGTGACTCAGGTCTCTACCTGTCACCCTCTCCTTTCCTTTTCCTTGTACGGTATATATGTATAATTCTCAAAATTAAAAAAAAAACACAGATAAAATAAAAAAGTTATTATAAAATATAATTTAATTTCTACTAGTATCGTATAAGGTGACCAGACGTACCCGGCTTTTAAAATTTAGAAAATTAAAACGACGACTACAATAATATTGTATTTGTCTCGGATGATACACTTCGTGTTCATACTGCGTGCTAACAAACTAGTTAAACAAATAAATACAAATACGAATCTGCTAATTACCATAGGAAATTAAGGTAAGTAATTTATTTAGATATTTCATAAACACATAAATTTTCTTAAACTTAGCTCAAAATACTCGTAGTCTTCATATTTTATATTAATGACAAAAATTAAGTCACCAAACTTAACCTTAAAATAAATTGGCAGATATCGAAAGAATTTTGAAAATCCTCTAAAATCGTTGTAAAACTTATTGAAGGTGACAAAATATCGGCAACCGAAGTAGCAAATGAAGTTAATAATTAAAAGTGTCAAGAGAGGTTAGAAAATAAATTTCTACCGTTAACTATCCGCAAATATTATTTGGCAGTACGATGTGATGATATTGATCACTTTCGTTGGATTACATTAACACCAGAACTTAATTGGTTATATTTCTCAAAAATTGCCAAATATGATAATCTGTTTAATGAAGTGTCATTAGTAAACAAATATATTGATAAGGAAAAGATTAAACATTACGTATCAAAAAAAATGACAGCAGAACACAAATGGTGCGAAATATTTGCAAAGAAACTATATTCCATACAAAAATGTATTAAAAATGTATTAAAAATCAAAATTAACTGTTGAAATTTTAAATGACAAATACATGTTGACAAATTCTTGAGAAAAAATTTACAATATTATAAAATATGACACTAATCTACTGGAACAAATTCCTTCAAAAAAATATGTCAAGGAATAAATATTATATTTTTTTTTTATGTTTATAAATTGTTAAAAATAAAAAATTTTGAAAATTATTTTTATTCTGTATTAAAATTTTTGTTGATACCCCCGCCCCCTTTTAGCACCACAAAGCAAATAAGAAAAGCTCATACTGGATACTGGAAAACCAAACAACTTAGTTTACAAAATTATATCTTTGAAATTTCCTGCAAAACTGCACAATACTAAAATTGCGGAAAGCTGATTTAAGTTCCATAATCACATTACTGGAAAACATGTGTTAGTCAAATGACATACATGATTGGGCTAACTACCGTTATTTCAAAACATATTATAAAGAAAATTTCTTTAGAATTAAAAGTTTTGCCTTAATAATAAAAGAGGGTCTAATAAAATCTTCAAATAAAAATTTTATGTTTATTTCAACGATATTCATTATTCAAATCTATGATTGTTGGATTTTAATTCATTTCAAACAGACAAAGAAGCAAATCAACTGAAAGTTTTCAGGCAGTTCTTGAAAACCCAAAGAAATTTCGGATTTTTTTTATCTTTGTAGGTCCTGTTTGTTATTTGGACATAAGTTTTATTTGTAAACAACCAAACAACAAAAATCCCAATGTGTATTATCTTGTCCACATAGTTTCCTCAATATTATTAATATTATTATAAATTCACTACACTGTTTCAGGTAATTTGCAAAATGTTCGATGCATTAGACAGTCTCACGATTACAAGTGAATGAAAATCCATTTTCTTCTTCAATGTAAACATAATCCTATCCGATAACAAAACTCTTAGGTTAGAATTAATGCCTGTCAAAAAATGGAGTTTTTATGGAACAACTGTATAGGAGACGGATATCTGTAGCGTTGATGTTTCTCTTTCGCTCTTTAATTTTTACCTCTTAACTTGTTTAATAAGTTTAAGTTTAATATTTGTTTAATATTGTCGATATAAAAATATCGTGCTTAGTGATTTAAATTGTTGAGATAGACATTTCCAGTAACTTGCTTAACCACAATGAAAAATAGTAAAAAACGATTTTTTTTACTTCTACATATAAAACTGGAACATTAAATTAATATATTTTATTAAATTAAATTTAAAGAACATACTATATAATAATACAAAACCAAAAAAAAGTTGACTTAAATCTCTCAAATTCCAATTTGACAACAGCAAGGGAAACTTCAAAGATCTATGTCTGCACAAGCCCCGTTTTTTTTGCCAGAAAGTACATGTTTTCACACAAAAATTATAATTTCCGAACTGCACTGCCAATCCTAAATGTCCATTTGTTACCAACAACAATAAATTGTTTCAAAGCCTACTTATCAAGAAGTACTCATTTCCAAATAACTCTAAAACAAACAAGTCCACGAACCCCTCTACAAAAGGTAACAACTATCCATGACCAAGGTAGAAATTGTCTTTTAAATGGACCCAAGCTCATTCGAATAAAGTGTTTATTATTATAAAATAATAGAAAAATTGTTACAAAATTAGTTATAAACACTCCTCTAGAGGCAATTAACAAAAATTGATAGCCCAAGAAAAGTTTTTTTCAAAGACCTCGAGTTACCGTTAATTATTGGCAAAGCAAAAAGTTTTTTAGCAAAGAGACTGGAATTTAACTCTGCTTTAAAATGAGGTGCACGTTTTGCTTTTTGCCCACTAGTAAACATTTTTAAAACTTACAAATAAGTTCCACTATTTTCTCACGGTTACTTTTGCAATATTTTTTTCCGAACGTCCTTACGACTGCTAATTTCTAAGATATACTTTTTGAATGTGCAATATACAAATATTCTCGTACAAATTTATTTTCTCAGCAAGGGAGGCTTTTTAGGAAGAGGCGCTCCTTCTTCCGCAGCCAAGCTATAATATAATCATATATTTAAAATGCTTTTAGAGCAAACATTTGGACCACGCATGACGCATAATTGAACACAATATCATTCATTTTTATATAAGCATAAACCTGCGGATCCAGCAGAGATCTAAAAGAAAGAACCCTTCTCAAATCAAAACAACACGAGGTCAAAGCGCATTCGAAAAAACCGTCAACAACTGCCAAAAGCTCAAGTTTCCCCCTACCTCCGGAGCGCGTTCTTACTGCACTCTCGTTTCAGAAATTTCAGCCCTTCCTTTCAGTGTCCCGTCGATCGTCGGCGACGCGGATGTTACGGTCTGAACGTGCAACGCGCGATCGACATTCTGCTTGGTGATTTTCCGGTATACGGTTTATATGAGTTCCGGCTGAATTTTTCGTGAAAGCATGGCGAATTTTGCCGTGTCCCTGAAACGGAGCCCCAGTGATTTCGAGGAGCAAATGTTGTACAGGTAATGTACATGCAAATATAAACATATACATTTTATATTGCGCCTTTGTTAAACCACTCTTTTTTAGGTTAAAAAAAAACATGTATCACTAAATAGGCAACGCACATTTTACGACGAGATAGGAAAATCTTTTTTCAATATTAATAAAATTGTTGTTACTTAATACAGATTAATAAACTTAAACTAACCAAATTGACTCCGTAAACGAAATTCCATTAAATTTGTGCCATAGCAACTGACTTGTTTACGACAACTGAGACCCGTGAAGTACTTCAAAAGTGGAGCATTTTTTATCTGCCCTGTCCATTGTAAAATTTCAATTCTCTTGATATAAAAGTGGAGTTTCGTAACCTAGCCAGTCTTCCGATCACAATCTAGACCTTTATCAATAATAATAATAGATGAATAAGTAGAAATATGACAAATATTGACATACATATAGCGTAATTCTACGCCCTCTGTTCCAGACATCTCTATTGCCCTCCTTGCCGTGTTAGGAATTCTCTCTGGTGGCATTCTTTCCATCGAAGGTGTTTTTGCTGATTTTTTTTTACGCAAGTCATCTTTTACATTCATGATTTCCCTAATTCTTGTATCTCTTATCTCTTTGGTTCTGATTTATTTCCGACCCGTACAGTTCTTTCAAATAGCCTTATATATTGCTTGTTTTATTGGTCTAGTTTCGACCACGGATTTACGCGTTCTTCAATTTTCCCTTCGCATCTTCTTTTACTGTGAATTTTTATGCCCACATACCTCAAATACGTCTATTTTTTGGTGTTCATGCAGTACTAAACCTTCCTTTTGTTCTTCAATATTATTGACATGTTCACATTAACCATAACCTGATTTGTCATACTCCTCCATCAACTTCCTATTTAGATATTCTAAGTTTTCTTTGTCACGTGCAATAACTATCTGCTCGCCTGCAAAATGTCAACTGTATACAAATGCACACAAATATTGACAACGGTATACAGCAGCCTGTGGACGTTTCTTTGAAAAATTTTTTTAATTTAATTTGATCTTTTTTTAATAAATAGGGTACCGAAGAAAATTGGACACTCTGTACATGGTCTAAGTAACACGAAAATCATGTTTTTAAATTACGCAGAATTTAGCAAAACCTAACTAATAATAATTAATTTTCCATAACTTCAAAAATTGCTGAAACATTGTTTCTTTATGAAAATTTTTGTTAGGGCGTAATAGCCCTCCACTACAAGTGAATACAAGTTTCTTATTTTCTATGGCAATTTAAGTAGGCTGCATGTAGTCTTAAAACAAATGCCAGTGTTGAGACCTTCTCAAAAAAAATGTACATGCATTTTAAAAATTCCCCAAAGATCCTTTTTCATTCAACCAAAGGTGCTTTATGGATAAATCGCGATATCAGTTTGAAATTGAAATATCAAATTAAACATGTTTGAAGCTGCAGACAAGAATGGTGGTTAACAACGTCTTAATATAGAATTCCCCGTTTTCCAAAATAAATGCCAAGGAATATGGACTATTGAAAATTGTTCAGAACGGAAATTTTCTATTAGTAAATTAACATTTGCTTATATCGGGGATACGCCGCTCCAATTTAATAATAAATTGCGCCATTAATGTTCCTTTCGAATTCAAAAACGTCCATAAATAAAGAAGTTATCGGCAATTTGGTTTTGGCCATCGTTTTTTTTTTTTTCATTACATTTTCATAAAAACCAAGCGATGCTCTATGCCATACACCTTGTACGGGCTGTAGAAATTTGGATTTCAAGAACTATCGGTGCCCACTTTAAATACGAAAGCGATAACCAACAAAAACCAAACCAAGGCAGATGACATATTACGATTGCTGCCTACTTACACATATAAATATGCCGACCTGAAAATTATTCAGTTCCGATTTACATTTTAGGTAAAACTTTCCCCGATGTCTCGGCGCCATGCAAAATGCAAAACAAAAATACTTAAGAATTCACGATACTTATCACATTTTATAAAAAAAAAAAAATAGAATGTATTAATTTTACAATTTACTCGAGTACTTCAGTGATATATGTTATTATTGTAAATTTTGAAGTTTCCCCGAAAGTTCTTTCGAAATAGAATGAGATGAAAAACCGACTTTTTCCGCTGCATTTTAATTCAAACAAATGTTAATAAAGGAGATGAAGTTTAAAAACTTCATTCAACTTTAATAAAGTTAAATTTATTATTATCTCTAGTAAAAACTTGGGAACTATTTCTTTTCTGGCTGCCCTCAAGCCACGCGTCGCCATGTTAAAATTTTAAATATTACCGTCTCCGTTTTTTAAATGTTTTAATTTAAAGCATTTGATTTTAGAATTAAATTATCACAAGTTTGAGAAGAGGAAGTCTATCCTTAATAATGTTTTATTTTTAGTTTTCATTCACGTTCATGTTATGATGATGTTCGTGTTAATGACTCAAAAGTTGGTTATTGTTGATTGGTTGATTTACAGTATATTAATTAACGTAAGTGTGAGTTGATGATGGTTGAAATTGAAAATAGTGTAGAAATTAAAATGTTCAAGCACATACAATGTGCATATACAAATTACAAAATACACCAAGAGAAATAATGGGAAAACAGTGACAGACTTTTTGCTAATGTTAACATTTGGAGCGAGATTTTCATTTTTTTTATTAAATAAGACTGTTGTAATTTCATTGCCTTTAGTTTTGTGCATAGACTGTTTCCTCTGCAAGGGCCGCTTACATGAAAATTTACTTAGTTGCTCAAAAAGTAATAAAATTTACTTGTATTAACAAGAAGCACAATTGAATTTGCACGTTAGTTTATGTATTGCACTCTTCCATATATCCTTCCTTTACTTTATTGACCAACTTTTTGTTACTATAATTGTGTTAGTTGAGTCACATTTAACGACATAAACTGACATTGTTACCCATCAAAGAAAGGCAAAAGATCGATTTGTAAGTTGTATACATATAGGTATTATGACATTGTGCAAGACGATCAGATATTGGTGATTGCAGCTTCTGTTTTTTTTTTACTTTCACGTAGAGTACTTCTGCGTTTGTTTTAAAGATATAGTAACAATTTTAAATATGCGTTTTAATTTAAATTTCAATAGATAAACACTTTGAAACATACAATAACGCGTACTCGACGCGCGTTTCGCCAACCAAGTTAAATCTAACATTAATTGATCTTTTAGTTTGCCCTACATATGACTTGTCACAATCGTTACAACATATTTCATAAATTTCCGACTTTTCAAGGGTATCTAGTTTATCGTTGGGATTACCCAAGAGATTTTTTAATTTTCATCCGGACCGATGGACACTTCGAAGACCTGCGGCCCTGAAGACTCTATCAAGTCCACTTGTATATTGGGGAGAGAAAGGAATTGAGACTACTTTTAAATTTTCCTTATCAGCTTGAAAAGTCGTTGATTTTTGAAGTTTGTTCTTAAATCAGAATTTCATAATTAACTTATCGATAAAACTATCTTCATAGCCATTGATTCTAGCCACCTTTTTTATAAGGCTTCTTTCCACCTCAAACCTTTCTTGATTTAAAGGACTTACTTGCCATTTTATGTTGAAAAGCATGGTTAGAATTATTGGTTATGTATCTTAAAGTTCTAGTGTCCTTCCTATCAATGTCAAAAACTAAATGATTTTCACTAACCAAAACAACTGATTTTTTTTGTTTTTAAACTTTGGAAATAAATGTGCCATGGGAAAGAAATACTAAAATAAAAGAACTCGATGTTTCTAAAATAATCTTTGGTCCCACCTTAGGGAGTTAATTTTGTGTAAAAAAAAACGATTTTTTTATCTGACACACAAAAACTTGTTGCTAGTTACCTCTACTAGACAGTACTAACTGTAATAAAAGTAATAAAATACTGTATTAGGGTATATATTTTGATATAGTGCAACAGAATTCTTTTTCTATTGATGCATTTATCGATATTTCTTGAATAAATAACTTTTTTTCTGAAATAAATAATCAATAATCTTAAAATTTACTAATTCAATGAATAAATTGAAAATTATTTATTAAAAACTATGAATGCCCATTGAGATTCGAATGCAATCTTCAGGGTAATCGATAGACCACTAGAGACCTTTTTTGTAGAGCATTAAATTTTCCATAAGAATAATTGGAAACATTTGACAGTAATTATTTTACAGTCAATAACAAAATTCAAAACAAAAATTATTTTTCTTTAAATGGTTCGACGACCATTTTTGTAAAGTGTCCGGTTTCCTAAAAAAATGATTAATTATTGCCTTAATGATCTATTCTAAATCGAACATGCTAAATTGTAATGGGGATAATCTTCCCATTAATCTACGTGGTAAGTACCTAATTTTCACTAGCACGGACGGCCACTCTGTCAAAGTACCACGGAAAAAACCTTGTATAATTGCAATGCAGACCAAAATGCCGAGTAATTTGAACTACGTCGATTTTAACAACGGATAGACATCCACATTTCATATTGTGTTTGAAGGGTAGCAGGTACATTTTACCATAATTTCGCCTGCACCTGCGATAGTTGTTTGGGGAAAATGGCATAGGAACAATATCTGACGTTTAAATCCATATTTAGATTATGATGGGGAAATGCAATGGGACGCATAAAATTTTAGTTGGATCTACTACAGAAAATAGGATACATTTGCATCTTGCAAAATCATTCCAAGTAAAAGTTTCTTCCTTGTCTATGTTTTCCTCAAGATCCAAAGCTTGAATTGCACTGACTTTGTTTGGAAACCCATGACACTCTTCGGCTTTATTTCGGATCGGCAGGACTTTGCCTTAATGTTGCAGGCTTGGGTGGATCCATAAGGGCACCTAATTGTTAACGAAAGCAACTATTTTTTTATCCAATAATACGATAAAATGTCCCAATTAGCCATACAACTCATGAAATAAAAATTCCAAGCTCGAGTAATTACATTCTTTATTCACAATTTAGTTTGGTACAATACGACCAAAAATATAGTATTGCTTGACGTTTTAAGTAGTTTACAGTACCTTAATTGCAGACCTCCGAAGGACCGTGCTAAAACCCATCCCAAGCAAATAGTTAATCCGCATTAAGTATATCTTGCCTGAGATGATCCAGTCTAACTGTAAAAAACGAGTAATTAAAGAATAAAATATTTATGGAGAACGATTAGTGACAGAGTTGATCATTGAACTAGGTGACGACAGTAGCGATAGTGACTATTTTTTAAGTGACTGATACTTTATTATTATTGTATTTAACATTTTGTATATTAATAAGTATACTACGTAGAAATGTAATAAAATAGAAGGCAATAAATTGTTTCAAGAATTGCTAGGCGAATAAACATTAGGCAAAGTTAATCACGGGGTCGATTGTAAAAGCACTATATTTCTGGTCGAAGTATAACTTGGGGAACCGACGGTTTCGAAGTTACCCATACAATTCCTTGAAGCGACCACCCTGTATAGTATTATTGTTCCGTCATTTAATACCTACCGGTGTGGCGTTTTACCGGTCGACACGATATACAAAATCGTGCCTCCGTGTCGCGTCGCTGGTCGACAGATAAGACCGCCATTCGAGCGGCGACGAAACACTATTACCTAAAATTATCGGACTGATTCGTAACGTTAATGCAACAGGTCTGTAAACACTTAACAAAAAAACACGGGCATCCTTAACACAAGACAAGTTTCGTGCCAGAGTCGACGATGGTATGGTTTGTCTCGAAGTATATCTTCTTGGTTTTTGCCTTCATTGTTTGTTCTTTCAAGAACCATGCGTCACTTGCATAGGTAACAATTCTCTTAAATATGCTGTTATAAATTCTGAGATATTGTTCTACCCTAAAGTATGCAATTAAATTGTCTGTCTAATTGTTTGCCTTATGAGGGTATTTCGGTTTCATCCATGTGTGTCATGGTATTTGTTGATAGTGGCTTATTTTTTCATTTTGTTGATATTTACTTTCAGTCCCCACTCAATGTGTTTGTGGGCTAGATATTCTAAGTAATCATACTTTTGGGTCACATTGTCATTGTCATGGCCTGCTTCAAGTATATTTTAAAAAGAGTCGGTTTTTTTTATCTATTTTGGGGTATTAAAATCCCATTTTATAAATTATATTGGTTTCATCTTCCAGCCTCCTTTTCAGTTTATCTAAAGTAGGAACAAGTTTCTATTAATAAATGTTCATACAAGATTTTCATGGTTTGTTTTGCATCTAACGACAATGACAAGACTCGCCCCTGTCGTGCCTCTTACTGATGAATAAATTGTTGGTAGCCGAGTATACTCAGTAACAAGACGATATACTTTCAGACACACCGTGCCTATATACAGGGTGTTCGGAAATTGAGTTCAGAAACTTGGAGGAAAGATTCAACGTGGTAATAAAAGTTCATTTCATTCATTCAATTCATTCATAGAGGGCAGTTTACTAGAACTCAATTTCCGAACACAACGTATATAATATAATTTGGTACGTTCCGTACTGCCTCAAAGTGGGTGTTAATTTTCCGTTTCCCCTTCGAGGTAATAACGCTTTTAACGAACGGTTCACGCTTATAAATAGGATATTGCAGGATACGGCGCGTGCGTTGGCCGTTATTAGGTGATTCATTAAACAATCCCGGCACCATGAAATCGCCTCTGGGAACAGATGGGAAAGTAATACGGATTTCCTTTTGTCGTACGATATCCTTATATTATACGCGTGCGCGATACACAGAGTTCCTAGAATTGAAAGAGCTGTTGTCATATTGTCCTCAATTCTTGAGGGTGCCTTAAAAACCTTGTAGCGGACCTGTTAGGTTAGTCAATATCATTACATCTTCCATCTCCTTTCAACGTGTAATTTTTCTAGTGATCGCGATACAAATAATTTTCAACCGGAAGCTCTTTGAAGGTGAACGGTCGAAATCCTTTTGTAGAATTTCCTGCCACTATTGTTCTAAGCGTCCTAATTATGCACATACGAACTTCAACGTCGATTTTAGAACTATAGCCGAGTTCTCTAGCGAAACTATCCTCTCATCCTATACGGAAATACATGCAAATGCCAACCTTTGTCAGACATCGGCGGTCAGCCCTAACTTCGTGTTATTATTAACGCCATCCGGGCAAGACATGGTATAAAATCGCCTCTAACATAGAGAGCAAAAGTTTGTCTTTTAACACCGAGCAATATAACATTAAATTTGAATAAGTCTGCGAGATCACAGACGATTAACATAAAAAGGGTCACTCTCTGGTTCGACCTTACGGCGGTCAGATCAACCAGTTAAAGAGCAGTAAATCCCAAGCCCATTTTTTTTACCGGCATTTACGACGGCCGTTAAAGTTAATGCAATTTCTTAGTGCAGAATGAATATCAGTGTGGGAGAGTTTTGGACGTTTCCAAAGGATTTTATGTTCGTTAAAATAACACAATGTTATTAATAAGTACATGTTTTTTAATTCATGTGCTCTAAAATAGTAACAAAATATAACAACTGTTTTATTTAAGCAAGTCATAGCTATATTATATATTAATAAGTGATGAGTGTGGCATCTTAAAGAGTGTATTGATTGATGCCTGTGCAGTTGTTGGAAATCGATTGTTGGACAACGTGAACGAGTCCCTTACGAGTGGAATTTTTCCGGAGGCGTGGAAGACATCAATGGTGATCCCTGTACAGAAGGTTCCCAACACCAATCTATGCCAAGAGTTTAGACCAATTAATACCGTTCCAGTTTATAAGAAGGTTCTTGAGATTGTGGTGAAACAGCAGCTGCAATATTTTACTGCCTAACCAGTCGGGCTTTCGCTGCAAACATTCATGTGAATCTGTCGTTGTTACCGTCTGTGATGATTTCTTGAGGGCCTTGGAGTATGGTAAATTTGTGTTGCCTGTATTTTTCAATTTTGAGCGTGCTTTCGAAACAATAAGTAGAACTAGACTGTTAAGAAAATTGTACAAAATGTGTATAAATGGCTTTGTTTGTATTTAACGCATTTTACGGACTATACTGTTTAAGCCCTGGAATTTTTCATGTCGGAACCTATTTCCACAACACTCTTCCTAGTATGTACATACTAAATTGTGCCACGTATGTAAAAAGTAAGTCTAATCTTTACATGCCCTCAAGAAACTCAGATATTCAGTACAATTTAAGACCGAATCTTAACATAAAAATACCTTACCTACACATCGACTGTCTCTTACAGCAAATAGTCCCTTTGTTTTGACTGTAAAAATTTATAATAAATTGCCTATCGAACTGAAGGGGATAACTAGTCAAACCAAATTGAAATGCACTCTTAAAGATAAATTGCTACGCTTCGCCTATTTTTTTTTTTCTTTGTTGTGATACCTTTTAATACGTATTTGTTGTTTGTTATTGTTTATATATTTGTTATTTATCCATAAGTATTACTTATTGTTATTATTATTATTAATTTACTAATTATACTAAGATAATTGTATACTTTTACATTATGCTGACAATATCGAACACTTGTAAATCAGGTCATATGGAAATAAAGCTATCTTTATCTTTATCTTTAACAGATAGAGTACAAAAAACGACATATAAAAATTGCATATCTGATTGCATAACTGTAGAACATGGTGTTCCTCAGGGGACAATTTTGAGACCATCGTTGTTTCTTATGTATATAAACGATATTGTAAATACTTCAGATGATACTAAAGCGGTATTATTTGCGGATGACACTATGATTTTCATTGCGGGTGAAAATGTGGATGAAATGCAAAGAAAAATGAATGCTGATCTGAAAAATGCTTTTGAATGGCCACGCAATAATAACCTTTGTATAAACACGGACAAGTCAAAATTTTGTATTTGTAATTAAATTTCGATGTTAACATTTATGTTAACAACAAAATATTAATTCGAGAAAACGAGATTAAATATCTGTCTGCTGAATTCGAATAAGGTCACTTATGTCTTAACCCGGGAAACCCGTAACTGCAAAGCTTAGTGATGGTGAATATTATTTTAGAACTGAGACAAATCCAAATGTTTTTTGCTCTATCTCTTTCAGCCATGGGCTACTTGGGGGGGGGGGTAAACAAATAGAAGACGTCTTTCATAGGTACCTACTTTTTTGTTTTGTGTATTTGTGCTTGTGCTAATTTTATTTATATATGTATATATATATATAGAAGGGCTTCCACAGCCTTAGCCGCTTCTCGCACTTGAGTCTCCAGATTTCTCTATTGCGGCAATCCTCTTCTTCATTTCTCTTTTTCTCACGGACTTTCGAACTCCTTCTGTCCAAGATATTCTAGAAGTCTTCTTGGCCACCTATGTCTGTCCACTCTGTTTATGTAAAATACCCTCTTTTATACCTGCTCTTTCTCGGCTTGGATATGTTCCAATCGGGATATTCTGGGTGCTCGTCTCAAAAATTCCATTTCTACAGCTTTGAGTCGTTCTTTCGTTCTAGATGTTATTTGCCAATTTTCTGATCCATGTGTGGTGACGGGTTGAATAATAGTTTTTCGTGGTCCTTGTGATATTTTGTGACCATAAAATGGAGTTCAGTTGTTGAATCGCTCTACGACCTTGTGTAATTCCGCTATAAACATCTTTTTCGGTGTTTCCGTCTTCAATAATATAGCTACGGGCTCTACTATTTCCGAGTTTTATGTTTGAAAGGCATCTTCCGACCAATAGATGTTCAGTTTTAGATGTGTTTATTTTGAGTCCCCATTTCGATTATTCTTCCATCAGTTTCCTCGTTATATACTCAATGTCGTGTTCATCATTCGCTATAAGTACCTGATCGTCTGCAAACAATAACCTTGCTTTAGCCCCTTCGATATGTTGAAAGGCGATGATATTCTGTTTCCCACCTTCATTATGCGAAGAAAGTTTTGGTATGTGTTTGCTAAGCTTATTTAATTGTAACTATTTTTTATGTAATTCTAACAATTTTAATATTGTTAATATTGTTGTAATTTCACACGCTCCTCGCTCCCCTCGGGACTTATTTTTTCCCAATATACGTGGTTACCATAGCGACCATTCTTATCTACGCATCACTCCTCTATATTGACATCACGATAGCAGCAATTTTATGAATGATTTGTCCGTGTCAATATAACCCCAAAAAACAAAATTCTATTCTGTACAAAAAGGGCTTTTACTGGAATATCAATCGCCAACAATTCTTTCTTCAATTTGGTTGTGCTTATCGCAACTACCCGATACCTGTATAAAAGTTTTGTAGCGACACTTCTTAATTTAAAAAAATATTTATTATTATGACTTTCTTTATTTGTTCCTGTTGCACGAAGAGTCACGGGGTTGGCGCGACGAGTCCGGTCCTGAGTGTGCGTTACATTTCGAGAGACCTCGCCTTGGTCACTGCGAAAAGTAATTAGAATTATCCTTTTGTGTCTATTATATTTATTTACGGTTGGCCAGTGGCGTTTTGCTGGTTAGTAATTTAGTCCCCCGTCGTCAATTAACCTGCCCGTGTTTGCTTTTCAAAGTGGCTACGCGGCCTTTTATACGGTTTGCTGCCATAACGTTGGGCGGGCAGCCGGTCATCCCCGCGTATGAAACCGCAATAGACCACGCTGCCTAATTTGACTCGTCTGTATATTTTGAATATAAGCGTGCGTCAGCGAGTAATTATTTTAACCCACGTAAAAACCTAACCTCACAATTATTTTCACGAATTAGGCAATCCAAACCACCCAAATGTGTGGTGAATTTTGAAGGTTCAAATCGATTTTTGCAGCCTGTGTTAATTACTTTAAGATAGAGAGTCATTATTGAATGTAAGATATTAGTGATTCCAATATTGGTGAAAGGTAATATTAAAAAACTGTAAAATCGTTGGTGTTGTTTCCATTATGAAATGCGATTTTTTTGTTTATATGAGATGATGATGGTTTAGATCCATTTAGTTTAGGTTATTCGACGTTTGGATTATTCAAGAAACAGTTTTGTTTGCAAAGAAAGGTTATTTACTTTGCTTGTTTGTCCTGGGACGCCATAGTGATTTTCATTTGACAGGTCGTCGGATTGCTTAAACGGAAGACGAATATTTGGTCATTTGCGTAACCGAAGGACGTCGGTCTGAAATTTCACGCGGCGTCTCCGCTTCTTACAAAAAGAGACCGCCTAAATAATTCATAAAATTGTCATTGTTGTAATAGCTATAAATGCATTTAGGCGAGGGAGGCGGGCGGTGAAGTATGAATGGTTGCCATGGTAACCATGTAACTGATTTCAAACATAATAGTAATAATTGAACTGAGGTGGCTTTTACATAATGAAAATTCATTTATCAAAATAAATAAGAACTAAAAGTTCAGATTTTCACGAAATTATACATTTTTTGATATGACAATCTTTTCGACAACACCGTGTGTTTACATAATGCTTGCATATTCCTCTATCTCCATTAAAAATCTTCCCTTAAGTGCAGTAGAGTTGATATTGATGTAGAGTTCATAAGTTCATAATTATTTAAATACGAAATATCTTTGCAAACAACTTTAATTTCCTTTTGAGCTAATTACACAAACCGTTTACACTAATGTAGTATAAAAGTGATTTTTTGGTTAGTTAGAAACTCTGATGAGACAGAAAATGAAACATTTAAATTTAGATAAGTCAATTACCTGGATTTTTGTGGTCGAAAAGGTTCAGGATTAAATATTTTCATAAATTGCAGCTTGTGGTCTAAGGACTTTATTTTCTGCAAATCTACGAAATCTTATTGAGCGATGGTCAGCAGTTGGCAACATTGTCAACCACCACGTGAAAAAGTGAACAGTTCCATCTATCTTAATTAAGTATATATCTATGTTATTAGTTCTATGTACTGCGTTGTGCAGACGCCATTGATAAGTGGTCAATGTTTTAGAATTTATAGGTTTTATGGTGTTGTATGTAAATGCTATTTATTAACTATAAATACTAAACATGAAAAAATGCACTTTTCGTTGTTTGTGAAATGTCAAATTTTAAACCACATCGTTGCTACCATAACTACTACTAAACAAACCAAAACTAATATGTGTAGCAAACTATGCCTAAAGGTTCAGGTTTTCAAACCACTTATCAAATATCGTGATCGATCGTCAATTTATGTCAAAAATTTTCCGTTTTCTCAGTATAAAGTTGATCATTGTTTTATAAATGCCAACCAAATGTATTTATAGTTGTATTTTTCGAGGAACGATGCCGTTTACGCATATGATATGACGGAATCTAATTTGTAATTAATTAAGATGATCTTCTTCTTTCAATATGGTTTCCCATATTAGGCTATCCAGCATGCGATCCTATCGAGTTCGTGAATTTTGGAATCTGAGTGTAGCCTTTTCATTTTTTTTTGTGAGCAACATTAATCAATACTAACTTGCCCATTTAATTGACTTTCTAGGAAAACATAGATCAAAATAAGCATTTTGATTTTTCATTTTCGAAAATACACAAGGTGTTTCTTAATGGTGTGTCAATGCTAAATACTCTGGTGCTCATGTTAAGAAATACATTTTTCATGAACATATAATTAGATCTCGTTTCTCAGTGATGAAAGCGCAATACAATACAAAATTTAGAATTAGAATTTTAATTGAATTAAAAAAATTTTGTATTTCGGTGTTGAAAGTAATTATAAATATAAATAACAACATTTCTAAAACAATTGCTTCAAAGAAGAAGAGATCTTCTTTTATAAGTTTTTGCATTTGTTAAAAGTATTTTTGTTTTCTTGCGGAATTTAGGTTATGTTAAAATAATTCTCTTGAAATAAATTTCAGGTAAATCTAAATTTATATTTTCATCTTAATAACAAAACTAGATGTTTAAATATATAATCACATTAAGTGTATTAAAAAATGATTGAAAATAATTACATTCGTTCTACTGCGTAGAACGTACCGATATTTTTAATATCGGTATGTTCTACGCAGTAAATACTATGATAACTTTAAACTTGGCAACTGCGTACATTTGCGTATTGGCTGCCTACGACGTAACGCCTGGTCAATTAACGTTGTTTCTCTGGTTGCAGGAAGAAGACTGATCTGCGTAACGACGTCGACAAAGAGCCCAAAGACTTAACGAGCAGGAACATGTTCCCGAGTGCTCAAATAAAAATGAGGTAAAGCAATCGCGACCGAGCTAAAAACGTTTTTCAAGGCTGGTGCGATTTTTTAACACGCCGCATAATTTATAGGCTAATTTTCATAGAAAACGTACGTAATACGGCCCGGGGTGCTAAACAAATTTAAATGTAAACTTTAACGTATGTTGTGTCAATTTTGCAATTTGCCGCGGCAAAACCGTTTTCTGTGCTACATTTTTTCCGCTAATCGTGTGTCGGCTCGAACTGGAAGTTGTTTGCCGCGTGTAATTTGTGCACTTTTTCAATTAAATTTTGCGCGTTAGCTACGAAAATTTCGATCTTGTTGACATATTACTAAAATTAGAAATATTGGCAGTGCTAGTCTTACCTTAGCCCAAATATTCTAAAATAAAATTAATAGTATCGTAATTTATAAATCAAATTTGCTGATATTTCGCCAATCACCCTGTTGACTTGTTTCAGAAAGTTTCATTTATAAATAACCGACGCAGGAGGAATCCAGAAGATTTGTTAATCGTATTATATTTTTTAATCTATTATAAAAATTCGCTTTTAAAGGAATATTTAAAACATTAATAATTACAAAAATTGACAGTAATATAATTGTCTTTAACCTAATCTTCTATTATGCAAAAAACAAGTTCCCAACTTATTTTATAGTTTATATCTGTATAGCAGTATCTGTGCCCAAATGTCGACATTGTTTTATATGCAGCTTGTAGGCGATATTTAAGAAATTTGAAATTATTTTGTAATTGCCTAGGATTGGAAAAATACACATTTGTACTCTATGTAAAAATTGATATTATATCAGGAAGCAGACATTTATGACATAATTTTTTTTTATAATTATAAAATTTGTTTTTAACTATCCAGCGACTTTTTTTCAATTTTAAAAACCTGATTTTAAAGGAACTTTTAAAATATTTATAGTTAACTAAAATTTATGAAATAAAAACTTGAAATCTTAACATTTTTGAAGCACACTAATCTATTTTTTTTTTATAATTAGATAGAATTAGTTTTTTCTATTTCTTTTAACAGGTTTTTAATCTGGTCTTTAAAACATTAACAATTATGTAGGATTACAAAAATCGTCACTCATATGTTCTATAATAGAAAAACAATTTCTCAAATGAATTTTTTAAACTAACTTATAATTAGCTAGGCTTATCAAAAGCAGGCAGTCCTAGTTTACTATTTGTTCCCAAACATTGACACCATTTGTTTTCAAGTAAAATTTATCCTTCTGACTAGAATTAATTTTTTTCTTAATTTATAAATAAATCTTTCGAGAGTTTTTTCTAAATACCAAAATATTTTTTAATCACATTAATCTTTGGTATACAAAAAACAATAATTATTTTAGAATTAACTAGAACTGCAAAAATAAACAATCTTTTTTTTATACTTATTTTATAAAGAATCTTTAAAACATTAATAATTACCTAGGAGTACAAAAATAGTCACGCCTGCGCAAATGATTTTGTTTTAAATTATTACAGAATTACAAAAGTATTCAGTCCTAATATAGTGTATAAATTAAAGTTTATATTTTATAATCAAATCTATGCCATTGTAATTATTCTTTCTTGTGTCACTCTTTCTGTTATAAAAATAAAATTAACTGTAACAAACTGTAAATAAATGCTGACATTTTCACTTACTTTTTAACGTGGTAATTACGTGAATTTTTTAAATATTTTGAAACTAACTACAAGTAGAACTCTATTGAAAAACTGACATTCGATATTTACTTATACATTTAGGTTATAATGAGCTATTTTTAATTATTATAATAACAGCAGACTGTTACGAATTGCATGTTGGTCTAGAACATCAAATACAATTTTATTCATCAAACTCCTATTTAAAAAAAAAACACAAAACAGATTTACCAGCCCTCAAACAGAAAAATGATGATTATTGGCGAACACGTTATTGTTCAAAATTTAAAACAAAGTGAGCAAATGGCCAGTGTCAACAAACCTAGGTAAATAAATAAACTTCGTGTAGTACGAGGTTAGCGCCAAAATTTCCCGGCCTGACAGACGCAGCTAAAGTATCACGATAAAACTTTGTCTTTTTTTTTGACAAATGAAGGGTTAGCACCTAAAATTATTAAAGAAAGGCTGGTTGGTGTGTACGGCCAAAGTTATCCTTCGTATTCTGTAGTGAAAGAATGTGCAAAACGTTTTCGAATGGGGCAGGAGTCCCTTGAAGATGATTCAAGGACTGGTCGACCAGTGGAGGTCATAACGGAAGATATTTTTGCGATTGTGGAAGAGGTGGTATTGAGTGATCGACGTTTAAAGGTCAACGAAACCCCAGAAATGACTAAGCTTTCGTCGAATCCTGCATGATCATTTAGGTATGCATAAGGTTAGTGCAAGATGGGTTCCTAAAAACCATTCGGCTATTCAAAAACAACGCCGTGTCGAGTGTACGCGGTCTTTTTTGGAACTCTCTGGGTCGGAACCGAAGCCTGCGATAGAAACTATTGTGACGGGAGATGAAACTATGGTTCTCTATTATGACCCTCTATCGAAAAAAGAATCAATACAGTGAGGTCGCAAAGGTGAAACACCTCCAAGAAAATTCAGAGTCTGCCAGTCAACAAAAAAGGTGATGGCCACGGTCTGTTGGGATTGTGAACGAATTCTTTTGATAAATTTTAAAGAAACTAATACCACTGTCAATGGTAAATATTACGCAACATTATTACATAACCATGACCAGAGGCGTATGTGTTTTTGCACGATAATGCACCTGTCCATACTGCTGGTGTTGCACAAGCTGCCATTTTAGAGTGTGGCTTCCAACAGATAGATCATCCTCCCTATAGTCCAGATATGGCCTCCAGCGACTATTATTTGTTTGGATATTTGAAAAAGGACTTACGTGGACGGCAGTTTAACGACGAAGTTGAGTTAAAAGAGGCTGTTAATAAAGAGATATAATAAATGTATTGAAGTTAAGGGGGATTTTATTGAAAAATAATAAAAAATTGTTACTATACCTTGTTTCTTTCATATTCAGGCCGGGAAATTTTGGCGCTGCCCTCGTATATGTTGTTTATTTGATCTTAATCTCAATTCAACTGTTTAGTGACTTATTCCATAACGGATGGCGGTTGTTTAACCGACGATTTAGATGCGAATTGTTAAATGTCATCGCAACTCGAGCAATTATCGCAAGGCCGCCGATTGTTCTCATGCAAATTTTCGCGTATACCTACGAGTCAAATTACCGGCAATATCGTCGAGAAAAGACAAGAGCAACGTTTGTTCTAAACAGAATAAATAAATATTTCTGATTTGTGGCAATAATTTTATTATTGACGAATGCGTCCCAATTAAACCCTTAAATAATATATGTATACCGAGTGAGACAAGAAAGTGGGAACATAATTTGAAATTTGGAAGGGTTAATATAGACTGAATGTCAAATTTTTTGACAATATGTAGTCAATGGTCACGGTTTGAGCGGAAACGATATTTTGCATTTTTGGATTCGGGAGATCGTTCTACGTGGGATAGTACGGTGTTTCTCTTTTTTTTTAATTTTTATTTATATTTTGAAAATTGTGTCTAGGAGGCCGTGACTATCACAAATACTATTTACCGGGTCAGCTGATCATGGGAAAAATGGTAACTGTCAGAATTTTCAATCATGCCGACTTGATGATGAATAGAAGCAAAGCCACCTAAGTAATCTTTTGTTTTTATAGAAATGTATTTACTTATCTGGTTTTTGCCTTCCTGTGAGCTTATTTTTTAAGGGATTTTGAACATTTTGGCGTGAAAATATGGTAAAAAAAGTACCGCTTTTAAAAAAAAATTGTTCTCATTAGGGTGCTATTTGAAAAAAACTAAGTTATGGTAAAAAAATTATAGTTCACCACATTAAAGGCTTAGACAAGTAAAGAAAAGTTTCATTTAAAATTGGTCAGGTGACCCGTCAATAGTATTTATGATGGTCACAGCCTCCTAGACACAAAATTAAATAAAAATTTAAAACAAAAGTGAGAAAAACCATTCTTTCCTACGTAGAATGATCTCCTGAATCCAAAAATGCAAAAAATATAGGTTGTGCCTTTTAAAATTTGAAAATTACCGTCGTTTCCGCTCAAACCGGAAGTGCAACCATTGACTACATATTGTCAGAAAATCGGACATGCGGTCTATATTAACACTTCCAAAATTCAAATCGCTATTTCAAGCCGTTTGAAAGTTAAAGTGTTCCCACTTTCGTGTGTCACCCGGTATATAATGTCTATATGTTTTTATAATTATTTATTACGATTTCTTTTTCGATTATTTTACAAATCCTAAATTAAATCGCACTTGCTGATGTTTTCAAAAGGGTGATGTAAATGATATAAATAACTATCGTCCAATATCCGTTAACCCCACAATTGGTAAAATTATTGAAAAGATTCTATATTCTCAATTAGCAGCTTACTTCGAGGACAACCGTTTGTTGTCTCCGGCCCAGTTTGGTCTTTGTGAGAACCTCTCCAGGGTGGTGTACTTCTTGCGCGGTTTTTTCACTCTTTCAGTGATTATTTAGCTACGCAATTATGGTTTACAGGCACTCCTCGCATACCGAAAGGGTTTTTTCGATACAGGGGCGCGCCATTAGGGCGATGACGTAAGAGCAAAGTTTAAAGATCTCCAAAAATTAACTGTTCCATGCTATTATATTTATTCGGCATTAAAGTATACTAAAAGCAACCAGTATCAATATCCCTTCATATTAATGTTTGTCACCATTTCACCAGAAACAGAAATGATATGTTGATTAACTACTCAAGAATTGCAAAGAGTAGAACTTATAAGAACTATTATGGAACTAAATTCTTCAATCTATTGCTTCTAAGCGTCAGAGAGCTGCCGCAGAGACAATTCTCTATTAAGGTCAAATCACTTCTGCTGAATTGGGCCTATTACTCATTTGATGACTTTTTTACCAATTTTAATAATGGTTAGCGCTTTCTCTGTTATGTCGCGGTAATTTGTAATTGTAATTATTCATATACACAATGTATAATTGTATACATATATGTATACAATTATACATATATTTATAATTGTAATTACACATATATGTAGATTTTGCTCAATGTTTTTGCTGGCTTTGTGTAAAACCGTAGGGTTGTTAACGTCAATAAATTGTTATTATTATCATAAAGTGGCGAAAATCATCCTGTTGGCTGCTTCAGAACTGAACTGGAACTGACTCGCATTCTATTCTGTACCTGGTTATATACTTCTCTGGGATGACTCTTTCTCATATTGGTAAGTCGCCTTTAACATTGTTTGGTTCCTTATAGATTTCTATGGATATTCTTATTTTCGCAGGTACAGAGCAGAATACGAGCCAGCCGGTTTCTAAATAGTATTACACTAAAATAATACGAATTTTTTTTTAGTTACTTCCCTTTTCTTTTGATTCTTTACCTTCTTTAAACAGTTTTTTTTTGTTTAACATTAACAAACATAAAGTTTGTATAACTTTATGTTTCTTTATATTCGCAGATTAATGTCACCGAGCAGTTCGCCTGCCACCTCGCCGACGATGTCAAACTCGTCGTCGCCGACTCCGCCCCTGCCGCCGTCGAGCGCCGCCGCCGCCGTGGCTGTCAGTTACGGCAAAATGGCGGGCATCCCATGCGTCGCGGCCGCTTCTCGGTACACGGCTCCGGTGCATATAGACGTGGGAGGCACCATTTACACCTCCTCCTTGGAAACGCTGACGAAGTAAGTCTTATCGTTTATTAAAAAAAAAACCTTAAGTTTTTGGTTGGCCAGGATGTATTTTGAGCAACAATAAAAGTTTTGTTTTGGTTAGAACATTTTGAGACCCAAAAATAGCGTCCAAGCGCTACAATTATAGAAAATGACATAAGTCTTTTTATTTAATGAGCCCAAAAATATAGTTTGCAGCGCCATCTTTTGGCATGTCTGTGAAGTACACCAGTGCGCATGCTCAGTAAAAATGTCGTTTTTCAAAGTAACTGATATCTCAGTGGGCAAAATGTGTTTCATTTCGGGGTTAACTAGAATTGCAACAAGTCTGAAACTAATATACCAGGTGTCCCAGATTCGCTTCTCTGTACAGAGATCTCCGCTACCATTATATCTACAGCAACGGTTAAATCATTGGAATGTTAGAGGAAACTTAGAAAACGGTTCAATTGACAACTGTCAAAATGTGACATTTTTGAGGCACTTTTGCAAGGCGAGTAAGATAGCGTGTCTCAATTATCACTTTCAACTTTTCTTATGGCCGCCATATTAGATTTTTTTGGGAAATATCGGCAAAAAACGAAAATGGCGCATTTCGTTGTCGTAAACCCGTCAGAATGTGACATTTTTGAGACACTTTTTCAAGACGAGTAAGATAGCGCGTCTCAATTTCGTTTTTCATTTCACTTTCAATTTTTCTTATCGGCGAGAAAATATGGGCAAAAAAACGAACATGGCGCATTTCATTTTTCGCCGGTAAATCCGAAACGGTTAAATTTACATCTGTCAAAATGTAACATTTTTTAAACACTTTTTGAAGACGAGTAAGATAGCGTGCCCCAACTTTCATTTATAATTTCACTTTCAATTTTTCTTCAACTAACCAAAACGGTTAAATTGACACCCGTCAAAATGACACATTTTTGAGACACTTCTTCAAGACGAGTAGGATAGCGTGTCTCAACTTTCATTTTCCATTTCATTTTGGGAAATTCGTAAAATTTCCAGTTCAGTGATGTCTCACAAGTGCACAAAAGATTTTATCTCACTTCGTAAAGTTAGGTTTTAATTATTTTATAAATAGGCCTTGATATATTGGTCACCTTTTTTCCACATTCAAAATTTTCCATGTTGGACCCTGAAACAAAGAGTTTTGAACACATTTAGAAACATTAACAGAAATACACTTGGTAGGGTTATATGAAAACCCACGATTTGCCAAAAATGTCACCATGCAAATGGACGTCATTACGCAAAATCAGAATTTACAATACATTACCTGTATATTGTTTCTGTCGCAATTTTCTTTTTCAATTTGTATCGAACTTGTAGGTTATTGAAGTGTTAGTAGATTATTCAAGTGTTATATTGAAAATTGAATGCGTTTATGCGTTTTTTTTATGTTACTTATTAATGTTAACCCTAAATAAAATAATTAAGACCTAACTTTTGGAACTGGAAATTTTAAGATCTTTCCAATATGGCGGCCATAATAAAAATCAAAGCTAAGGCGGGTTGCGAGGCAACGAATTAACAAAGTGTCTGAATAATATCACATTTTAACAGCTGTCAATTTAACAGTTTCGGTTAATTGCAGGATTAGCATGGTTGGCATGTTGAATGGACCTTCCCAAAAATTATTTTTTGCTCTTTTTTTCTCTTACTCTTATTTTCAGCGAGTGGTATATCAGGGAACAAGCAATGAATAGAGTTCCTTCCACTTATTAGCAATGTCGATAAAGTCTCTAGTGATTCTGGCAATATCAGTGATTCAGAGTAGTAAAATATTTTCAATACCATTCCTGATTGGCAGCAGAAATAATTCCAAAAGGACCAATTTATAAAAAATGGGATCGAAATTAATTTAAACAAATAGATATTAAGGAAACCAAACAACTAAAGAATCTTAATGACCCATCTCTCCATATATGTAAACTGAAGTATTACCAAACTATGGTGAACAATATCAACGCACCGTGAGAGTTTGATGCAGAAAAAAGCTAACCAAACTGGGTTTGTCTTTACCGAAATTCACTGTACTAATTTTAAAATCATTTTACTGCAAACATCCCAGAGAATAGGGAACGTTCAACAATTTTGGTAATACAACAATAAATAAATAACATGCGAAGAAATTCATTGTGATTCCCCCATTCCTCGTTTCAATTCTAAATAAATTTTGCTGACGATTGTGTTTTCTAATAGTCTTTTTAACCGCAATCGGAAACGGTAAATAAAACTCACCGAAGATAACAGCCCAGTTTATAATGATGACAGCTATTAAACGCTGGAACTAATTGTGGCACGGTTAGTACCGTCTTAATTCTACTTAAGTAAATTACCGGTAATTATGGTTAGTATAAAATTAACGAATTATTTCCTATTCTAATAAGATGGCGGTCGCACACTCTTGCACAGATGGGAAGCGGGTAATATAAATATTTTACCGGGCGTTTAGTAGTAACGTACCTCGCCGGTAATCCCCTATTATTCGAGGTTAACGCGCATCTGCGCTTTGCTATTTATAGAGCGTTTGCCCGTCTACTTTTCAATTGTTCGCAATTTATTGGTTTTGCAGAATTTTTAGAAAAGGTTATAGTGACGTCAGCACAGTTGTATTTTTTAGTTGTTTGTGTTTCTCAATTGTACTTTTAAAATATGTGTGAGCAGTTCAGGTTTGGTGACTTTATTGCCTGAAGTTTGAATGATTCCTATAAACCTTAAGAGTTTGGCTCTTGGTTATTGGCTTTGTAGGTAGAATTACTAACAAAAATTATAGTGACGTCATCGGTTCAAAAGCTTTCCAATTTGCAAGAAATGCAGAGCTAGTTTGTGAAACAGAACTAATTAATTGAGTCTAAGGGAAATAAACAATAACAAATGTGCCTTTTGGGTTATGTGGTCCATCGTGGCTACTACAGGTTATTACAGGAGTCCCAATGTATCACAATTGTATTTTTTAGTTGTTTTTGTGAACTCTACTTTTGAAATATGCGTGGTTTTGAATAAGGTCTATGATTCCGATAAACCTTAAGATTTTTTAAATAATTTGAATTCTGGTTGTTGGGTATGTAGGTAGAATTATTAGAAAACATTATAGTGACGTCATTGGTTCCAGCGCTTTCCAGTTTGTAGAAGCTGGAACAGAACTAATTAATTGCGTCTTAGGGAAACAAACAATATATTATTCACAAAATGTCGCTGTGGTACATTGGGCTTATATTTTAAAATCGCTTTTATATACACGTCGTTCCAAAAGTTGCAATCTATCAGAAATTGCTTTCATGTACGGGTCGTTCCAAAATTCCCAATGTATCAAATTTGTATTTTTTAATTGTATATTATAGTGTTTTTGAATTCTACCTTCAAAATATGTGTGGCTTTGAGGAAGGTCTATGATACCTATGATATGTCAAAACGTAACTAAATTTTAATTTTTCGAATACCCCAACGGTATTTAAGTTATATAAGGGAAATTTGCAGCCAAATAAATTTGATAAACGGCTATTTAACACGAGTTTGTTGTGGAACACTTTACACAATACTTTTTTGGTACAAGTGAGTGTCTAAAGAGTGTGTGTCTGAAGAAAACGGGTCGCAGAATAGACCTAAAAATATCAATGGCAGACACTTTATTTCAGCTGCCTATTTGGTCTGATTTTGCTGTAAAATCTATTTATTGGGTGATCTGTGAATTTAGTCACACTCAAAAACTAATTTTTAGAAAAATCTTCATTCGAACGAAATCCCACCGTAACAATGATCCGTGTTTTAACAATTACGCAAAATAATACTACCATAGCCTAAGGAAATTAGCCAAAAACTACCAAATAGCGTCAAAAACCGTAATTCCTTCCGTAAATGGGTTTTTGTTATTATAATTGTAAACAGAAAACAATTCTCCAACCCTTGTTCTACAAACAAGGTTACAATTCGAATTACAAAATAGTTACCTGATCATCAACATTTCACAGTAGAAAGGGCAATTCTATGAGCAGTTTTGGTTGGTTTACTGGTTGATTGCTTCCTGAAATTTGATTAAACGTAGGTCGCTTATATATTTATGTTGTTAACCAAAATAAATGGTTGCTGGCTGATTTTGAAATTTTTGCCGACTATAGTTCACTGATAAAGCAGTCATTTTGGCTGACCGAATACATTTTTCTGTCTACAAAAATAAGAATACTTTGCCAACTGGTGAAATAATACCGTCAACTATAAAAAATCCTGATTATAAAGTGCGTTCCTTAAGTTATCAATCACCACGTATTTTTGGACACTCCGTAGAAAATAGGAAGTTTGTATAATTTGTATATAAAATACGATTTATAGTCGCACTCTCAATATAATCATAAACATATCCCAGAGATAGTAAATTACAGGCATAGTTAATGACAGTATAATTTGAACTATACTCTGCTACAGTTAAAGATTCTAAACTGTGAACGTAAGACTCTCGTTAATACACTCCTTATTTAGAAATTTTGAATATATGGGTTTTTATTTTACTTTTACCACATTCTTGATATGCTAATCATGTTAAATGTCAACCTCTAGGCGATCGCTTCAATCGCCTCGATCTAAGTCGACTCCCAACCTTTAACTGTGTAACGAAATACGTCGATACGCAAATTAGTACCCATGGTATCGCGCGAATCAAAAAATACACTTCATCATAATCTTCCAATAGCAATGAGGCCGAAAGCAATCCCACACTTGCCACTGTCCTTCCTTACATTCAAAACATCACTGAACAATTGTCCAAAAATCTCTCAACATCTTTGGCCTGTCAAAACAAAATTCCATTTGAGATGCCAGGAGTTTACAGCATTCCATGCATATGCGGCAAAGAATTCATTGACGAGACTGTTGTATGTGTTACCCACCCCTGAAGATAGTCCAATACTAAGTTTTAGTTCCTTAAATAGAACCTAAAAAGTTTAGTAACTGTACCAAAGATGTTTTGGACAGTACACAATAAAACGTTTTACCACAAACCGAAACTCAATTTTACGTATTCGACGCGCGTTAAAACTAGAGTTTTAATCTTCTCCTGAAGATGCCAACTTGGTTTAGTTTCGGTTTGTGGTAAAACGCTTTATTGTGTGTTAGTACAGTGCCGCAGGTTCCAGTCAAGAGTTTGATTTTGGACAGTAGTTTATATGAACTTATATCGTTATTATGGGTCACAGAATACCTGGTTAAAAAATTGACGTCTAATCTCGGGACACCCTGTATTCTAGGTCTATGTTCAAATAACTACTTTTAGAATTCTCTGGGAAGCTGAATTTACCAAAGAATATTGCCGTGAAAATAATTTTTATTATGCCTTTCTTTTGCTCAGACAATTAACCTATTATTATCCTTTACTGGTAGTAACACTTGTACGGCTTGTGTCAATTTTCTTTCTTTCATTATACGGTGCGACGGTTTAAAATTCTAACCAACTGTGATTTTAATACTCTCTTTCGCAAACGCACAGACTATAACCCACCTCGTACGTGAATTTTTTCAGCCTGTGGAACGTTTAGAGCGTTTCGCGATATATCTGCGGATTGTCATCGGGTCGGGCATAAATCAGAACGAAAACTTGAAGCTTCGCAACCTGGAGGCTCGACGATAAAAACGGGGCACTGAATATATCGATGCAAAAGCGACGCCCGCGGTCCAACTAATTGAACATTCACGAGAGTTGCGAATGCCTCGCGATAAAGGCACATACACACGCGTATGCCTCAGCCTCGCAACTTCTAATTATTGGCAATGAATTCTGACGCGTTTTTTGCGCCCTCGGTTTAACCGCCCCCGGGCGGCGGGTTATCGTTATGGCGGCTCGCAACAATATGAATCCAGACGCCAAGCAATTTTTGCATGTACGTCTTGTACATCCTCGATTGAATAATTATTTTGGAGTCGTCTGACGTAATTTGTTGTCATTTAGACAAGAAACGAGTGGGGTGGGAGTGTTGCCTAAATATAAATGGTTGCTATGGCAACCACGGAAGGTGAGAGAAAATAATTCCCCTGACGGGCAATGAAATATTGGCGTGTGACATTATAATGTAACAATATTAATTTAATTGTTCTCAATTTTATTTCTATTTATTAATTTATATTATATTTTCCATTGTTTAATTGGAAAGCAGAGGAAATTTCATAATTACCGATAAAACAGAAATGCGTCGTAGTCAATGAAGTAGAGTTGATTTTGACTAAGTTTATGATTGATTTTGATTTTCTGATTGACTTTTTATCTTCATAAAGTAAATTGCCCTGGGTTAGTGTTTATAATTAATTTGCAGGATGAGTTACATCAATGAATTATACATAAGTATAATAATAGTAATAATAGTAATAATATTTTTCTCTTTTATAAAGATAACCAAATAACATTTTATACAGAGGGACTGCTTATAAATTGTTTACTAATACTGTACCATTTTGTGAACAGAACAGATGTTATTGAAAATAAGGTTGATATAAAACAATACAGTTTATTTGCGGCATAGGCTCTAGGCAAACCAAATATGAGAAGAAAAAATATTTGTTCTAACTTTTGATAAGAAATAAACAGTATCGGATAAAAGTGAGCAACATCTTCGATGAAATGGACCATTTACTCCCCTCACTCCGTCAGAATTAAAAATTTTGTCACTATTTTCGTCCAGCCTCGAACTGTGCAGTTCAAATGTCGTTGGCTCAAATGTTAAAAAAAAAATTAAATCTCCTATCCCTCGAAAATGTAGTTTTCCTGGGCCTTCCTGGTTCTGTTATTTTCTCTACAAGCGCTCTTTCATCACAATTCACAAAACACTCTATATTGGTAAACTAAACTGCTTAGAAATGGCAATCTTAGACTCTCCTTCAAAATAGACGTTTATTTATTTTGATTTCAACGCTTGCTAGTTTAATTTTAAATTTATCATGAAAGTTGCTTTACTGTATGTGAATAAACCAAGAGAATGTCGTGGCTGTATGTTTGGTATATTTTCTTTTCTGATCCTATTTACAAATCCTCTGGATTCCTCCTGCGTCCCGGTTAAGATTGTTTGGTTGCCCATAGATTTCTATAGACACTAGGATGTTCATCATCGAATAAGATTTGACGATCGCTTTCGTGGCTCTTTCATGTTCTTTGAACCTAGTTGATATTTTTCGTGCTGTCTCTCCAATGTAGTCTTTCTGTAAACTTCTGGTATCTCAAACGGAATTTGTCTTTGATGGATCGAAGATGTTGACAGAATTTTGGACAACCCAGAGAGGAGAGCAGACTCAAGGTGTGGATTCAGTGACTCGGATTGATATAGTTTGACCGAAAAAAAAAATCCGAGAATGTATAGAAATCTATAAGCAATCAACCTTAATCGTGACTCAGGTCACCAATATGCCCTTCCTTTATATCCTTCCCCCTGAAACAGTGTATAAGCAAATACCGAGTAGAATACGAGCCAGTTTCAGTTTAACTCTGAAGAACCCAACAGGATGATTGGTGAAACGTCAACATCCGATCCAGAAGGAATCCAGAAGCTTTGTAAACAGTGGACCACCTGACCAGGTTTCTGGTATCGTTTATTTTTTTGCAGCTTTACAATTGTTTACTATACTATCTTATAGTAGTATAAAACATCAACATAAATGATGACCAGATCCAATTTATTTATCGAAAACGGCATTATTATATCTCGTTACACGATTCCACTCAACGGGGCCATCTTTGGTCCGATTTTCACAGAATGGCACAATAAAAGGGCAAGTCGTAACCGTCGCCAAACCTAGCGTCGAGGTTCCTCCCCACCCCTTCTGACCGAACCGCTTCCTTTTCGTCGTTCGAAGCTACGTTAGTGAAAGCGTTAAAAATATTCTCCAACTCCCTCTCGCAAGCCTCAAGCTGATCGTTAACCGATACCTTCAACAACGCCTTCTGACGTCCCACCTGCAGGATTTGATTCTGCAACACGTCGTACTCTTCCGCGATTTCCTTTCTCGACTTATCCAGAACTTCCTGCAGCTCACGCAGTAGTCGTGAGCGTTCGCTTTCCAAATTCAGCATCAGAAACCGCAGATCTTCGTACTGCTTGAAGTACTGCTCGTCGTCGACGTTTTCCGACTGTGACGTCTGGGAATTATCTTCGGCCGACGCTTCGCGTATCACCGTCAGCATTTCATCCTTTTTCCTCTCAACGTTTAAAATCTTCCTCTGAAGCTTCGCTCTTTGCCTCATTAACTCCCCCTCTTTGGCAGCGGGATCCTTTTCGAGTTGGAGTATACTCCTCAGCCACTCCGTGTCCTCTCCTTTACGGTGAGTCAATAAAAACTTTATTTCCGCATGTTCCCTTTGCACGTGTTCAACCTCGTCTGCCAGAACCTGGCAAAGCTCCTCGACGGCCTTTATTTTCCCTGCGACATCGCGCGATTCATCCGACAAGTCCTTTTTCAGGTTTTCCTTCTCTTCGTCGACCGTCTCGATGATTTGCCTTACGAACCGCAGCTCTTCTACGCTGGCAGTCGAGTTCAGCACCACGTCGCGAGCTTTCTCTAGCAACTTCTCGAACTTGCGGTTTTGAACCTGCAAAGTGCGTATCCTGCGCTTGGTTTCCGGTATCGCGTCCCTGATTTCCATCGCATCGTGAAAATTTTTAATTTAATTTCGAAGCGTCACGTCGTCATCGCAAAAGTCAAAATCCGCCGTCAAAAATGTCCGAGGTGCTCGCGAAAACGATAAAGAGCCTCGCAAACCAGAACCTGAAGCTGAGAAATCTGCTCGATTCGACGCTCGAGCTCGTCGGCGATGACGTCGCGCAAATCGCGAGGCTGGAAAACGAATCGAAGTGTTTAAAAATGGCCGTCGAAGAGTTGGAGAGTCAGAAACTGCAACTGCGAGAGGAATTGGAATCGTATCTGGTCGAGCAGAATTCGGAATGTTCCGAGCAAACGCTCGCCAACGCTCTGGAGCACATCCAGACGGACTGCCTCGCGATCGAGCGGTTAAAAGTCGAAGACGAACAGTTGCTGAAAGAAAAGGGAAAACTGATCGAGGAAATCGCTTTGCTGAAAGAAGCGGTCGAGCAGGACAGCGAACTCGCGGAGACGCGATCCAGACTGGAGCACGAACTAGCGATATCGGAACGTCAGGGTACCTCACTTAGTTGCAGCGAGATCGTCGATCGGATGGCCGGGGTGAAGAATTTGAAGAGCAAATTGCTGAACGAGTTGGAAAAATCAAAGGCGTCGCTTCCTCTGTCCGTACCGACCGAGAACGCGGTGATCGAGGTGAAGATATCGAGCTTGGAAAGGCGAAGGGACGTTCTCTTGCAAGAGCTCAGATCTATTTTGCTCCGGTCCGCGCAGGAGGTGAGTAAACTGCACAGCGTCACCCGAGACGGTCGGCTGAAATACCTGATCGACGAAATGGAGATTCGGAAGGCCGTGTTAATAGTGAACATGATGAATCTAAAGGAATCGAGCTCTGGTGTTCCCGACGAGACCCATTTGGAGCAATCACTAGATGAAAGTCCTGCTAATCATTTAGAAGGGGCTAAGCTAACTCTTGCCACGGTTTCCGAGGAGAAAGAGGAAATGGGTCACCTCCGCGCAGAGCAAAAAGTGTTGAGTGAAGAAATCCTGGAACCACAGGGCAATACCGTGCCACAAGAAGATGAAAATGTAGCCCCTCAAATTAAGGAAGAAGCCAAGAGTGGTTTGTTGGGTAACGAGGAAGAAATAATGACGGTTAAGATAGACGAGTTGGAATTGGAAAATCAGCGGATTAAATTCGAATTGGATGGTATTCTGGGGGAGATCCGGATCGCGGAAAATGTACGCCACGAGGAGAGCGGTGCCCTTTTCCACGGAGATTAATTTTTTAAAAAGAATTTTGTTTAACAACAGATATCGTCGTAGTCTGCGAAGTGAATAGACTGATTTGTTTAGCTATCTGCATTGTTAACCATAATAAATTGGCGACAGTTACCTATTTTTATCATAATCATATTAATTCTCAATTACAGATAATACTTTAAACAAAAACAAAAAAAAATACATCCCTTCACTGTCTTCAGAATCCGAACTAAATTGAAAGACGTCTTCCTTTTAATCGTTATCGTCCTCTTCGGTACCAATTACAAATGGCACCATCTCTGGAGCATCACAAATCTGTATTGCCTTCCAAGTTCTTGGATTTTCCATTCTGTAATTTTGCCTGTGCTATGAAGATGCTTCATTTATCGCTTTTCCCACATATTGATCGTATTTCCTCTTACACTCAGACCATCCCATTTCAGTAGCATTAATCTGACAATGGTATGGAGGAAGTCTAGTATATATAGTATATATAGCCTATAGATTTCACATATTCATCCAGGTAGAATTTTTTTTCGATGTTTTAACACTGAGCCATATTTCATCATTTCATGCTCTCACTGGGAAGTTAATGTTCTTTTCTTTCCATCATCCAATCAACCTCTGCTTGGTCCTTGATTTTCTTAGAATATCCTCTAAAAAGCGTACGTGCATTGTCCATCACTATCAAATTTTTTGGAGGAAGATTTGGTAATAACTGATTTATTCATATTCCCAAGATAATCTACAATATATCGAAGACCTTCACTAGTTTTTTTAGAACTTGGAGACATAAACATGACCCACGTTTCGTCAACAAATACAGTTAAATTTATAGTCACAACAAATCAATGTCAATTTTGACGAATATTTTCTGCCAGACACGTAACCAAAACTGGCAATGACAGGTGTAAAGTAACGACAATGATTTTTTCATTTTTTTTATGCAGTCTGGCATTTAATGTAATAATGTTGCGTAATGTTTATAATTGACAGTGGTACTAGTTTCTTTAAAATCTATCAAAAAAATTCCTTCACAATCCGAAAACATCATGGACATCACCTTTTTTGTTGACTGGCAGACTCTGAATTTTCTTTCGATAGAGGGCCATAATAGAGAACCATAGTTTCATCTCCCGTTACAGTAGTTTCTATCACAGGTTTCGGTTCCGACCCACAGAGTTCCAAAAAAGACCGCGCACACTCGACACGTCGTTGTTTGTAAATAGCCGAAAGGTTTTTAGAAACCCGTCTTGCACTAACCTTATGCATACCTAAATGATCATGCAGGATTCGACGAACACTTGTATCAGAAAGCTTAGTAATTTCCGAGGTTTCTTTGACGTCGATCACTCAATACCACCTCTTCCACAATCGCAACAATATCTTCCGTTATGATCTCCACTGTTCGACTAGTTCTTGAATCATCTTCAAGGGACTGCTGCCCCATTCGGAAACGTTTTGTCCATTTTTTCACTACAAAATACGAAGGAGAACTTTGGCCGTACACACCATCCAACCTTTCTTTAATAATTTTAGGTGGTAACCCTTCTTTTGTCAAAAACTTTATGACTGCTTTATACTCAATTTGCGTTATTTGCGACATTTTTTCGGACAGGTCTTATTTAAAATGCTGTCAATAAAAAACTATTTGACGCAAGACTTCATTTTTTTTTCCGCAGCCTGCTAAGATATATATGTAAAAGAAGACAAAGTTTTATCGTGATACTGGAGCTGCGTTTATGTCAGGCCGGGAAATTTTGGCGCTAACCTCGTAATTCTCAAGAAAGTTCAAATTCTGGGCATAATGATTATATTGCACAATTCATGTTTACGTTCTGCAGTTCAGACTCGTTTAGTTGCATCTGGAAAAGAGTTATTCTGTCTAGGTAAAAAATGCTGCTTTCCAAATTCGCTGTCCCATCAATTAGGCTACAAAACACTCTTTCGACATATTTTCTCACTTTTCTTGAATGAATAGATAGGGAATTATGGACTACCATTATCATTATTATTCCCAATTAAATTTCAATATCGATCAACAACTTTTTTTACGTTTTATTTTTTAATTTAAAAACTGCTAGGTTCAAGAACCATTAAAAAATTGTAATTTTGATTTTAGTAATGGGTGTTTTTTTTCGATGTGTAGAATTTTAAGTTGGCATTACTGTTCAAGATGGCGACCGATTTAACAGCTGTCAAGTGATTTATTCTCAGTTTGGTTTGGCAATTCATCATGAAATAGTGCAATTTTATTTCGTAAATAATGGTTCTGTGCGTATCGCGCACTACGTCAATTTTATCTTCGACAAAATCGTCCATCAGAGCAGTTAATTCGATTAACCATGGAACGTTTTCGCACCACGTTTACACTTATTGATAACTCGCATCCCCAGAGACGCCGTACGGTGCGTACAGAAGAGAACGTAGAACTGTAGAGCGTAGCATTGGGGAAGACCAGAATGAGTCCATCCGCCATCGAGCACAGGAATTAGATCTTTGTCCAACCACTTTATGGAAGATTTTGCTGAAGGATCTTGGTTTACGTGCTTACAAAATCCAACTCGTACAAGAATTGAAGCCAACCCGTCATCAAGTAAGGCGTAGATTCGTCGGCTGGACCCAAAACGAGATTGCCGTTGTTCCCGATTTTCATAAGCGAATTTTGTTTAGCGATGAAGCGCAATTCTGGTTGAATGGCTACGTCAACAAACAAAACTGCCGCATTTGGAGCGAAGCTAATCCTCAAGTGTATGTCGAAACACCGTTACATCCAGAAAAACTGACTGTTTAATGCGCTTTATGGACTGGTGGAATCATTGGTCCGTACTTCTTCAAAAACGATTGATGGCCAGAACGTTTCAGTCAATGGTGATCGGTATAGAGCTATGATTACTAACTCTTTCATTCCTGAATTGAATAACCGTGATGTCCAGGAGATGTGGTTTCAACAAGACGGCGCAACATGTCACACAGCTCGTGCCACAATCGATTTATTGAAAGACACGTTTGGTGACCGCCTAATTTCACGTTTTGGATCTGTGAATTGGCCTCCAAGATCTTGTGATTTAACACCTCTAGACTACTTTCTGTGGGGCTATGTAAAGTCATCGGATAAGCCACAAACGCTTGACCATTTGGAAGACAACATTCGCCGTGTTATGGCCGATATACGGCCACAAATGTTGGAAAAAGTCATCGAAAATTGGATGTCCAGATTGGACTACATCCGCGACAGCCAGAAATCATATTTAAAATGTAATGCCACAAGATTATCTTTCGGATAAATAAAATTCATGTCAATCGAATAATCCATGGTGGTTTTATTGCAACTTAAAGTTCTATACATCGAAAAAAAACACCCCTTATTATTGAATTACTTTTTACGTTTTAATTTAATTAATTTAATAAGCCGATTTATTACAAATATTTTTTTCTAAATTTATGTTTCACGTTATTTCCAACGAAGAAGGTCTACCAACATTTATTAAACAAATTTTATTTTCACTTTGGCGAGTAATTTACTCTTACGTCGATAGAGTGCGCCACTGATTCTGAACTATCGTTGCAGATTTCCAGAATCCAGACTCGCCAAACTCTTCAACGGAAGCATACCTATAGTCCTGGACTCGCTGAAACAACACTACTTCATCGACCGAGACGGGGGGATGTTCAGGCACATTTTAAACTTTATGCGCAACTCGAAGCTTTTAATACCCGAGAACTTCCAAGACCTCGACTTGTTGCTCGAAGAGGCGCGGTACTTCGACATTCCTCGTAAGTATATTCGAAATTCTCCAAAGCGACGCAATTAATAGCTCGACCGTTATCAGCGATGATCAGACAACTGGAGCAGATGAAGAAAGATCGAACCAAGAACGGTATCGTTGCTGCTGCTACTGGTAAGGGGTTGCACACGGCCAGTGGTCGGTACCACGGAGGTAGTTTGGATCGACCTTTGAGGCATTCGTCCGGTCAAGAGTTGTACGAGTGCGTAGCTCTGCACGTCAGTCCGGATCTAGGGGAGAGGATTATGCTATCCGGGGATAGATCCTTATTGGATGAGGTAAAGTCTGTTCATAGATACAAGAAAGTGACTGATACGAATTAAGGAAAAACCCGGGCAAGCTGCAAGAATGAAATATGGCAGTACAGGTCCGTGCTTAGAATTATTTGGGATTTTGTTAGGAAGTTGCTTTTTTCTATAAGTATCTTCAAAATAAAGATTATGCTGACTAAGAAACTCTTGTAATAGCTCTTTTTTGCTGTGATGTGCTATGATAACCAAGCAATTCTCTTCCCCTGGCTGGGCGTCTATTTGGAAGAAGAGAATGGTTTACCCAATTTTCAAAAAGGTCACTCGTCATGTCCTGATGATAGTCTTATGAGCAGTATTTAATGTTTTTTGCTGAAAGTGGCAACAGTGTAAAATGAATTGCCTTTTTTATCAGATACGGGTACATTCAAAATACAGTTCGATGAAAAATGTTGTCATCCTGTCCTGTCACCCTGTACTCTGATACATCGTATACATTTCCCTGCGACTCCAAATTGTGCATTAAAGTGTGTTATTGGCTTCTTGTTTGGAAAATCGATGAAATCGAATTTTCGAAAGTATCTGCGCTCATATAAAAATTTTATATCTCGGTAACGGTAGGTCCTCTAGGATCGCCGTTGGTACAGAAATGATCACCGTCGAAAAAATTTTTTTTTTATCTGTCCGTTCTTCGTTCTCCGTTCTCGTCTTTTGGTTTTTCCTGAATAACTTTCGAACCGTTGGAGCTACAAAATTGAAATTTTCCTCCTTTTTAACCCTCCACGAGGCACATAAGCTTATAAGAAATGGTCCTGAGCCGACTCCGGTATCCATCTTTTTTTCGCGATTTTCGACCGTTTTTTGGACCTTGCTATGAAACGCGATAAGTGTCCGAAATTTGAAGTAATCGACTACATATATTTATCACATATATGCAGCTTTGCCCCGTTACGGAACCTATTGAAAATGGGGGGCGGGGGGTCGGAAAGTATTCTAAAAAAATAAAAAATCGCCCTTGCAAGGGTCTACAAAAAACATCATTTTTCAAAAACTGCTTACGAGACCAAAAAAATTCTTGAACCAGAAGAAGCAGAAGATACGGCTCTATAAACTTTTATTCGTGACAGTTTTTCAAAAATATACAGGGTGCGCCGCAAATTCAAAAAAACTGAAAAATGGATCTCCCTATTATTGAACATTGGTTATAACTGAAAGACTATGATTCAGATCTCACTTTCTTTTATATTGCGACATAGCCCGGATATATAGAAAAACTTTTGTATTTAAGGTTTCCACCTATTATACAGGGTGTTCCCGATATTCCGTGCTAAATGAGAAATGTGTGAAATGTTATTTCGGGGGCTGCCAAGACGCGATGACGTCATTGATTATTACGTCGCACTGCATGGTTTCAGAAAAAGCTTATTTTCTCGAAAACCGTTTACTATTTTCAAAAAATTCTTGAACCAGGACGCGTGGAAAATCCAGGGCTATATACAGGGTGGTCAAAAAATCTAAAATATCCTAAAAATTTCCGTTTTTGTGGGTAAATTATTGGTGATAAATGAAACCCCGTTAAAGATGAGATAATTTTCTTTGAACAGTATCGTAAACCGTGTCGTGAGAGAGTTTCAGGTTTCGTCAATTATACAGGGCGCGAGATATTTGAAAAAATATCATTCGACGACGCTATTATTTGGGCAAATTTTAATATTTACCGATGTTTGCTGTAACGTTTAAGTTCGACGAGATGTCATGTCGATTTTGTCATGACCATTTATCGTGTGCTGGATTATAGTTCATTCATAATTTTAGGTGTTCCCCGAGACGAACCAAGCGGTCATGGACGCCAGGACCGGAGCGGCCTGGAATCAGCAAGACGCACATCACGTGATTCGATTTCCCTTGAACGGTAGCCATTTTCCTTTGCACGGGAAGCGAGTAGTGAATAATTTTTGGCACGTCACGTTTCAGGTTATTGCAAACTAAACTCGATGCAGGTGATCACGAGACTTTTGAACGCGGGATTCAAAATAGCGGCCAGCAACGGGGGCGGGGTCGAGGGCCAACAATTCTCGGAGTACCTGTTCGTGAGGAAAATCCTGCCCGGGTGAAATCTCGCCGCATTCGGCGCCGAAGATTTTGATTAATTAGTATTTCGCACCGACAACCGTATACTTAGGGCACAAATTTGAAAAGAGAAAATAGAATCCACGGACTGTGTGAACTTTTAGACCGGTTTGTTTTGTACATAAAACTTTTGTACATTCCTACGCTATAGTGACGAATCATGGGATCTAGCAAACTGAATTCGGTGATCTCGATCTAGATCTGGCAATTGGCTGTGATCCGAGTAAAAAAAAAATAAGCGCAAGTCGACGACATGGCGGATCGTACTTATTTTGTAAAATACATTACGTTAAGTATAACAATAATTATTTAAAAATAAAAATATTAATAATTGTCTGCTATTTGTTTTTTATTTCTAGGCAAGAAAACATTATGTTATATTTCATAACGACGATAAATTGATTGAAGAACTAACTTAAACTACTGAGTAAGGAATCATGTTATTCCCATTGGACCAAGATTTAATAAGTTTTAAAAACAATTAGTGTAAAAAATTAGCAGTGGATTAGTAAAAGTGGATAAATAGAATGCCCTGCAAGATATCCAAATAGTACTCCACTGGATTTTTTCCCCTGGGGATATTTAAAATCTCTGTAGTATTCTGCGTTGTGTCTTGTACAGATGGGCCTTTATTAGATATAATACTACGTACTCTTCGCGTCAACTCGTCTTCTTTACTTAGACTTAAGTATTCTGCTTTGGCCATATTCACTTTCATTTCCTCTAAATTATAGCAAAGAATAATGTTGATAAGTAATGTTCACCAACCTTAATTCCCACACCTGATCATTTATGTCTCCATGTTTTTTGTATAAAAATTTTAAACAAGAAGAAAGGCAACATCCCTGTTTAAGACCCTTTTGGGTCTTAACTACACCCTGTGGATTCTTGTACATCTTGTGAAGACCTCTAATATTTTTATTTGTGTCTAAAAGTGTTGAGGGTACCGTGCCGTAGACTTTCTCAAGATGAGTAGTGAGGTTATGAGCAGCGTTTTTCAATAATTTTGTTGAAGAGTATATATATATATCGTCTTTACAGCACCTTCCTGCTCAGAAGCCTCTCTGTTTTTCAATGTCCCGGTACTCCGGTTCAATACGCTTCTGACCATACAACCTTCCTACCGAGTTAGTGTAATTCCCACATACTTTTCTGTCTACTTTCTTGGATGGAGCTAATGGCTCTATCGCTCTATTCCTCTATCTCTCTATCGCTCAGTGGCGTGCAAAAGAGCATCGCCTGCCCTTTCGTTTATTCAAGACAAACATAAATTGAAAATCTATTTATCTAACAACGCTCATTCATTACCACATACCTATTTAAAATGACCTACATATTTTTATTTTTCTAAATAGTAAGTTAGTATAGTCTTTATTACGGTTGCAAAGCTGGAAACATCATACAAAACAAACGCGACCTGTTCCACGTCTTATTATTACCTAAAAAACGCATCCCAATATTCAAAATCGAACACATCGCCGAAGCTTAACATTACATTTAGTGGGCAAGCAATGAACACACGAAAGCAGTCGGGACCGTCCAATCTGCGCCGCATGCGGTGTTGCCAATGCCGATATTATTACAGAACCATCCCAGCCAGTAGTGCTTCAACAGAAAGATCTTTTTCTGGCCTAAAAAGAATTCATACGTATATAAGGAATACGCAAGGACAGGCAAGGTGGAATAATTTAACAATAATTTCGTTAGAAACTGGACTTTTACAAGAATTAAAACGAACCACAAACTTTTATGATGACGTATTGAAAGAGTATTTGAAAGCAAATCGCCGTTTTAAATTAATCTATAAATAATAAATTTATTTGCTGTTATTTGATTTTTATTTTGTTTGAGTTTGAAGTTAAAATATGTTAAGTAAATTTTATAATATATCCACGTACATTGTACATAATAATGTATTGTGTTGTGCTGTATGTAATACATGCGTTTCTTTTGAGTTTTTCGTTTTTTTAATTTTGTTGCCTACTATACGCCCTATTTTTTATGTCCTTTACGGGAAAACATAATTAGGGCGTGGCACCCAAAAAATTTTTCGCCTGCGCCTATTTCCTATTTCCGATTTGCCAAAAACGGGTGAGCTAAAATATAAAGTGTGTTACATTGTAACCGGCATAAGGTTAAACACATTAAACACATATGTACGAGGTTAGCGCCAAAATTTCCCGGCCTGACATAGATGCAGCTCCAGTATCACGATAAAACTTTGTCTTTTAAATATATATCTTAGCAGGCTGCGGAAAAAAAATTAAGTCTTGCGTCAAATAGTTTTTTTGACAGCATTTTAAACAAGACCTGTCCGAAAAAATGTCGCAAATAACGCAAATTGAGTATAGAGCAGTCGTAAAGTTTTTGACAGAAGAAGGGTGAAGCACCTCCATGAAAATTCAGAGTCTGCCAGTCAACAAAAAAGGTAATGGCCACGATCTTTTGGGATTATGAAGGAATTCTTTTGATAGATTTTAAAGAAACTAATACCACGGTCAATGGAAAATATTACGCAACATTATTACATAAATTGCGAGACTGCATACGTCTAAATCGTCGAGGAAAACTGACCTGAGCCGGTCGTTTGCACGATAATGTTGCACAAGCTGCCATTTTAGAGTGCGGCTTCCAACAGATAGATCATCCTCCCTATAGTCCAGATATGGCTCCCAGCGACTATTATTTGTTTGGATATTTGAAAAAGAACTTACGTGGACGGCAGTTTAACGACGAAGTTGAGTTAAAAGAGGATGTTTTAGTTCATTTTGCGGACAAACCAAAAGAATATTTTTTTAAAGGGATTGGGTTATTAATAAAGAGGTGTAATATGTGTATTTAAGTTAAGGGGGATTATATTTAAAAATAATAAAAAATTGTTACTCTACTTTGTTTCTTTCATATTCCGGCTTTGAAACTTTCCTTCGCGTTACACGCCACTGCTTTTTTTCAAACTGCACAACAAATATTATCCATTCCAATCAACCTGGTCCTTCTCGGAAGAGTCCTGACGCCACGAGCGTCGCCCTCGGCCTCCAATGGGAAATACGTCTCGAGTTCTTGGTGCTTTAGACGCGTTTGCGTTGCCCGAGGGGGGCGCGTTGTGTCTCCAGGGGGCTCGCAGATGATGATGATGGCTAGGCCCGGTTCTCGAGACCCCCCTGGCCACGAAAGAACGAATGCGGGTTTAAGAAAAGGTGACGCGTGAAATTATATCCCCGCATTTTGGTTATTGTACAGGGTTATTCATTATATTTTGACACCCACCTACAGGGTTAATTTTGAAGGATAGCAAAAAAGTGTAAATACGAAAGTTTGAAGATTTTTGCTCTATTATCTTGTGCAAGTTTCAGAAAAAACAAATGACGATCGCAAGCTGTCAACATGCCAGCAACAATTTTTTTTTTAAATAGAATGCCTTATGTACAGGTTTTTTCCGTTATAGGCAAAAATCTAAAAGACTCTGAAAATTGTTCTTTCCAGAGTAAATCGTTCCTAGAAAATATGGTTAATTGGTTTTAATGGTATTGTACACCGCATCAAGAGCTATAGCTTTCGTCTATCACATGCGCTGTTCGAGATATGTGAAAAAATCCAAATCAGAATCACACAGAATTTACGAGGTACTGCATGGTTTCAGACAACAAGTATTTTTTCCAATCTTTATTTCGAACATTGTTTGAATTATATACAAGGTGTGTCGTTTATGGGCAAAAAATGAAAATGATTCTAAAAATTTCCTCTTCTGTGGTTAATTTATTAGCGATTAATAAAAAACCGTTTATTGTAACAGTGTCCTAAACTGTATCGAGGAAGTTTCAGGTTTCGTCTGTCATACGGGGTGCGCGAAATATTTGGAAAAAAAAATCTGTGAAAATGGCTATCAATTGCAAAAATTTTAATAATTACCGTAACTTTGAAGTTCGGTGGGATGTGAAAGTCACTTCATACAGGGTGCATGCGAAAGTTCCATAGTGTGCAGGAGCACCATTGAAAAACAAAGCGTTCCTATGGGACAAAAAAAAATACAAAGCTGCGTAATGACTTTGTAGACTGGGCAGCGCATAGTGTGGAAGCAGACGATTTTTCGAAATCAATCTTCTTACGTTAGGAGTGCCACAAAGATCAACATTAGGCCATCATTATTTTTATTGTTTAAAAATGACATAGAACAAAGTATTTAACATTTAAATAACTTGCCGCTTCTGAAAGATATGAAACTACACAGAAACATAGAGACTGTAAACGATTGCAGGATATTGCAAGAAGATGTTAATAAGACAGGAAGACCATTTTTTCTAAATATAAATCTGATAAACATTTTTCTCTATCATGAAATCCATGTAACCTTTGTGGATTGGATCAAAATATCAAGATCTTCTATTAATCGCCTTAATTGAGGACTTACAAAAATTTCTTCCATTAATTTTGAATCTGAGAGAGCGGGAGTTTTCCACAGAGACACTTAATTCTTTTTGACCAGTTCTATTTCACCTTACACAAAAAACGGGAGGGCTTCGTATATCCTGACTGCTGAAATAGTAGAAGTCCCCAAATCATCGAACTATAGTCCTTGTATTTGATTTTCTCAAGCATAGATTTTCGTATCATCCTTTCAGTTCCAGAGAACGAGCAACAGGTACCGAAAAAAGTACATTTCACATACACTTACACCTTCACATACACTTACTGTTAAAAATATTATTTAAAAAAAATAATCTCCTAAATTAAATCTTAATACCAATCCTATATTGAAATATAAAGAAATAACTAAAAACTCTAATATTAATAATATTAATAGTCAATAATTTCTTTTTAAAATAAAAAATAAGAAACCAATAATAAATATTAATCTTCTAAATAAATAATAATTAATTATCATTAAATTTTAACTTAAATAATTTAATTAAAATACTGGTCTTGTAAACCAGAAATGAAATACTTCTTTAAGTTTCAGAAAAAGAAATCTCTATCTTTAATCTCCAAAATTAAAATTTTTTTTAAATTATTTTCTGATATAACATATTTCTTATTAAGAATAAATTTATCTTTATCTATTATAGTATTACTTATTAACTTAACTTAACTTAACTTAATAACTACCTACAACAAATGCAATTTGTATGCAAAATGCCTGCGGCCTAGCGATTTCAAGTTTTGGAATATTTTGCAATGTTTTATTTTTAAAACAATAAATATGACAAAAATTAATTTAGTCCCTACAACGCCAAAAATATGAAAAACACCAAATCACAAAACCTGTGTCGGCCTGTGTGATTTATTGAAGTGTGTACCAGGTGTACTGTCTACTGCGAAATAGAAGAAACGGGTTTTCCCAAAAATATTCCAAATTTACCTATCGAAATTATTTTTTACGTAAAACTCTAGATAAGAATAGTTTTTTTGTTTGAACTCGTCAAATTAAGGGTGAGGGACGAGTCAAATATTGGTTTAGGAAAAGTTGAATAACTTTTTTTTTGCTAATCCGATTTTGACGAAGTTAGTTTGAACGACTATCGTGGCCCCAAAACTTAAACTTTTGTGATTGCCTGGCAGACGGTTCCGCGCATGACGTTATCGCCCTATGTATTCTCCCATAGTTTACCATACCGTTTAGTAGTAGGTAATGTTGGAATTGGCAGTGTCAAAGTAACATCGGACTATGTGTACAACTTTATAGACTCTTTAAACGACCTACTTGAGAATGTTGAAGATAATAGTGACAATAATAACAGTGATACAGACAATGAAAGTGAACACTCTGAAAATGATACAGCCTCAGAAATCCATCTAAGTGACGCAGATTACATAAGTGACGAAGTTGAATCAGCATCTGATGAAGTATTATCTGAAAATTATTATTACGGACGTAATAGATTTAAGTGGGCTAAAAATCCTCCCGTACCATCAAGATTTCGCGCGCACAATATTATCGCGCACCTTCCAGGTCTTGTGCACCTGCCTTACAATCAAGACCATCTAGTCCAATTGAATCGTGGTCTCTATTGATAAACTCCAATATATTAGCCAGCATTTTAGAGTATACAAATGAAAAAAATTACCAACCTAAGTGCGAATTATTGAGAGCTGAATCCTAGGCCTTTTTGGGTATTTTATATCTCTCTGGTTTATTCAAATCCAATCACGGGTAGATGGGCAGATGCCCTTTTAGGATGTAAACCAGTCAAGATTATGTGTCTATGTGATTCCAAGACACGTTATTTGGTAAATGCTTTCGTGTATACTGGCAAAACTAACCAAATCCTTTGAAGCTGTCCATACCTACCAGATCAGTACTCATTTTAATGAATCCAACTGCTAAACTTGGACTTACATATGCGGGAACCATGCTGAAAAATAAAATGGAAATTCTTCAACAATTTCAACCCAATAAAAACTACGAAGTTGATAGTTGTCGACCATGCACCACGACAATGCCCTTTATCGTTCAGGTCGAAGATGTCGTCGATGGCCTTTGGTGATTTGGTTCGCTATAATAATAATAGTCATATCATTTTTCACGCAGCTAACCCCGGAATAAAAAAAATCGCTCTGAGTTTATCAAAGAGCTAGGAACTAGTCTTATTAATGAGCATTTGAAAATAAGATTTGCCTTGCCCAATTTGTCCAGAGAACTTCGCTCAATAATCCCGAAAGCATTAGAATCTAAAAGTACTCGTGATGATCAGCCTAGACGAGAAGGTCCTGTTTTGCTCAGAATATCATAGGACAATCTGCAAAATTCATTCACTACAACAAGTCACCTGTACTTCATGCCAAGAATAAGTACCCACTATATAAAAAATCAAATTCTGTTGCAATCATATTTTCAAAAATTATGTAAAAAACATGAGTGTGTTGCTCGAAATTTGAATATCTTTTTGTTCTGTTACAGTTAAAGATAGTATTATGAGAGATAGAATTATGAGAATAGACTTTTTGTTCCAATATTTTTTATTATTTTTTTTATTCTAATGAACGTTTGTTTTTGTTTATATAAAAATGAAGGTGTTGCTTATTTATGTTCTAATGTTTTAATTTTTTTGGGATATAAGTGCCTTTTTCTAAATATGTATCTTCTATATACTCATACATTCATCAAAAATGAAAAAATTACAAATTACATTTAAATAATTACCACAGCCAATTAAAAATTGGGGGATCCTTTGTGACCCCACGATAGTAGTTACGTAAGTATAAATGAGCGATAGTAGTTCAGGGTTAAAGAGTATTGATAGGAGCCTCGACTAGCATGTCAATATCACGATAGTAATTCTTTTACGAGTCGGTAGGAGGCGCTTTGTGTCAAAAACAGCTATTTTTATAATTTTCTCGACAATTTCAAATATAATGGTATAAATATTTTAAGCTGGCATGGCAATATCGTTTTTCCCTCTGAGATATAAATAAAATTATGTTTATTAAACATATTCTTCAACTGTACCATAGTAATAGTACCGCAGACGTCAGACTTGATGATGATATTCTCTGCTAGAGTTAAATTTGATTTCATCTTTTGGCTATCTCTAATACTGCTTCGCTTCTATTATACCTACGTCAAAAAGTATTTTGAAATTAATTTGTATTTATATCTCAGAGAGGAAAAACGATTTTGCGTTGCTGTTTCCACTACCTGCTGTGTGTTTTCATCCTAACTAAAAATATTTATACCATTATAGTTGAAATTGTCGAGAAAATCATAAAAATTGCTGTTTTTGACATGAAGTGCCTCCTACCGACTCGTAAAAGAATTATTATCGTGATATTGTCATGCTAGTCGAAGCTCTTATGAATACTCTTTAAAACTAAACTAAGTTATTAGCCACAAAAAAGTTATTAAAGTTATTAAACGTTCTATTAAGTTAAAACTAATTTTGAGACAGGTTAATTTGGAATATTTTTTAGAAAACCCGTTTTTTTCTATTTTACAGCAGAGGTGACGCCACCTAGCGGCTATTTTATGAACTTGAAAATAATTTCCCGCTTTTTCTTCAAAATATTTTTTTCCAAGTTGTAGAAATAATGGTTCCTGAGATATGAGCGGCGTCCTTTATTTACGGGCCACCCGATACATTAAATGTAATTCCTCTAGTTTTATTTCATATCACGCGGCTATGACTTAATTATAATTATTATAATAATTATAATGAGAATAATAAATTTTATGAACAATTGCTTAATTTTTCAAAAAAACTTCCACAGGTTACTGTAATACTTTTTACAAAACTTCTGGACTCTCTGGCCCTCATTTAGCTCCGCCCCCCTCAAACAATATATAAGCAGGTACAGAGTAAAATACGAGCCAGTTTCAGTCGGCTCTGAAGAAGCCAACAGGATGATTGGCGAAACGTCAGCAAGTTCGACTCAGCAAAAACCGAAGCAGCAGGAATCCAGAAGTTTTGTAAAAAGTATAACAATTGCTTAAGTTGTCTAAAAAAATATATAAACTTATAAATAATTTTATCGATTATTCTCCGCAATTTCACCCGAACTCCCGAAAGTAATTATATGATTAAGTTAATTAATTAAGTGACGCAATTAAATTATGAAAAATCAATGATAAACAATATAACTCATTAAGTAAATTATCCAGATAACATAATCGGAGGAATTTTGTTCAAAAAAATATTGATTCCACACACGCACACGTACCGGCGTGTTCGCCCTTTTTACTCGACTGGCGGAGGGGCCCTCAGGTGTTGAGTTGTTAAATTTTCCAAGAGTCCCGACAAAAGCACCACAAACCCTTCTTCGTTAGTAACGGACGGATAGGCCCGAGGCGGCGCCGCCGGCTCTTAGAGTTTTCCGTTTTCTACTCCTTCAACCCCAGCCCGCAAGTGGTTAAACCCTCCCACCCCCCTCGCTCGCCGACCGCCTATAGTCCAAGTCACTCTGAGGACACAGCGTGGGTATACCATGACCAGAAATATTGTGATTAACTTTGCCTATTTTTTTATTACTCGAAATCCGCAGCCCCTTATAGAACGTCCTGCCGAGCAGGAATATTCAAATACTGAATATCGCTATATGCATTTTTGCTATTGAAGAGCAAATGGAAATGCAGATCAAGCACGACGGCCTTACATCGAGGCTTATCCCAATAGGAACTAACCAAAACTGTAATATTTTTTTATACATTTATTTATTTAGCATAAAGCTATAACAGAAAACAATCGTATTTACATTTTAAATATACGAGTCAGTAGCAAAATAGGAAAATTTAAATAAGTATAAAAGTACAAAAGAACACAAAACAATGGTCTATAATAGCAGAAACAATTATAATAGAAAAATCAGATTAAAATTTCTGACAATAGGTAAGTTTTAATTAATCTTTTAAAAGCGTTTAAATTATCACACTCCTTAATATTTTTTTGCAGTATATTAAACTCTAACAAACCCTTATTTAAAATGGTATTCAACATATGTGTAGTTTTACATCGATTGAGTAGGATGAAATCAGTACGGTTTCTAGTGTTATAGTCATGAACATTCTTAAAGTAATTAACCTACCAATCAACCAAACATTACTTTTGTGTTTTACAGTTAATATTTGTAACACGCTTAACATAGTCATCAAAGGTGTATAACAATTACATTTTAGAATTGCGCGCATTGCTCTGTTTTGTATTTTCTGAAGTTCCGTTAGTCTATAGTTAGGTTTATATTACCTTTTTGTGAGACCTTTCTCATTATATAATCACAATGTGCATCAAAATTTAATTGAGCTAGATCATTAATATACAGAAGAAATAATAACGTCCCCAAAACCGTTCCCTGTGGTACCCCATGATCCACCGAGATAGACTCAGACACAGATGTCTCATACTTTACTTTTTGTGTTCTGCCAGATAAGTAAGATTTTAGCCAATCCAAAATATCCCTATTGACAATCTCAAAAGCTCTTCTGAAGTCCAAAAATATAGCCAAAACAAAACTATTGTCATCGAGAGACCCAACAAATTCATCACAGATACTAACCATCACAGTCTCGCACGAATGTCCCGTTCGAAATCCCGATTGACTAGAGACAATTATGACAAAGATGACTTCCATTCCTTTGGGAACTGCCCTTTAGAAAATGACGCATTGATAACGTCCAGTAATCTATTTCCGGCCACCGTAAAAGCATCCTTGAAGACTTTTGCTGAAATGCCAGATTCACTCCCACCAACATTTTTCATTGCACGCACAATCCATTTTAAGTGAACCAATGAAATGTTTTCAAACCTCGCGAACCCCGTAAATACGTAAAACTGTCATTCCAAATTAACATTTTATTACTCTCTCGCATTAGGAAACAACCCATGTTAAAAAAAAAACACAGCTAGACCCATAGTCTAGTAAATTGTGTTTGTTGGGATCTATCGACGTTACTGAAACCCCTGGGTTTGTGCGAAGCTTCAAAATTCAGCGAGTCCTCTTCGTAGATGGCGCTGGGATCGAGGCGGAGGTCGAACGGTAACCGCAAAAGCCGCTAACGCAAAAAAAAAAAAACGCCACCGTAACCCGAGGGAGGGATACTTGGAGCCCGTAACCCCGGGGCTCCTAACGGAGGAAGAACTCAAAAGCGGGACCCGGGCCGCGCGACCTATCGATCCATAATTACCCCGCGGCTACTAAAAAAGGGGTCGGGGGGCCGCGAGGAGGGGGCCGGTTTGGAGTCCCGCGGGCCCATCTGCATCGATAATGAACTTGGGCCCGGGGGTGGCAGTGCTCTGTTTCGTATTATAATAACCCAGCTCGGAACTTTTTTTTTTTTTCGTTATTCAGCTTTTGCATTATGAAATGGGGAAACGTTACGTAGGAACCTCCCCGGAGGGGGACACGGTGTCGTACAGGGTGTCCCAGTGACAGGACGACATGGATGTTAAATACGTTCGAGCGATGGCGTTGCCTTATCATTTTGATTCATTCCATAACCTCTTTTTCTTCTTCTTATTCCTACGTTAAGTCCAATGGCTTGTGTTTACTGGGTAATTTTTAATCTTATTGGTGATTCTGATGACCAGATATCTTGCCATCTTTTTTGTGGTCTTTTCCCCGCGGGCTTTCCATGTTTTATGATCTTTGCTAATCTGTGCTCGTCCATTCTCGTTACGTGTTGATTCCAATTTCTTCTTCTCTCTCGTGCTCATCTTACTATATCTTGAATATTATATTGCTGCCGGATATCTTCGTTTCTTACATGGTCTAGTCTCCATTTTTAAACAACCTTTTATTTCACTCTAGAGGTATCTTTTCTTCTTTAATTATTTTATTGAAAATTTTTGTTATTTCCTTTATTACTTTTGGTCCTCCATATTTCATTTGTTAGGCTTTATCGCCTTTTTTGTTATTTACATTTATCTTTCTTGCTCCAAGTGCTTCTCTTGAAGATGTTATTATATTGTTTGTTATTTTTTTCCAGCATTGTTTTAAATTATCGTTATGTGTTATTTCGTTTTCTTCTGTTTTTAATTCTAGTCTGTTTTGATACAGAGTTTTTGCGCTTTCGTTTTCTGGTGATTCTATATTAGTTTTCTCTATGTATCCTGGTTGGATTTTCATCAAAGGTGGTCTCTGTAATCTAATTTTGCTTAACACTAATTGATGGTCTATGCTGGCTGAGGATGGTACTCGAACAACCAGTATGTTCTTAGGCTGTATGTTGTTATTGTATCTGTTCAATTATATGTGTTGAGGTTTGTTTTGGAAGAACATGTTGTTAATTCTCAGTTCGTTGCGTGCACATAATTCTATTAGCATTTCACCTCAGTCGTTTACCACATCTTCATTAATTTTTTTTTACTCTATCTAGTATTTCGTTTCCCACTCTTGCGTTCAGGTCTTCCATAGTAGTTATGGTAGATGGTTTGTTATTAAGTTCGTCTTGTATTTGGTCGCAGAAGGGGACATATTCTTTGGCGGCATCTGGAGCATAGGTCAATATAATGTAAAAAAGATTTAAAAGGTTTATCTAAACATATTTTTGTGAAAATATTTGCATAATATGTCTAGAAATAACACAATATCGCACTATTATCGTTTTATTTATTGATTATTAATCACGAAAGACTGACAAGTGCAACAATTATTGTTGATTCAAACACAGGAACAAAAATACGTGCGAAAGGTTGGTTAGTGAAAAAGTCGAAAAAGCTGTCCCTTACGAATTAATCATTTAAGTATAGATAAGAGTTTATTCAAATCATAAAGTTACGACATAAAGTGACACTACTATTAAAACAACAGGATGCTCACATCAGAAATGCCAAGGGCGTAGAAATATTTCACTTATTATAATTGCTTTTTCATATATAACCTGATAACATAAAATCTTGGTTGGTATTATTTCCAAACTTTATATATTGATCTTTTATTTGTAGAACGATCCTTCTTAATGATGCCTGCGATCTGACATCACGCATAACAATGCAGAACGAACTTGGCCTGGATTCTCTGCTTTTTTCCACAATTTTCCTCTGTTTTGTAGAGTGTCATCTATTCTTTTCTCCCATGTGTGTTTTTTTTTATGAATTTTTGCTTCATAAATTTTCTTAGCGGTCACCTTACAAGTTGTCGCTTTTCAATGAAATCAGCAATTAACTGGTCATTCCGCTCTTCTCTTATTTGAGTGTTTCTAATTCTGCCTCTTCTTGTTACACCTTTTGCTCTCCTCAGGTTCTTCATTTCAGTTAAATTTTCCTTTTTTTCTTTTTGAGTGACTCATATGTTGCCACATTTTTGATTCATTGATCAGAGATTTTTGATTTCAGGTACTCCAATTTTTCTACTTGTATTATGTCCGATACTGAATTGAAGTGAATACTAACAAAGTTAATTAGAAAGTTATATCAAAATTGGAGCGCAACTTGCTAAAGAAAGACATTATTGCATGCGCAGTAAATACTATCGAATACTATTAACTCCAGTATTTCTACCTCAGTCATCTTCTTTGTCATGGTTTCTCTAATCCTGCTAATCCATTTTCCTGCAGCTCTTTCTTTTCTCCTCCTGTTTGTTGGTTCATAATCCATCACTATCTTACTTACGTAGCCATACCACAAGAGTTGTTTTCTTCCTGTCCGTCTTCTTATTTCCGCATTGTCATATAATATCGCCCGCCACTGCATCCGATCACTACAATTTCTCAACACAATCCAAAGACGTTATCGCAGTTTTCGTTTTTACACATCGACACCTCGTCTCACAGTCATCAATCAAAAACCCATAAACCCGATTGATTCGCGGTTTCAATCAGCTCAGAAGCGGGGTCGTTAATCACCCGAGCATTAGTACGGTTTTCAGTCTCGGCATGAAATCCATGACTTTTCTGGTTCTCGTAATGTCGTGTGCGCACTTATGTCACGCCCGTTTCATTTTGCCAACGCGAGGTAACCCGTTCGAAGCCTATTTCGAACGACCGATTCCGGCAACCAGGCATACACGAGCGACCGATTGCTTCGTCGCCGTCGACCGACATCTCTGTCCGGCGTTTAATTTCCGATCCAGGACCGTAACGCCCAGATTCGTGTTATCGACGACGGCCGGCGCCTTCGACGCCAAACCGAGCGACGTTTATTTAATTTTGGGTGATTCCGGGCGTCTAAATGAATCCCTCGGAAACATGCTGAAAAACGGCATGGGCGTGCGTTGTAGGCTACACGTAATACTCTGCGGTCGGACGCGTAGAATCAGAGAAATCGCGGAAACCGTTTGGAGGTTTCAGATACTAAGCTTCGCGATAGTTTACGCGAAAAATCGCACCGTCGTCGTAGCAACTTACAATCCGTTTTCCGGTGCCTTGTCGACGCCCGGAAACCAATCGGAGGAAAGCATTTTCCCTGATAAATTAAAAAATTTGCACCAATACCAGCTCACTGTAGGGATTTACGAGGACTACCCGCGGATAACAGAACGTAACGGGGAATACGAAGGCGACGACATGTTCATCTTGCGTTCAGTATGCCGCCACCTCAACGCCACTTGTCGCATAGTGAAGAAACCTTTCGAGGACGTCATCCGACTGACAGTTAACCACGACGTGGACTTCTTCGCGGTCAAGAAAACCTACGACCATAACTTCCACGAGCACCTCGACTTTACGGTCCCTTTCGGCATGGACAACGTGGTGGTTCTGCTGCCGGTACCGGAGCCGGAACCCCTGTACAGCCTTTTACGCGTTTTCGATGCCGGCGACGTCGTGGTCATGACCGCGATCCTCGTGGCCGTCGCCCTGCTGAAGTACCTCGGCAGCGGCATCTCCGGAACCCGCGACTTCGGCCACAGCTTCCTGCAGGCCCTGCAGGTACTCACGCAACAATCCGTGAAAAACCTAGGCCGATCGAAGACCACGAAAATCGTCTTCGTCTTTTGGCTGGCATTCTGTGGTCTGTGGACCGCCTATTTCGCGTCGTTTTTCACCGCCAGGGTGGTCCAGCAACCGCCTCCGAAGAAGGTATCGAGACTATCGCAAATCGATCCCGGAGCGAGAATGTATTCGATAAACAGGTCGTTTCCGGAGGGGGACAGGAAGTTTTTGAGGAATTTGGTTATCGTGCAGCGTCACGAAATCATCGCGATGTTGCAAAACAACTCGAGGAGCGCTTTCTTGGTGCCGTGGAGCCAAGGGGAAGCTTTCCTGAGAATCGGGAACTCGCCCCGGTACTACCCGGTCGAGGAGTACATCATTCCCGGCATGGCAGGGTGGATTTTCCCTCGGGATTCGCCGTACATCGGTCGGATAAACGTCGCGTACAGGCACTTCGCGTCGCTGGTTTTGGCGCGAAAATCGAAACTCAACCGCGGACCGCGGAACCGCGTCGGCAATCTGACGTTTCGCCATTTCCGGTTTATATTCTTGCTGTACCTCTTCGGCAACGGTGTCGCGACGACGGCGTTCCTGCTCGAACGCTCCGTCGGAGTTTTTAAAACACATTTCGGTTAGTTTTGTCAGCCGGAAGTATATTATGCAACAAGTGTTACAAGAGTTTACCAAACGTGTTGCATACTATACTTTTTCTACGACCGTCAAGCAAAAATCACAATTTAACATATTAAAAATAATAACAGATTATCGCATTGCTGAATTTTGGGGCATTCAAACGAAATATTTACTAGTTGCCATTAAACCTATTCGTTTATCGTTCCGATCGGTTCTGCTATTGTTGTCTCTTTTTATCTGTGTACGTTAGACAGAGAGAGATATATCATTGGATATGTCATAAAAACAACAGAATAAACATAATTTTAAAATGTTATGCTGTTTATTTGGCTTTTACAATTGATCATTAAGTGGTTTATTTAAATAAAAAGACTGTAATTGGAAGAAAAACCATCCAAGGATAGAGCTTTTAAGAGGATTAAACTTTTAAGATCGTACAAGCAAGAAAAAGCATTTTTTTTTTGTTTGTACTGATATTTGAAAATGGTATAATTGATCTTAGCAGGATATTAATATAAAAACTCTAAAAACCACCAAACTTCATGCGAACCGTATATGTAAAATACGCGAAGCGTTAAAAATGTACAAACAACCAGAATTTATAATTATAACAACGAAAAAAAGAATTGGTTAATTTTTGAGCTGGGCCTGTTTGCCATGCCAAATATTCGAATTTCGAGAAACATATTAGATGATTAAATGAATACTTAAAAAATGTGATCAGTGAAAGTAGGAGGAAATATAGGGCATTTTTTGTTTATGTATTAGTAGGCCGTGCATAAAATGTTCAAACAGACGTCACACAGAAACCTCTAAACTTAATTTAATAATCAGTAGAACTTTAAAACATAAAAAAATAACCTAAGTGAAAGATACGAAACCAAAGAACCATTTAATACTTTAAATTTAATTTTAGGTATAATTTTTAATATGTATTTAATTTTTGATTGTAGTTATTTTAACCTAATACGAGGTCTGCCTTTTATGTTTCGGGATTTTCTTATACTGGTCCTGCCATCTGGCGACTAACGTTTTTGTAGGGAAGTTTGACATTTTGAGGTTAGGTTTACTCAGTTAGGTTTTAGTTTTGTGTTTTTTGTCATAAATTAAAAAACATGTGACGATTAAAAATGGAACTTAATTGGGAACATTTTCGTGGAATATTTTTTTACAGCGTTAGACGTGGACTAACTCAACAACAACGCATGGATGAACTTAATTTGACTTTTGGAGTTAAAGCACCATCCAGGACTACTGTTTATCGCTGTTTCTTGGACTTCAGTCGTGGTCGTAATTTTCATAAGAATGACAGAAGAAAACATTGATCCAGTTCGGAAACTGATTTTGCAGGATCGTCATGTGACTTACCATGAGATTGAAGTATTTTTTGGCAATAGTGGGACCAGCCTACATACCAGTTTGCATGCAAAAAAATTGTTCGCGTTGGATTCCACACCAAAAAAAGGCTCGTGTTGAAGGAAATGCTAAAAAAACATCATATTTGTTACAAATCCCACCTAGGAAAATTCCTACCCACATATTGAATTTATAGCGGCCTTGCCAATTTTGTAGTGTATCAGCATGATTATTTTCTGTGCGGTCAATTCTCGCTTCATCACCCCAAACAATAGACAAAGGAAAATTAATGCTCTCATCGCATTTTCCGATAAAAAAGTGGAAAAATGATATTGTTCTCCCGGCACCGACTTCATGTAATTGGTGGACTTTTCTGGTACGATATGGTTTGAATTTTAAGTAGTCAAAACTGGAGTTTGATACATTATTGGTTAAACTATTTTTTAACGTCCGAAATATTCCCTTGTCTGGTTGGTGCTGCTTTGGCTTTGGTATTGAAAGCTCAAACACTTTATCATATCAAACTAAAAGCTAAGTGCGATCTCTAAAATTATGTGTGACCGAACACAGGATTCAATATTGAATAAAAAATAAACATAAACAAAAAATGCCGTATATTTCGGTCTTTTTCTAACCGCAGATGCCAACAAATATATATGGCTAAAAAGGGCAAGACACGGTCATTTTTTAAGACCATAGCCAAATGTGATTGCCACATAAAATAATAAAGTTGTATTCACTTATGAGAAAACTGAGAACTGTAGAAAAAATTGTTATGTTATATTACAAAATTTTCATAGATTAAAAAGCAGCAATTTTGCTCCACTTAGTTCAGAAATAGGTTATTCCTGTTAAAACAGTTGCTATTTAAAAACATATCTTTATTTAATTGGAAAGAAACTAGTCATTGAAATTAAGTTAATAAAGATTCTTTACAAAAATTATTAATTATTTTTAATATTAAATATGCCTTGATTAGTTAAAAATACATAATTAATTAAATTGTATCGATTATTAACGCCAAAACAACAACATATATAATTATATTTTTTTTTCCAAAGAAACCTCCACAAGCTACAGTAATTGCATAAAATTTATTACTAATTAATAATTAATAAAACGAATCCTTCCCACAAAATTTAACTTTTTATTTAAATTTCCCGATTAGATACTGGTGGCGACATCTGTTGACGACAGTCGTAGCCACAATGTTAAGTTCCTATAATTATAGGTATGTGTCTCGACTAGCATCTCCGGCGTTGCCACAATGTGCAATTTCTTCTTGAGGGTCAACAAATTTCAAAATTCGTCCTTAAAAACTTTGCTTGAGGCCAAAACCTTCTCACGAATGCTAGCAAGTCAGTCAGAAAATCCTTGTAATGAGAGAATGGATTTTAGATAATTTGGTTCTAACCGAGAGCTTCGATCTGCGATCTTGGCCAGTCAATTTACGTATCTGGGTGCAGATTTAACGAGCCATGGAAATTTGAAAAGGAAAGGATGGATTCTTAAAAAATGTTATATGGTGAAAAGTGAGAAATTTGTTAGAATTAGAAGAAATTTCTGGAATAAATGCGTAAATAGAACGAATAAGGTGTAAATTGTTTATGGCCAAAAATGAAGATGGCCTACCAAATGGGAAACCGATTAAAAGAAGAAGAACAAGAAGAAACTTCTAATCAATCATCTTATTGACAGTTGTCGATTTAATAATTTATGAACAAATTACTTCGCAAAAACCGCAAAATCGTCAACTATTGAACTGCAAAATGCGGCTTTCATTTACCAACGATCTGAACGCTTCATCTTCCCATATAATGCAGATGATAAGAGGCGATTTCGATTTGAGTAAAATTCGCCAATTAGAATTATACAAGGAAAAAATGTTGGCAACAGCGCGCCGCGACTGAGACGAAATATTCGTCGCGCTGCGGAATGACAGCATCTTGTTCACGTGACGTTGACGGTAACAGGAATTTTCATGACAGGTTGATTTGTTTGGTTAAAGCGTAGTGTAGTTAAGTTTTTTTCCGCAAAACCATTCGGGCGATTATTTTCAATGCGCGCCTCGAAGTGTGGTTAACTTAGGACACGAAAATGGTGAATAAGTTTTTTCTTCAATATTTCCCTCGCCAGTTCAATAATTTTCGAGAAACGTTCGTACTTTCACCGCTGGTGACTTTGCTAGATGGTCGTTCTAATTATAACAACGCGATTAAAAATGAATGGCATTATTTGTTTTAGGTCCGACCTTAAGGCGGACAAAGATTACTGTTAAAAGTTAGCCAAATAATGAAAATACGAAAATAAAGGCGCAACTTTCAACACGCACATAAATCGTACGCTCGATTTGAGAGGTGTAGCAGCTTAGGCTTTTGGTTTACGTCACGGTGTTGCCGAATGTTACGAAAAAAATTTAAATAAACGATTCTTAATGTAGCAATTTTTGTGCAATTTATGATACGCCTAATCGTAAGCGGATACTTTTGCAGTTGAAGTGGATATTATGGAAAAATTTCCGCTGAATAGGAGAACATCAGGACCGTCTACGCCCGATACTCCCAAATCGTATCAAGCTGTTAACAAAAAGGTTAGTCAATGTTAGACGTTGTTTTTAATAATTACCTCGCTTATCTTCGAATTCAGTCAGACAAAGGCTTTTAAGCGTTACAGTATACAGTTAGAATTCGCAACATTTTTATATTGGCCAGTGTTAAGGGGTAGGTTGCCAAAGTTTAAGTTTGCTTTGGAGAAAATTATTTTTTGCACGTTTACTCTTCACACTCCAAAGTTTTGTTTTACTTTTTAGAAGAATCGATTAAAATGTATTGTTATTTTATAAGAAGCCCACATTATGCAGGTTGCTGTCCCAAATTCTAAGGAAAGGAAAGTCAAATAAGACAAAGAGAGAAATCAAATGTTTTCAATAATCCTTTCAGTAATTGACTTAAATATGATTAGAAATAGTCAAGCGCCGTTTTTACATACCTGACACGAATACCGAATGTCAAAGTGGTGGTTGAAGCAAACGAAACGCGCAAAACGAAAAGTTTACATTAAAATTACATTTATGTTTTTTTTATTTTTATATTATTTTATTAACTAACTATTGCAAGTGCAATAAATAATGGCAACGTTCCCTCCGAAACTTCGCCAATACTTGAGCAAAATACGCGGCCGGTAAAATTTACGGTTAGTTTCGTCAGTGAATCTAATTTGAAAACTGTTTGACAGTCAAACGACTTTTAAATCCCATTAGTTTCGGGTTTTTATCTCACAACGGCAACGCCGCAGTGACCTCAAAATCGATTTCTGACTAACTTGCGCGGGTTTCCATTCATTAGATTGGATATATGCCTCTATTATCTCGTACCAGTTCGCTCTACAAAAAATCGAGATGTAGCGAACTAATCGTAATTTTTACCCTACTAGTTTTGGTGTTACGAGGTTGTTTCGATTCAAAAAATCCAAGGTAACATCTAGAAGGTTTAGAAATTTTCGTTGCGCTCGTGTCGCCTTTATTTGTTATGTTTTTGGGTGCAAACTTTCGTTTTTCACTCCTTTCATGCCTCAGCAATGCTTAGAACAAGATCGCTTTCAAAAAATCATCGGCTGACGGGGCAAGTTCGTAGCGCGTAGCGCGAAGCTGCTTTTAATTTTAGAAATAAGGCGCTTCGCGGTTTCTTGTCCTAGAAGGATGCAATTGCTTTTCTATCGTGCTCCTTCAGAACACTATGAAACTTTCGTAAAATCGATGTAATTTTAGTCTGCACCCTGTATAAAGCGTCTTCTACGTTTCACCGAACTTCAAAGTCACGGCGAACTTTGATAAATGTATTAATTTGTACAAATAATAGGTACAGTTATAATTTACAATGCTGTTTAAACCAAATTATTCCTTTTTATAGCTTTTTATTAATAGCTAATAATATACCCACGAAAACGGCAATTTTCAGGGTCTTTTTGATTTTTTGTCCATAATCGACACTTCCTGTGCATAATTAAAAAAATGCAGGAAATAGAGGTTATAGCCCTGGATCTCCCTCGTTTCCTAATCCAAGAATTTTTCCAATGGAGTAAATGGTTTTCGATAAAATAATATCTTCCTGAAACTATGCAGTCCGCCGTAATAGTCATCGGGTCTAAATTGGGCGCGAGGAACAGCAATTTTCGTATTATGGATTTTTTCAAATAAGTCAAGCAGCGGGTGTGACAGACGAAAACCGTAAATACAAAAATTGTTACTCTTGATGCGAATTACGAATTTTGATTTGCGGAAAATACAATTTTCACGATCTTTTAGATTTTTGTCCATAACTGAAAAATCCTTTATATAATCGAAAAATAGCCCTAAATAAAAGTGATAGCCCTAGATCTCCCTCGTTTTTTGGCTTTAAAATTTTGCCGATGGGTTGAATAGTTTTTGAGAAAATCATGTTTTTCTGGAAGACAAAATAATTAAAGACAATTTTTCAAAAATTAAAGAAATATATTTGGTGATATTTGATTGCGCTCAATTTCTACTGTTTAGATGTGAGTACGGACTTTTACCCAGTACAAAATGTGAAAACCTTAAATACAAACATCTTAGCTGCCGCTATATTTTGGTGTAAAACAAATTAGCATCTGAATCACAGTCTTTATTTAAAGTTATTTAAAGCCCTTGCTCCCCCCAATTTCAATAGGTTCCGTAAACGCTCTATATTTGTGTCAATTTGAAATTGATAGCTGCAAATTTCGGCCACTTATCGTGTTTCATAGCGATATACGAAAAACAGACAAAACTAAAAAAAACGACATATGCCAATTGCCAATTCCAGCCATTTGCTATGGGCTTATGTGTCTCGTGGCCAGGTTAAAGGGAGCAAAAGTCCAGCTCCCCCACTCAAACCGTTCCGAAATTATTGGCGTTTTTATAGAACGACGACAGAGAACGGAGAACAGACAAATAATTAAAAAAATAATAAATTCGATTTCATCAATTTTTCGAAAGTAACAAGAAAAATATAAAAGTAGTTTATCTTATACAAAAAATAAGTAAAACGTAAACCATTCGACCCTCAGTACCTGGAGCGTGAGCAGCAACACACCAACGGCGTCGGCGGAGGCGTGGGAGCTAGAGTAACGTACGCGACCACCCCAGATGAAGATATGATCGACGTGCAAACGTCCGTGGACCATCGTCACACCCGATTGGACGAAGACGATGGATTGCCACACTGTGAGTCGATCGTTGCACTCTTTTTACCATTAAAAATCGCAAAACAGGAATAAAATTTTCAAAATTTCCAACGACGATTCCCTTACGGTCGATTCTGAAACAAGAACGTTTTGTTTTCGATAAATAAATGAGTGCCCGTTGTGAACTTTTGACTTCAATTTCTTTTTTTTTGTAAAAACTGCTGATCAGTTAAAAAAATATGCTGTTTGAAATATAATTTAATATGCTTTAATATGCTTAATATGCTTAAATTGATTAAATGTTATTTCTGCTTTTGAAGTTTTAACCAAAGAGTATAATTATTATATTATATTAATAATGTAAAGGTTAAGCCACTCTTCCGCTTCTACAACAGTAAACTCGGGTATCGAGGTTGAGGTACTAAGTCTAGCTGGAATTGTCCGTTTTAGCTCATCCCATATATGTTCGATAGGATTAAGGTCGGGACTGCGTGCTGGCCACTGCATTACTCGAAAACCGACTTCTGTAATGTAATCTTGCACGATCCTTGCGATGTGCGATGCATAAAAATGAATTCTTCTCCAATGTAGTCGACATATGGTACCAAGTGATCTGATAAAATATCCTCGATATACCTAGCACCTGTTAAACCTACTGCACCTTGACCAAGGCCGCCCCTACGGATAAAAACGGGGTCGGTTCGTGCGTCCATAGAAATTGCACCCCATATCATGCATCATAAGGACTTGCTGGTCTTCTGTGCACCTTTTTTCGTCGGTCATTACCAAAAAGCCATATTCTGGTCTCATCTGAGGTTATTTTCCTTCAGTCTTCTTACTGTCTACTGACTAACTAATGCTTAAAAACCAATAATTTGAAATTTCCAGTTGCAAAAGTGATTAATTTAAGTCTAGAAAAAGTTATCTTTATTTTAAAATTAAATTATTTTCAGATTCGATCGCCTATGGAGGTTCGCAAGGTAAGTGGATCGCGAAAAATTCATCGACAAGCCACAGAACCTCTCGTGGCCTCATGGTCCAACTAAATAATTAATTTTCTTTGCTTCTAACCTAAAAAAGACCGTTTTCCGGTAATTTTTGCTATCGCTAAGGTAGGAAAAATTTAAAAGAAGAAGACATCCAAAGTTGCGTGTCAATTTTTTTTTTTAACACAATGTTAATAAAACAAGACATTATTTTGTTGTTTTTTTTAGAATCGGGTGCCGACATACCGGGTATCGGCCAATATGACGATTTTCATACCATCGATTGGCAACGGGATATCGCCCGGGATAGGATGCGTCATAGGTAATATACCTAATATTTTACTAAGGGCGTAGTTTTCCCAAATCTCATGTTTGAGTGGTCTGTTGGAAGTATTCATTCGAAGAACTTTCAAAAACTTTGTAAAGTTTTTCCCTAAGGGCAACGCCTCAATATTTATAATCATTAAGATTTTATTGTGCTCATTCAGGTTTTTCTATATCGCTCATTAAAGAAAAAATCTTGTGATTACAGTTTAGATGAAAAATTCTCTGTGCTGATGGGGAATTGTTTAAAAGAAAAGGCTTTTGTTAGGGAGAGCCCAGAGAGAGAAAATACCATGCGCTCTCGGCTGTTCTCGACTGCTGTGGCTATTCGCCCATTTTCCAGCATCCCCCGGGGATTTTGCTTTTGGTCACAGACCAACACGTAAAAAAGAAATATAACCAATATTTATTCTCAGCTAGCAAAAAAGGGGCCCATCATGCCTCCAACCGGCGTGAACAGCGAAAACAGCGGGACCGGCACACTTAAACATTTTAAAACATTAACCAAATTCTTCCCAAACAAGAATCACACTAAAAAAAAAACGATATCAGAGATTTTGGGACGAATACAACGGATTCTTAATATCTCATTGCTTTTAGCAGTCTGTGGCGAAAGTCGTTCTCTGACTGGCGGCGCACAATAATGCCTAATTAGTAGTATAAGACGATATTTGGTGGCCGACACGACAATGGGCACTCGCCTTTACCAGGTAGCGCTAACATCCGTCCGTTTAAGTAACTACTACAGTGCTTCAAAAATAAAATTTTCTTATAGATATTTTAGAAATACGATTGATTAAGAACAAATATAAATTTTCCAATGCAAAGTATCTCTCGACATTAACAAAAAAATTAATATCAATAATCGACTATAAAAGATTTGTCAGCACTACTGAATAAGTTATGTGCCAGTTTTGTTCCAATTAATCAGATAGATTTAATTTTTGTTTCAAAACGGAAAAGAGCAGATGTGATATCTTAATTTTAATATGAATCAAATTGATTTATTTTGTTTGTGATTGTGCGTTAGTATTGTTGATATTTTGAAGCACAATTAGATCGTTTACTCTTTCATGATTTTGTATTTAAATTATTGAATAGACAGCAACAAATAAAATCATTCTTATTCATTCGCCGAGAAGTGGTTCCCATTCATTAATGTTTGATACACATTTTATGAATGACTTGGCTTGTATTGGCATCGCTCCAGACACTTTTCACAGGCCATTCTTTGGCAGTCAGCCTGTGTTTTATGGCGAGGGACGCGTATTCCAGGCACATAGTAAAAAAGAAACAAGACTCGTTCTGGAACCTGATCGAGGGCGCTCACGACGCCTGGTCCGGATGGTTGTGCGTCCTTCTGGTCGGTCTGTGCACGGGCGCCGTTGCCGGCGTGATCGACATAGGCGCCAGCTGGATGACCGACTTGAAATTCGGCATATGTCCGCAAGCGTTCTGGTTAAACCGGGAGCAGTGCTGCTGGTCGAACGAGACGAGTTTCGAAACCGGTAACTGCTCGCAGGTAGCGACCTCTGCGGGGTGCGGCCGCGTACTATTTCGACCCGCGTTTTTTCCTTTTTCAGTGGTTGACGTGGCCCGAGGTTCTGTTCCAAGCTAAAGAGGGCGCCGGCTCCTACGTAATATCCTACCTTTTCTACATGACTTGGGCGCTACTGTTCGCCGCTCTTTCGGCGTCCTTGGTGCGTATGTTTGCACCGTACGCCTGCGGATCTGGTATACCAGAGGTAATGATGTTGTTTTGAACGTTCTGTATGAAAATTTTTATTTTCATAATTTTCAATATGCCGAAACCAACCAAAACTAAAATAGCCGCGACCTATTGGTTGGTTTGTATACTACCCAGCTAGTTTTAGTTTTAAATTGCTTACAAACTAAGCAGAGTATTGAATTGAATATTTCTCGTAATCCATGACATAACTTACTATACAAACTAACCAATCCTGTTTGGTTAGTTTAGTTCAGGATAGTAAAATCATCAGGTCAAAAATGAAGTCACAACATGACATTGCTATTACTACATGAGCGGTAACCAATAACATGCAACATCAAATATAACCCAACTTTATTATTTTATTTACAGTGTTGCAAGTTTTTTAGAGATATAGAAATGACAACAACTTGCAAATGTTTTTCTTATTTATTGATTTATAATGATTGTAAATCCTGCTATTCATTTATAGATTCTGTTTTCAAAGAATGTTATAACTTCTAATTCAACATGCTTAATTTTTTGTGCAGTTTAGATTAATGTAGTATAAATCTGATCAGATAGCAGTTAAAGTCAGAAGAGAGTAGATCACCGGTGGTTATATTTGGCAACACCCCTTCATGGTAACATTTGTTTCGTGCCCAACGAGCCAGTGATGCCAAATTTATTGCCGTATTTGTTGAATATGAACACAGGCCATGCAAGTTTTTGAGTAGTATTTTGAAATTCAACCAAATTATCATTTACGTTGACCAGAGAACATCCAAATTTGGACTTAAAGAAAAATTCAATGCTTTTGGCTAGAAATTTTACTCGCAATATCAGAAAAAAAGGTTTTTATTTTTCGATATTGGGTGGTATGCCTACCCGCATTTTTTCAAATTTCAGATCAAAACGATTTTAAGCGGGTTTATCATAAGGGGATACCTCGGCAAGTGGACTTTGCTGATTAAATCCGTGGGCCTCATTCTATCCGTATCGGCCGGTCTGAGTTTGGGAAAGGAGGGACCCATGGTCCACATAGCCTGCGCAATAGGTATACATTTTGACCAGCTGCCGAATAACCGCCTGAAATCGCGTTTCATTTAAGGCAACATTTTGTCATACCTATTCCCGAAATATGGTAGGAACGAGGCCAAAAAAAGGGAAATCTTGTCGGCTTCGGCAGCTGCCGGAGTGTCAGTGGCGTTCGGCGCGCCGATTGGTGGGGTTCTCTTCAGCTTAGAGGAGGTGATAATTGTCGAACATAAACGGGAAAGAGAAGGGACACTCTGCTTTTCGCCCACTTTAATTATTGTTCTGTCGAATTTTTCCTTTTAATTATGTAATAATAGACTTAAACAATTAATTTGATTAAAATTCATGTTTTACAATAAAATTTTCACCCTTAAGGGCCAGAGGATGCTTTATTTTTGATATACCAAGTATAATTCAGCAATTTTTCAGAAGATATGAGACTTAATGAGCAGAAGAAGCATGCATACTTGCTGGCGGTCACTTTCATCAGCTCATTTATGTATATTTTTCATTTATCTACATTTTGTTTCATGCTAGTTTTCCGCATTCATTTATTTTAATTCTACCAAATAAGATTTTTATTGGCTTTTTAATTTTTTCGCAGTGACGTGCCATTTTTTCGATGTTCGGAGTCGTGCTTATCGCGACGTCACTGACAACAATAATTCTCAAACCGAACAAAGGGTTTCCATGCATTGTGGGCCCTTACTATTAATACTTGTTAATTAATACATTAATATCGAAAGCCGTTTCGATTAAAATTAAAAAAAAAACTTTTTATTTCAACACTCTGTATATCAAAAATAAAGTCATTCTGCTCCCATGTTAATATAAAGTAGTTTTCTTAAAAAGATCCAAGGATCGGCACCAGTAATATGTAACACCCTATATGCTGGGTGTTCCAGAAGTTTATAGCAATTATTTTTGAGTTTCTGAAATGGCCACCAGAGATTGTAATTGCCAACTTGATTTTGAAAACACGGTTTTCGCAAAATTTTCTTTTATTAAGCATACTTACAGTGATTGTCATTTTGAAGTTGAGACTTTTTTTGCTCAATGCGAAAAATTTAAAACATTCTTTTGTTCATATTTTAGGTTAGGATATTGACATACGGTTTTTACTGCTTTGTTTAATTATCCAATGACGTAAAAAATTATTAAAATATTATATTTAAAAAGCGCTATCTGGCGGTAAGGTAAGTAATCGCAAACGCCGCACTCATAGCTAGGTAGATGACCTAGCCCTTTATTATTACTGGAAGTTCATTAAAGTGCGTTAAGCCTTTGTGGACCTATTGAATTTATTTCTCGAACACGCCCATCAATATTCTTTCAAAGACAGAGCAAAAAGATCTGAATTAGTCTCAGCTTCAAAGCAGATTTCACTATTTTGCGGTGGGGGGATATTACAGTGGCCCTTCTCTGTTTATGCTCAACGCTTTAGCAGAGGAAGCTGACCAACGCTCGCTTCTGAACTCCTCAGGTCAGCTACTACTTTCCCCTGAAGACATTGTGGAGGTCTTTTTTCTGCGCACTGATAGCCGCGTTCGTCCTTCGATCTATAAACCCCTTCGGTAACGAGCACTCGGTGCTCTTCTTCGTCGAGTACAACAAGCCTTGGATATTCTTCGAGCTGATACCGTTTATAGGGCTGGGTATCATAGGGGTGAGTGGCGGGGGGTGCGTGTCTGTGGTCAGCTCAAGTTAACCGTCATCCGGTCATGTAGGGCATCATAGCGACGATATTTATCAAGGGTAACTTGTACTGGTGCCGGTACAGGAAGTTCTCGAAGCTGGGCCAGTACCCGGTGACGGAAGTGCTGGTCGTTACCGCCCTCACCGCTCTCATAGCCTATCCGAACCCTTACACGCGGATGAACACCAGCGAGCTCATCTATTTGCTGTTCAGCCAGTGCGGCATAGCGAACAACGATCCCATTTGGTAAGGCTAGACCATCAATTAACCGCGGTCACCACTCCATCACAGTATAAGCAAACAACCAGAATTCTGAATCTCCAGAAAGATTGTGTTGACGTACAAAAACATTTTCTGTGGAACTCCTCGCATAGGAACAGTTTAAAAGGAATCCAGTGGCGCACGGCACTGTATCGGCGAGTTTTGTCTTTATTTTTAGGTTAGACAAAGTTTCCCGCCCAAACTGAGAATTATCCTTCTTGTTGTTTGTCTATTCTGTGATCACAAGTTGGAAAAAGAAATTGGTACGACGTTGTTATGGTGCCAAATATTCCAGAATAACCATATTCCAAATGGCAGATCAGGATGCCGTCCTAATGCGCTACTGCCACTCGGACGCTCTCAAAACACATAACCTATAATTTAGATAAAGTATAACAGTATAATAGGTTAGTTTAACAATTCCCACCGGCTGGCGTCATATTTGAAGGGGCGAATTGTAAGTTTACGTAATTTGAATAGAAATATTTTTTTTCAAAAAAAAAATTGCCTTAAATTTAAAATTGATGCAAGGTTTTACTAAAACTGAATAAAGCATAAAAGCTTTGTAAAACAGTTGTAGTTTATAATATTTTGATAGTTCAAGATAAATTTTAATTTAGCAAGTAACCACACTCCTGTCCCTTAAAAGTCACACTAAAAAACTAAAAATTTTAACAAAAGAACCAGTTTAACAAATAAAATTCATTCAGTTTTTTATAAAACAGGATTAAACGGTGTTGACGCCCCAAAATGCAATCGTGGTACTTAAGAGACGCGTAAATATCATTTTTACAGGAAAACAAAAGAAAACACAAACAGCATTATCGCTAAACAGTCTCTAAAAAATTAAATTTGTAAAACATGTTGAAAACAAAAATTAATCTAAAACTAATTTTTATATATTTTATATTTATTAATAAGTGTAAGAAAGAGACTTTGCCACAAGTGATTTTCTGCTCTACTCCTGTCGATTAGTGGTTGAAAAACCAAACTAAAACTGGCAACGTTGTCTGCCACTTAGAATTAAAACGTTTGTGTATTGGAGTGGCAAATTAACTTCTGCTACTCCAATGCAAGGTCCATGTATAATTTTAGTCACTACAAGCGGAACTTTACGAACGTAAAGTCGGCGATAGAGCTCGCAGAGGCGGGACCGGAAGTGTACGACGCCATCTGGCTCCTGGTGATCGCGCTCGTACTCAAACTGATCATGACGGTGTTCACGTTCGGCATGAAAATTCCCTGCGGTTTGTTCATACCGTCCTTGTGTTTGGGCGCCATCATAGGCCGCATAGTCGGCATCTTCATGGAGCAGCTGGCGTTCAGGTACCCGCACAATTGGTTCTTCAGCGGCGAGTGTTCCAGCGGGGACGACTGCATTACCCCCGGGTAAGTCGTTGTTGCCAAGTCTTTCACAAATTCTTAATTTTTTGCAAACTTTCTCACTGCCTAAGTTACGCGTGACATCCATTTTTGTTTTAACATTTCTACATCACACCCGCTATGTAATGTAATATGCCTTCTGTGAATGTCAAAAAATATATATTTTTCAAACTGCTGCGAAATTTTCCATGGACAACGACCATCCCGGCGTGAATAGCAAAAATAACGGAGCCGGCGCACTTAAACACTTTAAAAAACACTTCCGAAACAAAAATTACATGATGGAAACTGATATCGAAGCTTTTTGGGACGAATACAACGAATTTTACAGGCAGCGAGCGTCTAATAACAAGTACATTTTTGAATTGCACACGAATAGTAAAGGTCATCGCGGACATACTGACCAAAACTACTATTTTGGTTATTGACATAGCATTAAAAAGGAGAAAAATTGCATTAAATCATTTTATTTGTAACTAAATGAAGCCGTATAAGTTTAAATAATTTTACATTAACTATTAATTAATGTTGTTTTTACTTAAATTATACCAAAGTTTTTAACTATTGCTAGTTGGTAGTTTTTTTAATCAAATTTAGTTACTTGAAAGGCCCGTACTTTTTTTGGATATTTATAAAATAATATGTCATTTCAAAAATTGTATTAATTTTTTACATATAAAAGATGTTTTGAAGAGACTGGGAGTGATTTCACCCGAATTTTCTATATGATCAAACAAAAATTTGCGTTTAGTGACATATATGTATGATTTGTCAAACTTGTTGCAACCGAAACCGATTGGCGCTCCCCCTGGATTGAGAACTTGAACTAAGGACGCATGACATTGACAAAGCAGAAATAAAAAACGGCGAATTATATCAATAGGCATAGGGAAGTTAATTTTAAACCAACATCTTCAAAAATAACAAATTTAGTAAGCATGACTGTAAATAATTTTGACAAATATTTTGAAATTTTTTCACTGGGTTCTCCTATGTACGTAATTGTTCAAAATTGTTCTTGTTCTGTATTAGGTCTTTAGATTAGATTAGATTTGTTTTTTATGGAAGGAATGGCAGGATTGTAGCCGTTGTTCAGTGCAATTTGTTTAATGATATTAAGTTCTTTGTATAAAAGAGTGAAATGCAGCTATTTTGTGTGTATAAGGGTGATTTGGACTGTTATGTATGACTGCGTGTGTGAAGCTTGGTAAATGGAAAAATCTAATTTGTTTTGCGTTTTCGTAATAGTTAAGACTAAAAAATTAATAGAGTTATCCTGCTCAATCTCGATAGTGAATTTTATACGATTATGTAATGAGTTAATGTAATATAAAAAATAATTCAATTGTCTGTCCGGTCCAACAAAGCAAAGCCCGTATCTATCACTTTGTCACTAAATAGTGTGGAGTTAGTAATTACTTCCTTTGATAAAACTCGATAGGATCGTGTTTGATACCTTGGAAACGTTCTGGTTTAAGAAAATCGTTGGTTATTGAAATATATATTTCAGAATATATTTTAAAAACCAACGATTTTCTTAAACCAGAACGTCGGACTCATTATCTGTAGAAGGTTATGGTGAAGTGTGATGGAACGTTTAATATCTCTAATGTAAAACAGGTAGACGCAAATAGCAACTGTAGTAAAGATTATCTTAACAGCTAATTTTACATAATAAAACTGTTGTTGTGTTGTGGCACATTTAATAGTTCAATCTCCTACAACTTAGTAGATCAACATTTGCACGCCATCGTGGTGTTTGGTCTCTGACATAAACACAAATTATTTTATAGATTGTACGCGATGGTGGGAGCGGCTGCGGTATTAGGGGGCGTGACCAGAATGACCGTGTCCTTGGTGGTCATCATGTTCGAACTAACCGGCGGCGTTCGGTACATAGTGCCATTGATGGCCGCTGCGATGGCCAGCAAATGGGTGGGCGACGCTTTGGGTCGTCAGGGCATCTACGACGCCCACATCGCCCTCAACGGGTATCCGTTTTTGGACTCGAAGGACGAGTTCCAGCATACCAGCTTGGCCGCGGACGTCATGCAGCCCAAGTGAGCCTCGCGGGGGCGGTTTCTTGGCGAAAAACATTTTACGTTGTTTCTTAGGCGCAACGAAACGCTATCGGTCATAACGCAGGACTCGATGACGGTGGACGACATCGAGCAATTGCTCAAGGACACCGAGCACAACGGCTATCCCGTCGTGGTGTCCAGGGAGTCGCAGTATTTGGTGGGATTCGTGCTACGAAGAGATCTGAATCTGGCGATAGGTGAGTGCTATTACGAACTTGTATGTACAGAGTGTTTAAGAATGCCGCGGCAGTGTTAAATTAGTGATAAGACGCCGATTTGGCTCTAATTAAATAGAAATTAAACAGTTGCTTAGAGGTGGAGTCAACTTTATAAAATTTATTGGTAAAAAAGGTACGCCACTGACTTTAATTTAATTTTGGTACTTCTCTGAGGTCGAGCAGCCAAAACCAGTAATTTTTCGTCTCTTGAATTTTTCTCATTTCGTTTGCGAGATAAAAAATATATTACTGTATGTCCATGTATTGATCATAATTTTTTTGTCTAGTAAAAGTATATGGAATTTCAATGATCTTCATGCTATCTTCCCCTTCTTATACTTCCACTCTACTTGTATAATAAATATTAAGTTATTTTTGGTCGCATTGTTCGCAAATATTATTAGAACGTTGAAAAATATTTTTGTGATAAATATTTTTTAATATGAATATGAATATGAGAAAAATCCAAGAGACGAAAAAGTAACGCCATTCTTTAATTGTTATTATTATTGTAATTTGAAAAACATTGTTAAAAAGAATCTTTATGTATCTATGCATTTTCGGACCTACGTTTATAGGAACTTTTTCCATGAAATGATCAAAAACATATTAGACTTTGTCAAAAATCCGAAAAATTTTTTAATGAAAAATATATGAATAAAATCAGGATATATCTTGAAAGAAGAGATCTGTCATTTGTATTTTAATTTTTTTTTCGTGCTCTCCTTATTGCGTAAAAACAATCACATTTTTATGAATATAGTTTTGCAGTAAATTGATACCTCTGTAATAAAACTCTGATCGGCCGTAATAAAGCAAGCCTTAAACATTAAAAGTTTTTTTGATTAATCTTTTTCATCTTGGAATATGCAAAAAAAATAAATCAAAACGTAATTTAACATGTCACACGTAGTAACGCTCGCTCTCTGCCATCTTCTCGTCTTCCACCGCTGGCCCCCTCTTGTTACTTTTAGTGGGTGCCCTGTGGCCCACTCTAGCGGGACCGTGCGTATACACATACTTCAATGAGGCGCTCTGGTCGCCGACTAATTCGTTTGTGAGCGGATAGATGGTGGTGAGGGTGTTCATTTGTTACAAGGATCTTTAGATCATTTTACTGAATAAATTGTAAAATTTTGAAGGAAGTGTAGAAATCTATCCTGTTACAATTCAAAAAAGTATCTATCAAGGGACTAATGAGAGTTAGTAGTGAACGTTATAACAACAACGAATATATATATATATATATATATATATATATATATATATATATATATATATATATATATATATATATATATATATATATATATATATATATATTGCTTCTGGATAGTGTGCCATGAACTACTGATTGTTTATAGCCCTGAAGATGCCTAAAAACTTTAGAATGTTTACGATAATAATCAAGTTGTTAATTAATGCCATTATATCTACTCTTATAAAGTACTTTTTTATTTTATTTATTTATGACATAAACGATTTAAGTGTATGTAAATTTATGCAAGGTATCTGAAAACTTCGTGGAATCCGTTATATAAGCATAAGTTATAAGCAAGTTGACACCCGCTTCCGGGTGAAAATTTAAATTCTTTTTTTTTTTAGCAAATGCCAAGCGTATGGTGGACGGAATCTGCGGCCAGTCCCTGGTGCTGTTCACTAGCGGGAATCCCCCGCAGACTTTAGGTCCCCCGCCGTTAAACCTGAAGAAGATTTTGGACATGGCCCCGATCACCATAACGGACCAAACGCCGATGGAAACGGTCGTGGACATGTTTAGGAAATTAGGACTGAGGCAAACGCTAGTCACACACAACGGGTGAGTAAAGAAACGGGCATATACCATTTGCGCGCACTGGTCAGAAATTTTTAAGGGTAACCTAAATTATATGGGTCACTAACGCGCCTATTTAGTTTGACCATTATTAACCCTGGGTAAAGGAAGGAAAAATAGTCATTTTGAAACATGTATATTTATTATTTAAAAAAAAAACGTTTTTTATAAAAAGCAATTAAATTAAATATATAATTTTTACAAGAAACTAGCAAGTTAGTACTTTTAATTTTAATTGTTCTATTTAACTGAATAACGGTCAAAACACATACGAATCTAAAAATGTCTTGATGAGCGGCATAAAAAGAAACATTATGGGTGGTTCCGTTATGTTACTTTTCTACTTCAAAATACTAAGATTTTAAATTTTTTTTTGTTCATATAAATAAAAAAATAAAAGCTTGAAAGGATTTCGCTACAACTTCAAAGCGCGGTACTGACGTAAAATACATTTGAGTTCAAAAATCATATAAACTTTTTGCACTATTTCGTCAACTCCATTTTTGGAAACGGTACTCAGATGACGTCTTTGCAACATGATTCACTAGACGTTTCTTGAATGTCAAGGTAGATGGCGCTCGAGTCATATAAATTAAAATTCAAGAATTCCTTAAACTTTAAAGACAAGAGTTATTGGACCGGAATTCATGGTTAAGTTTAATCATTAACAACAAAAGTGTCATTGTTTTTTTTTTGGTTTAATCATAGAAATAATAATTTAAATAATTTATTGCTACAAAAAAAAATTAAAAATTAACTTGAATTGAATGACAAAGTATATCATATAAAAAATATGATGAAATTGTTAAATTATGATTTTATATTTTAAGAGTTAAGTTAGAAATGTCTATTTTATATTCTGTGCCTTTCGGTTGTGGTCTGCGTTTTTTGTTTCGACCAGAAACTAAGAGGAACGGCAGAAAAACGGAACTGTGGTGGTGGTGCACATGTTTTAAGGAATAAAGATTCAGTTAGTTAGAATTCCGTTTTATCATTTTTTAACAGAAATATGTTCATGATCATCGAATTAATAAAAACTGCTCAAAACCAGTAACAATTTCGTTTAGGTCGAAACACAAATCGATTTCATTGCGATAATTATTAAGTAATTTAAATGCATTAGTGTAATCTTGCAAATTTTTTTGGACGATTACATGAGTAGCTTAAATCAGTTTACTATGAATACAATATGATTAATATTAAATTAGAATTATTAATTAATAAGCAGTGACTGACTGATGTGGTCTTCTTTACTTGCAAATTTCTAATGCAAGAATGATTATGCTGACCATTTTGTTGAATTAAAACTTCTGTCTGCCAATGATACAAATGCTCTACATGTTTTAATTGTGCATCTATATAAAACACCAATGTTATGTTATGGGCCGCTTTTAATATTATTGTCTTTACATTGTAATCCCTTAAGTGATGTATTGAGTGCACAAGTATATATTGCACATATTGTCGTTTTGAACAAGTTAACTCACATTTAACATATTGGGTTGTTCGGAAAGTCATTTCGTTTTTTTTTGGGAACATGAAAGACAGTTTTCGTATAATGAATAAATATTTTATTAAATTATATATTGGCCATTCTGGTCCAACACCTTTTGCCATCTTTCTGGCAGTAACGTAATTCCCCTCTCATAAAAGTTTTGGTCCTTGCTGGCAAAAAACTGGTTCATGTGGTTTTTGACATCTTCATTTGAGGTAAAGGTTTTGCCATCCAAAAAATTTTGCAGGGACCGGAACAAATAGTAGTCGGAAGGCGCCAGATCTGGAGAATATGGTGGATGTTGCAGTACGTCCCATTCAAGCTGTAAAAGTTTTTGGCGAGTGACCAAACTTGTGTGAGGTCTCGCATTATCCTGGTGGAACACTACACCCTTCCTGTTGATTAATTCGGGCCTCTTCTCTTTAAGTGAATCATTCAATTTGTCCAGTTGATGACAATAGACTTCTGAATTAATCGTTGTATTGTCCGCTCAAAAAAAACGATTCCTTTGACATCCCACCAAACGGAGAGCATCTCTTTTTTTGGTGAATGTTGGCTTTTGACACGCTTTGAGCCGGTTCATCTTTTCTGCTCCATGACCTCTTGCGTTTAACATTGTTGTATACAACCCATTTTTCGTCCCCAGTAATAATCCGCTTCAAAAATGGATCATTTTCTTGACGTTTGAGGAGCGAATCACACACGTCAACGCGACGACACAAATTTCGCTCCGTAAGGACATGGGGCACCCACACATCGAGCTTCGAGGTTAAGCCCATGCCTTTCAAATGGCCATAAACAGTCCAATTCGACAAATTTAATCTCTCACCGATCTCTCGTGTGATTATTCGCCGATTTGCATCAACTAACGCCTTTATCGCATCTTTGTCAGCTTCGACCGGCCTTCCAGACCGTGGTGCATCTTCGACATCAAAATTGCCGGATCGAAATTTTGCAAACCAGTTCTGGCACTGGCGTACTGTTAACACGCCTTCTCCATACACATCCGTTAATTTTTTTCTCGCTTGGACAGCATTTTTACCTTTTCTGAAGTAAAAAAGTAAAATATGACGAAAATGCTGCTTAATGCTCTCCATATTTAAAAGGGCACCAACCAAAAACTACTGCGTAGAATTAATAGAACTTTTTCACACACAAGCCTTGCAATATCAGCTCTCAAGACATATAATGGTTATGCGGCTTAAGTGTGAAGTTGGTTTCGAAAAAACGTAATTAAGTCCTCTGATGGGAAAAAACGAAATAACTTTCCGAACAACCTTATAGTTTCCATTTTTGAAAAATGAGCAAGCTTTGAAAATGGGTAGCGGGTTGCTCTCCGTACACCTAAAAAAATTAAGGAATTCCCCAAAGCGCTTTTATTGTTTTCCGTGCGCGAGTGGCCCATGCGACTTTTGGTACCCTCAGATTTCTGATCAGTATTGTGATTGTGATTGTTATTATAATTTTATTGCCCCTATTCAGGAGATTATTAGGCGTAATTACGAAAAAGGACGTCCTGAGGCACATAAAGCAGATGGACAACGAGGACCCCAGCTCGGTCCTGTTCAATTAAGCTTTCGTTTTTAAGTGATAATTGTTGTTACCGCGACGGTATCGAGTGTAAAAAATGGAAATTATTTTGTATACCGTGTGTGTACGTGTTCTCCACACCGTATATCCGAATTTATTATTTATTGCATAGTTTTTATACGGCGGCGCGGCGTTTTTACACCACAAACGATGTCTTCCCCTACCCCGCCACCACCGCACCTGTCCCCCTCCAATTTACGTCAACGCGTGCGCCGAGATTCCGTTTAATAATCGTTAAATACACTCTCCCCTAACCGTAACGATTCGCCCTTAAATGCTCAGATGATTATCGTGTAGGTATACCCAATAAAGACTTTTACATGTTATCGACGATGCGTCTTTGTTTTTTCCTCGAACCTTTCAGGAAGGAGAAACCCCCTCTAACAATGAACTGTTTGACACTGGTGTTACAAATGGAGAATGGAAAATGAAGAATGTATAAACTAGGAATCCCTATTTTTGGATATATTAAAGAACATATTAAAAAACAAAAAATATATTAGGCATACATGACAACTATTTATAGGTCAATAATAAAATGTATTCATATGTACCCTCGTATATACATAATATAAAAAATACATATACTATACTTAAATCTTTATTTTACAATTTTACCATACTGTCTATTTTTTTTTCTGCGGGTATCATCTTGCAAAGATTTTCTTTTTAGACAGACATAGCTTTTATCTGGATTAAGTTTGTCCTCTCTTCTAACATCGGACTATCCACTCGTTCCGAATAGTTCGGGATACTAGATCTTTCCCTTTGGAAAAACGACGAAAACTACAATTTCGAGAACTCAAAACTTTTAAGTCTTTGTTTCGCCACTCGAGCACATACAATTTTAAAGTATTTGTTAAACCTTAACAACACTGTTTTGTCCAATTTTTTTTACAGAAATATAATTAACACAAACATAAACGCACTACTCACTAGTGTAAATCATTTTAATTGTTCAAAGAACACAAAATACAACGGTTTAATACGCCTTCAAATGCATTGAAAGGATGCACAAAAGCGGTTAGAGGACTTCGCTTACGTCACAAGCGACCACGTGCGATCGATAATTTTGGCGAACGTATGTCTACGGGATTGCGCAATCCTATTAGGTTTACGATTCTTGCTTCAAAAACGCTGAAAAAGTTTGTATCACGTGATTGTGATTAAGGCCGGTCGATAACTTTTACTTCTTGGTGCCTTGCGAAATTTAACCTATCAAATAAAAGAGGTCTCTGCATTCGCTAACTAGATGGTCATATGCAATAGAAACAAATTGGTCCTACTGTGCTGGCAACGCGTATGGAGTGAGAATTAAATTTTACCGCCAATAAAGAAGAGTTCATTTGTTTATAGACACGAAAACTTAGCCCGTATGAAGATAAGTGAAATTTTGATGAAGAATCTTGAAAGAAAAATTATGGATAGTCAATTCTCCACATATTTAATAGTTAATTATTAAAAAAAAACTTCAAAATATAAAATCATTTTAAGGAGACATTAAGCTGACATTGGAGGTTGAACAGTGTGACTTGTGTAATTGATTATTGCTATTTTACATAAGATGTTACATTAGCATCTCCTTTTTTGCAGCTGTCAAATAAAAGAAGTTGGCTTTGCGTTTGTCAAAGGCGACTGACAGTAATGGCAGATATGCATTCTATAATGGACATGCAAACATTTTTAACACTTACTATAAAAATATCATTTTTGTAGCAGTTCGTCTTAGGTGTCTCGCGTATTTGTTGTTTGTATGTGAGTTACATTGCGTAAGTAAAAAGTTTTTAAAGAAGTTACTACATCCTCAAAAACTTTTCAACATATGAAAGCAACGTTATTGGAAAAGTTAGTATCGTTGTGCCTTTTGTTTTTTTGGGATAATATATTGTATCACAGCCCAAAAGAGGACCCGTTCATGGCCGCGCCAGACTGATTAATCTATTTTTTCGGTGAAAGCCGATAACATTAATTCGTAAATTCTATATAAACATTACGATAAAAATGACCTCCAGTTGCGTTAAAGTCTACGGGACTTAGACACAATGTAACATGTGATGTACAATACAAGGCACGATGGCTATAGATTCGACCGCGTCAAATATTGCAGATGTCAAATAGCTGACACCGAAGGAAACATAAGCAAACAGTGATAATGGTAAAAATTGTCATCCCCGTTATAGTTAATATTTTGCTTAGTTACGGACTGACAACCATACAATTTTAGTAACGTGTGGTGGGTGTAGTTTATACTAAGCAAAATATCTTTTACCTGCGAGAGGCGATCAGGCGCTGTTGCCAATTGGAGCGCAATTTCTTTCTCCTTCAAATTGCAATTCCAAAATCGCGGAAAAAAATTTAAATGATTCAAAACTACACAGCTAACAGCTGCCAGAACATTTTTTATAATCAGAGATAATATAGAATTACAAAGAAGCCACAAAATCCATATAAGACGTTTTGTTGTTATAATGAAACGCTTGACTCTTGAAGATCATGATATCAAGGGCTGCTCGACCGCTTCCGACTTTAGAAAGGGTCTTAAAACTAATCCACTGTTCAATTACAGGTATTTAATTTTTTTTTAGTACAAATGTGTATAAATGTTTTTTTATAACCTCACTTTCACAATGATACAATTAAGTTAATGTAAATTAATTCATAAAATCTTTTGATTTAGTGTGGTTAAGTGAGTAGCTCATACTCTTTTATTTCTTATTATTTATAGAAATATTAATAAAGACCTATTATTGTTATTATTATTAAGGTGCGCAATTATAAACTAGTTGGATATTATTGTCGTCTCAGTACCTCTAGAGGAAGAACTGCCATATGTGTTAAAAATAATATTGCCTGTTACAGTCTTAATCTAAATATTGTCTGGATCTTCACGCAGAGTTATCCTCTTTGGAATGCATGGAACCATTTCAGAAAACTAGAATTACTTACCATTGAGCAAATTGCATTGACAACATTATGGTAAATTTTTGTGACACCTTTTACAGCGCTGGTAACGTTGAGCCTGTTTTTTCCGAACATAAAGGTGTTTTTATTACTGTGAAAACTGATTTTGGGTTAAAAGAAGATAGATTTTTCAGCGAACAATTTTCTCAGACTCTTGAGGTAACAGTTTGGGATGATCACTGTCCCATGACAGTAAGCCCATCTGATACAGTAGACTATTTGTTAAATTTTGTAACAACAAATGTAAATCATCAGATTATTAAAACAAAACAAGTTAAATCTACAATTCGAGACTAATTCACTGGTACAACAGCGATCTAAGTGGCCTGCAAGATCCATATAAGACCATATATAAGCTCTTGCACGTAAGGGCCACGGCCAAAGCCAAACTTCAATAAACGCTTACGGTCAGTTTGTTGACAACTCTGACAATCTTGGTCCCAGCTGCTGGAAACTTATTAACAGTGTAGTATTACTTCCGATGATCTCAACTTATATTTTCCGAGGTGGCATCGAGTATTACTGTCGAAATAAAAAACATAAATGTTCCAACCCCCTCTGAGTCGTTTTTCCTGGATCCGGTTTTCAGTGACTTCTAATTTTCTAGACGTTAAATTCAAGAATTCTTAAACACAGCTCAAGTAATTAACCGAAACTGGAATATTTCCAGAACAGTTATAAATAAGTAGGATTGTGCCACTACACAAGAAGGGAGATTTCAAAGTTCCTTCAAATTATAAGTTAAATGAAAATAAAACGAACCATCTTATTTTCTCTTGTAGCAAGGTGCACAATTTGAGGCTTGGATCGTTCTCTTTTTGGAAATATCACATCAAACACCGTTTCCACAAATTGTCAAATCAGTTGTTTTAAATTAAACACACATGTCAAGACTTGCTTATGAATGTGATCGTCATAATCACTACACCACTACATCTACTATTACACTGTTCTACCAACTGTTGTCAAGGTCCTGTCATACACTAAATTTTGTAAAATAATAAAACACTTTCTATTGGAAATTACCCACAATTTTGCCCTAATTTATTCTCAAAGAAGATTTCCAGGTCAGGTCTCTTTTAATTTGTATATATGGAGTATATTTTATAAGTCGACTTTGTAAAATACCGATCGCGCCTCGTGCGTGTCCATTAGCGATCATCGATAGCTTATCGTCTAACTATTTCAAAAATTAAAAATCACACATGCCTTGGCCGATAACGCTTCGTTGTGGTCAAGAGTTCTAGACAAGATCACGGCTTTTCCTTGTCTATAGTCGATACCGGTTTTGGTAGGACGCATTTCGTATTTCGTACAGTTTGGTGCATTTTGTTTTTTTCATTCTGCAAAGACTAATTGCTGGACGCGTAAAGGTCGAAAAAGCGGAAGTGGTAAACTATAATGAAGCCGGCCTGTAATTAACAGACCTTCTTCGGATATAGCACTAAGGACATGCCGGTGAGTGTGGCGAATTATGAGTCCGTTAATTAGATCACTTATACCGATATGGTGCTATAACATTTAAAACCATGATGTCTTTGGATCGATATCGCATCACGAAATTTAATCATTTTTTTCCTTGAAAATCGCAATTTTCTGAATTGGGGCCACCGGGGAAACTAGTTTGTCCTAGTTCAAAGCAGTGTATGTGAGGAACTGGGAAAGAAGAGTTAAGAAAAGCTAGAAACGGGTTTGTTGCGAGCCAAACGTAATATTAAACGAGAAATTTGAATACGATCGCAGTTTTGGTTAGGTTTTGGTCTTTTCCTCCTACGGGATAAACCGGTTTGATCCAAGAAATACTAGTTGGGCCCGACGCGGTCCAAATGCGTTCAACAATAAAGTTGCTGAGAAATAAAAATTTCGAATTTTTAAAAAAAAATCTAAAATAACTAAAAATTATCTACAAAGCATGTGAAGATAGCCTCACAAAAAACGCGTAGACACTATACGTCAACGGTTCAAGGTTCAGCGTTATATTTTCTGCGCTTCTTTTTAACTCATTTTAAATTTCTTAAAAGAACTTAAAGAACGTATATATACTAGTCGGGAATACAAAAAAAACTCAACTACATTTTTCTTAAGCTAATGGATAGTATTAAAAGAATGTTTGAAAATTTTGGCTTTTGGTTTTGGCTTAAGTCCGTATCTTTGAATGTGTCTATAGAAAAAGTTTGCCTAGTGCGCACTTGATACGGACTAGAATTCAAATATAAGTGAGTCAATAAGATACTTAACAAGATCTGTCATGCGTTTTTTTGCACTATTTTCTAGAGGTGCTTTAAATATTCAAAATATTCAATATTTTTAACCTGAGTAATTTTTATAAGTTTTGTATTGCCCAATTGTCATTTTTCGTGTAAACTGCATTACTGTATTATTTATCGAAATTTGTGAATTTTACAGTAGACCTATCGAGATCATTCTGGAGTTCCAAAATCTCCGATGGAAGATGGATTTCCTTTATTTTAAGCTGGTACTGAATGTCCAAAACAAATGCTAATATCTAAAATAAAAATATTAAAAAATACTTGGGTGTAAATAGTTGCTTCAAAAACATAGATGAATGTTTAATTAACTACTTCTGTTGCTACTGCTGCTTTTTTCAAATCTAAAGTGTCATTCGGACAGATTCCTCCAAAAAATTGCAGATTTCGACGCTCTTATTTGAGACCTTAGATGAAATGTTCTGAGGATTCAAACAAGCTACTAAACCGAGAGCTATTGGTTGGTTTGTATACTACCCAGCTAGTTTTAGTTTTAAATTAAATTACATAACTTTGTATGTAAACTAACCAATCCTGTTTAGTTAGTTTAGTTCAGGATAGTAAAATCATCAGGTCAAAAATGAAGTCACAACATGACATTGCTATTACTACATGAGCGGTAAACAGTAACATGCAACATCAAATATAACCCAACTTTTGAAATAACTTTACCACAGGGAGTTACTTATGTATTACTAGGAACTAAACAAAAACGCCTGTTCACTTCTATACTTGATTTTGGGTGGTATGCCCACCCGTATTTTTTCAAATTTCCGATCAAAACGATTTTAAGCGGGTTTATCATAAGGGGATACCTCGGCAAGTGGACTTTGCTGATAAGGTCGCTGTTACGCCATTGTAGCTCAGGGAATGTTATTTATATACGACCAAAATGTGTTCGTATCTATTTTAGTTATTTTCAGTTTTTAGTAAATTATATTTGTAGTTGTTTTAAATCAAAAGTTAAAAAATCGTTTTGGCATAGTGAAAGACTTTTCAAAAAAAAGCAGTGACCACTGGCGGAAGTGGGAAAATAAATTTCATAAAAAACAATTGTTTCTATGCGTTGTGGGCCATTACAAACAAACAAGAAATGGGGAACAACCCTTCAGCAACAGTACCTTGCTATGAAATACCCTGTATACAGGGTGAGCGGATCGGCGTGGCCACTTGCGGACTATTTTAGAAGGCGCGCTGTTTTCCCACGCACAGGCCTCCGCGAGGTTCCATTCTTAAGGCCGACTACCGCGAAGAGCTTCCGCGTCAGTATATAAAATCACATGCGAGAAAAGTGCTCGCCTTTCGGTACCAAAACGCGATCGCGAAAAAACCGGTTTTTTGAGTGCCCGTTACGAATAGTACCACCAAAACTAACCAATTTAGTGATTAACATTCGCCGTCCCATCTCGGTTTAACGGTCATAGTTTTTCATATAATTTGGTATGGAATTTAATTTAGCTGAGAGTATTAAAATTTCAAAACACATTAATTGATTAACAGGATCCATACAAATGTTTTAAAAATTATAATAATAACATTTGGAGTTTGTACAGTGTGTTCCAGTGATGTTTATTCTGGTATATTAATTTTTTTTGGTTGCTTTAAAAAGAATACCAGTAATCTCTGGTCTAAGAACGTTGTGTTATTTATTTAGTCATCCAAAAAATCCAAAAGTATGTGTATGGATATAAAGCCTTGTTCGGTTTGTTTGGTTTCATTTTAGAACTGTGTCGAAGATCATACAAGAAAATATATACAGGGTCGATCAAAAGCTATATGTCGATACCAAGTTATCTTTTTTTAATGGATCACCATTTTCTTAAATCAATTTTCAAATTCTGAACAAACTAATAAAAAAATTCCCTGACAGTGGATCAATAAAACGGCCTGTTCCAGATCTCCAGATATTACTCCATCGGCTTCTTTCCCTAGAGATATTCAAAATCAAAAGTGGTTAGGAAAAACCAACAAAACATTGATGATTTAAAATTTAGAATCAGACACCAAAAAAATTGTTAAAAAATTAATAGTGGGCATTTTCAACACCTAATAACATTTCTTTCATACGCCTTATTGTTCCATTAAAAAAAAGAAACTTTTTTGACCCACCCGGTATATTTTCTGTTAAGTGCTCAAAATCCAATGCTTGATTTTTAAATGAGGAAATAAATTTGAAGTAGTTAGAAGAATCCAGGGAAATAATAGGAGGATGTAGAGTGTTTTCTATCATATTATTAGCTTCACACATTCATTCTTCTATTTCAATTACAGGTTCGATGCAATTTCTTCCTAACCTTGAAATTAAACCATCCTTTTTCACTTCAGACATTATTTCGCCCAAGGCTTTGTTTTTTGAAATAAAACAGGTGTATTATTCTTGTGAAGACATCCTCATTTATTACAGTTTCTTTTCTTCCAACAACTTTTAAGTTTAAGTGTATTTAGTTAAGAATTTAAATGCATTTTTTCTTGTCTGGCCTAACGACATTGTATCCCATGGTAATAATAATGAAAATGGAAATTGAAGCGTTTTAACAGGAAGTAAATAGAGCAAAATAAGTCGATTTTGATGTCAAGGATTCGATTTTTGAGAAACATTTAATCCGCATGGCGATATCTTCATTACCAACCGAAATATTTTTTCAATTTTCAGGCCTTTTCCAAAATTGCCCATGTTTTTTTTATTTATGAAAATTTTGGGTTCGGATATTGTTAGGGCAATTTATTATGGCAAATGCAGCAGCGCCCTGATATTTTTCTACAGTTCTCAGTTTTCTCATAAACGAATCTTTCTTATTTTATATGGCAATCATAGTTTGCTGTGATTGTCCTTTTTTAAGTTCACGTTTTAATTAATTTTAATTAATTTTTTTATCACAGGTACCAACAAATCTATATGTCTGAAACGGGCATTTTTTTAAGACCATAGCCAACTATGATTGCCATATAAAATAAGAAAGTTGTATTCATTTATGAGAAAACGAACATAATTTTCGTAGACAAAAAAGTCAATAGCCCTATATCTCGGTTGGTAGTGTCTGTAGTGTAGTATGTTCTTAAAAATCGAGCTCTAGATACGTAAATCGACTTTGCTCTATCTACTCAGCAATAGCGTTTTACTGTTAAAACTCTCCAATTACGACCACCCTGTACATGCATCGTTTATCAAATGTCTTCTTAAAGCAGACTTAGAACTTTTCGGGGACACGCTGTACATAAGCCTGAGCTTGAAAATCGAATTTCTCATCGTTAAGTGAGGATAAGTAAATAGTTTCTAGGTTATAATAATAATAATAATCAAACAATTCGCTTTCGCGCGGAACCGGATATATTCGCGCTCGATAATATGGCGGACGCGGCCGCCGAAGACGGCGACCTGAACTTGAAAAACATCAAGGAGGACCTCGCCTTGGCCGAAACTTTATCCAGGGTGAACCTGCTCACGTCTCCCATGGCCAAGCGGAGATTAGCTGCCCGAAGCATAGAATTAAAGTTCGGATACATGGACGAGGTGTCAGGAGATTTTGTCCCCCCACGGCAACTCCTCATTTACCTAGTAAGGTACGGGAAAAATACAAAGAAAATCACGTCGTATACGCCAAACATTTTTTTTTATTACTTATTTTTAAGTTGTCATTAGTCTTACGCTTAAAGAAAAAATGAAAAAAAAAAACATCACAAAATATTAATTTAAATGATTAAAATAGCAATTTAAACATGCTATAGATTTAAACCAAATAAATTTTAAGAAAGGTCCTTTTATTTCTGTTAGCGCTATCATTAGACTAGGAAGTCCTATTTTTTAATTTTTATTGGAATTAAATTTGCCCCCACTTTGAATTAATATCAGTCTTACTTAAAATAAAACGAACAAATTTTTTTCAATTATTCCTAATTGCCTTTACTTAGGTTTTGGTAATAAAACGAAAGAAAATCAATGGCGGCGTTGTTCTATTGGCTGGTAAAACTCACGTGATCGGATCGGAAAAACGCATGAAGCTGGCGCCTTTTTCCCATAAGTAGTCACTTAGCATCATTGAGTTTATGATTAATCGGTTCAAAAATCGGTTTAAATCTATTATAAAGTGAAACGCATCTGGATGTAGATTCTTCTAATAATTTTTATTTCTTCTTAACCCCTTTAGTAAAGTTTGACATAATTAGTGCTACAAAAAAACGATAAATATACAATAAATTTATCACAAAAAAGGAGGAGACAGACGTAGCCGACAAATTCAGGCCTATTTCATTTATTCGCATTTTCTGTTAGTTATCGAATTCGTTGTAAAAGGAAGGTTGGCATGTTTGGCGAGGTACAGTGTACCGATCGAATGTCAATATGACTTTAGATGTGGAGGCCGTACTCTAGGTCCTCAACATTTCCGAGGCCTTCGATAAGTTTTGGAATACGTGGCATTGCAAAACCATTTTTTGGTTCCTATCTGAGCAATAGAAAGCCTCCATTAATAATGTGAGCTCAAATCTACTCAATATTTCAACGGGCGTACGCCAAGGCTCTGTTTAAGGACCCCTTCTAATCATGATGATTCATTTGGATCGGGCACTCTGTTCTATTCGTTCGTGTTTGACTTGCAATAAACTTTATTCTATCGTCGTTAAATAAATATTGTGTTAATGTGATGACGTATATATTTTAACCAACAAGTTCAATAAAGTGCCTTCAGAAAAGAGAAAAATTATAGCACTTCATTACCCCAACTGTAAACGTCAAATTTCAACGAAAAAGCGGAGATTATTTCACAATTTATATACACTTTTTGCACTTAAAATTCCAAATTGCTCAAGTTATGAAAAGTACCCGAAAATTGGGGCACGTCAACATTCTTAAATGAAATGTACAGCAAGTCTGCACAAGCTATTTGAAACAGCATCCTTTGTTTACTTTACAAATAAACGCCAGACTGACCTACATATTTACGCTTTTTAAATAGAAATGGATAATTGTTTACCTTAAAAAATCGCTTGTTTACTTCCACGGGTCCTTAACCTGCAGTGTGAAAGATAAGCACCACGCGTAGGAATTATACAGCGTGTGTTTCACGATTGACGCCAAATACAGTATTTTTAATTGTGAGTTTAATCAAATTAATAATTTTCTTTCTTATTTTTATGTGGCCTGCGGTGACCTGAACAATTTCGCACTTCTAATCAATCTGACACTAAGAGTTATACGATGACTTTCCTGCCACTATGAATGAGACTGAATGAATAACGTCCTGAAAATTTAAGTAAATCACATATTTAATATAACTTTCGAGAGCTTTCCTTTACTTTACATTTTGACAAGCAAAACTAAATGCTTACTTATTCAAAATTTGTCAAATAAAACAATTTCGGTAGAACTTCCAAATATAGAGGGTGTAGCAGTTTAATGTAAATACATATAAACATAGCTCATATACATAGTAACTACTGCTGACTATTTAAGTACTACAATAAACTGATACACCTTGTATATATATGCTTACGACCAAACTTTTTGGTTCTTACTTTTCTTTAAGTCCGTTAATTTATTTTTAGTTTAAAACTGCTAAAAAGTATATTTTTTTAGCAGTTAGATTATTACAAACCCTAACAAACAATTTAATTTTATTGTTGCGATATAACAATTATTTTATTTGGCATATTGCGTATCGAATTGGGTAAGAAATGTATAACTAAGTATGGTATGTCGAAAAGGGTCTCCCTATGATTAATGAAAAATTCATAGTCATGGCTGTCGCGTAGGTAATTAATAAATTTCGTTTATGCATCGGCATTTTACGTAACGCTATAGTTACGGTAACGTTATTACGTAACGCGATTGCTTGGAGATTAGGCGCCGTCGCCTTAAATGGCGGGAACGCCGTTGTATTAAACGCGGAAATGCTTGTGCGGCAATAGGCAATCGCGATTTTGCAACATTTATGTAAACCGAACATTGAAAAACACGATATAAACAATCGCCCGTGGAAATATACCCGCTCATCAGAAATGCTTAATTAAAAAACAATTTTTAACTGTTGTGGTTGTAATTTCAATTAGTGCTTTTCACTATTTCACCTATTATCTCGAATTTTTACACTAACGAAAAATAACATGTAAATTCCGACACTAAAAACTTCCTCCTTAGCCAAAGGTAATAGTAATATTGGCCCACGGGAGTAAAGAAGAAGAAAAGCCTTTCTCATGACAATTCTGCCCAATAACAGTAAAAGAACCCTCTTGGAGAATGATAGAATATCAGTTAGTTCAGTATTAAATTACAATTTGTGTCGTTAATTTTAGATTTTAGAAAAGAAGAAGAGAAGCAAACTACAACCTTGTTTAGTAGTTTGTGGCATTGTAAACTTTAGAACGACTTTTAAAACAAGATTTTCGAAAAATCGCAACTGGGGGTTGGGGGGGCAAGTTCGCATCGCGTGCCCTGAACCATCCTATTATTTTAAAACGAAGGCGCTTGGCGGTTTCTTGTGTTACGTGAGGGAGATGCATTGTTTTCGCAAAATCGCTGTGATTTAATTGTGCATACACCCTGTATAAAGTGTCTTTAAAGTCTCGCCGAACCTGAAAGTTACGGCAAACTTTGTTAAATATTGAAATTTGTACAAATAATTGCGTGGTCCAATGATATTTTTTCAAATAGCTCGCGTGCTCTGTATAATTGACGAAACCAACTATCTCTCGACACAGTTTACGATATTGTTCAAATCAAATTATCGCCTTTAGCAGTTTTCCTTTTATCCCCAACAATTTACTCACAAAAACGGAAATTTTTGGGATGATTTTGATTTTTTTTTGTATATAATGTATATAATATAAATATAATGTTCGAAATGGAGGTTATAGCCCTGGATCCCCCAAGTTTCCTGGTATATGATTTTTTTCAATAGTCAGTGGTTTTCAAGAAAATACTAATTTTCTGAAACCATGCAGTAGATAGTAATAGTAAATGACGTCATCGCGTCTAGTTTGAGGACGAAAAATGGTAATTTTCATTTCGATTTTTTCAAATATTTCGAACAGCGTATATAATAGACGAAAACCGTAAATACAAAAATTGTAGCTCTCGATGTGGCCTATAACGCCATTTAACACGATTTTCAGGGTCTTTAAGATTTTTGTCTATAATTGAAAAACTATATATATAATTGAAAAAATGCCTGAAATAAAAGTTATGGTCCCGGATCTCCTGCATTTCCTAGTTCACAAAACAGTCAGTTAATAGTTTTCGAGAAAATAATTTTTTTCTGGAGGGTAAAATGTACCAAAAAAAGTTTTTTTGGTATATTTTATGTTTTTCTTTTTTTTATATTTTTAACAAACTACTTTGCGTGATTTGAGTAAGTCCTTTTTCAACGGATGAAATGCGGATGTGGACTTCTACCCTTCTGCCAAATCTGAATTCGAAAAATCGATGAAGCAACAAGTTAAATTTTATGTGGCAAAGTTTGCCAACAAAATTTTGAATTCTTTGTTCCAGTTAACAAGGCATTCACAAAAAGAGATCTGTTTGCCGTTCGGTGTCAACAAAAATCATTAAACAAAAAAATATATTTAAAAAATGCAAACAAATAACATGCAACAAAGAATTTTTTTTTTGTAATAATCTAGAACAGAAACTATTTGAAGAAATGGAAAAAATGATTGATTAAACAACAACAAAATTACTAACGGGAATCTTGATAGGCCTTATCAAAATTAGTAAATATTTACGTTACGGTGAGTAGTAAATATTTGAAGCTTAACTCGTGAGTCGCTTGTTGACTAGACGGTCGCAAATATTTCCTGGAATTATAAAGTGTCAGGAAAAATAACGGAAAAGCCAAAATTTCCGATATGCGAAATGGTCCCGCTTGGCGCGGATTTTGCCAAAAGCGTTTTGATCACGTTCCAACTGTATGCCCACCTAATAATAACGAAAAAGAGCGATTCTCATCGTTCGCGCGCAATTGGTCGTCATCGCCATCGCGATAATAGTGACTTGTGATAACATCGATAACGTGTTACATGTATTATTTACTCGAGACGGTCTCTTACGGTGTGAGTAAATTGCTAAATACAGATGATACAAGTAAGCCCATAGTTCAACCTGATTGTCATCAAATTTTATTTTCATTGATCATTGTTTTCATCATCATCACAAAATCTCGCAAAGCTCCACAAAACCCAGCGGTGTTGTGACGTGTCGGTGACATTACATTGACCATTGAACGATGACGTTCGAATCTGACATTTTTATTACCCAAGGAAAGGAAATATGTTTTCGTGTTTTCGTTTTGTCGATTGAAACTTTGACGCCTCAACGATAGGTGGCGGTGTGAAATCGTTTCAAATAAAATTTAAAATGGCTTCGATTGAATATTGGACGATGACGTTTTAAAAAAAAAACGCTATGAGCCAACCTCCACAATATGGCGGATGCGCGGCTGCTTCGATTTTATTGCCGACTAATCTAGCAAGTAATCTGTAGAACGATGTGATAATTTCATTACCGAAATATGTCTCTCAGCAACTTTTCGATAATAACAAAAAAGAGGAAATATGTTTTCGTTTTGTCGATTGAAATGTTGACGCCTCAACGATAATTGGCGGTATGAAATCGTTTTAAATAAAATTTAAAACGGCTTCGATGAATCTCGACGAATTGGCGAATCTACAAGATTTTTCAATTTTGAGTTGCATCGATAAATCTTCACGAAAGTGAAGTTTATAGTTTAAAGGTTATAGCACCATAATTTTCATTACATTCAAATTCTCTTGTATCAATTCCAAAACATTTTTTAGTTGAATTAATTTGCCAATAAAGTGACACACTGAAAATGTTTTTATTTTGCGTAAACTTTCGAAGCACAAATGGAGCCCCTTGTGTGCCTCCCAAATTCACTCAGTGTATATCGGGACGTGTGGGGGTCGCGGACAGGACCGGGCTTGTACGGGAAATAATAAATGTCAAATATCTACCCTCTCCAATTGCTTTTCACTAACTTTTGGTAACCTTTGATATATTACAATAATTTTTATGACGTAATGCCATTTTCTAAATCACCAATTATAAATTATAATATAATTTAATATTTTTTCTGTTTAAATCTAATTTTGTTATAAAAATCCCAGAGGCTCACAACAATCTATTGTCCCAGCTTTTAGTTTGCAGCTTAAAAATGCTCATCCTGTGTTTCCAATGAAAGTAACATGAATTAGTACTTTTTACAAAGCTTCTGGTTTCGTCCTGCGTCGGTTTTTGCTGAATCGAAATTGCTGACATTTCGCCAATCATCCTGTTGGCTTCTTCAGAGCTTGACTGAAACTGATCCACTTATGGCATCACTTAAAAGATAACGTAAAAACACTGTAACATCGGATTTCCGCATTCCTTTTCAATTGTTCGTTTTCCTTTAAACCCACGCGTGCACTTAAAACGTGCGTTAATTAATAACCATGTTGTTAAACGATTTTTTTGCAGCAGGCCGGAAATTACCCGCGCGGAAGTGAAAAAGTGATGCGTTGTCGGACTTACGTGCGAATGTGGCAACGCCGCACCTCTTGACTATCACGTAGTGTAGGTGTTAGTTTGACCTTGTCAATTGAGACAAAAAAAAGTGCACCGACGACAACAATCACAACGGCGACATCAAAAGCGAGGCGGGACTAAAAAATAATGGCGTCTAGACGCTTTCTGTCGATATCGACGAAGAGCCTGGGAAAAATAATGACCACGTTTCCAAGGTAACTAATCTTAAGGTTTTGGTCGTTCTGCGAACGTAGTTAATCTAAGCATTAGGCGCCTATGGAGTTTTTATGATCAGTTATACAGGGATCGAAAAGAAAAAACTATGAAATTTGGTTTACGGTCGTAATAGAACACATTATACGTATTAATTAGTAAAAAATCGTAATATTAATTTGTATTTCTTCAAGAACTGTAAGATATAAGTATGTTAAATTCCGGGTAGATCCGCCAAAATTCTATAAAATATCGATTATAATTCAGTAACATTTTTTTGAGTTCTCTGCCATAGTTGACCCTGTACATCTAAAATGAGTGCTGCACCAAAAAACTTAACGAGGATTAATTTATTGATAATAAGCTTTAATTTATTGACAACGGTAGTCAAATCGCCTTTATCTTGATAAAGTATCTATGCTATATATGTCTATCGTATAGAGGGCAAAATTGAAGATGCAGAAGAGCAAAGTGGTTTCCGGGTGAGATAACATTTTCTGCTAGAAAAAACTAGCCAAAAAAATTATAGCTTGCTCGAGAGAATTATACCGTATATTTTACCGTATCGGTAAATAAGTTATGGGATGCTTTAAAAGGAAAAGAAGTAAGTGCCAGTGATGTACATAAATGCAATGAGACAGTTCTAATACAACGCGAAAAGTTTTGTAAAAATTCAAAAAGAAACTTCTCAAGAATTTTTGGTAAATAAAGCCCTGAGACAGGGATGTTGTTTCTCTCCCCTTTTATTTGAAATTTACATAGATAAGGCCTTAAAAGAATGGAAACGAAGAAAAATTCTTGAACCACAAAACGTAAAAGATCTGGGACTATAACCTTTATCTCAGAGATTTGTTCGATTATTTACGGGGTGTGTCTGAAAATGACCTTTTCTGAGGATAAATCATTAGCTCAAATCCATGTGAGTGCTACAAATGTTTATAATAAGGTAAGTTCCTTTATAACACAACTAACTATTATTGTACTATCAGCGAACCTTTATTTTCATAAGAAAAAGTGTATCACTTGTCAACATATGACGTCAAAATCTTGAGGGGAATTCGAAAAGACCCGCGATTACTTCGCAATTAGCCGGATAAAGGATAAATTCAGATAAATAAGGGGTAAACAAAAATTCGCGGCACCCAAAACTGATGAAATTCCCTTTCTTTTGCGGTCATCGCGCGTTGCGGTCACTGGCTTTCATTATTTTAAAATTAACGCTAAATAATTTCAATTAACAATAAGGATTTAATCGAGTTTAAATTCACCGCACGTGCGTTGCTATCGATCGGGCGTATTAAAGGATTCCCGAAATTTATTTTTAATCGTTTTTTCGAAATCCGTCGGCAATTGACGAAACCAGTCTATAATTTATAACGAGTTGAAGATTAAAAATTCAAAATTGCTTTATAAGTTTAATTTTCTTTGGCAATACGTACAGGGCCAATATAACGCCTTTCTCAGAATATACAGGATGTACAAAAAAATCTCAAATACAAAAGTCATCTGGTTTGAAACAAAGTTTTATTTTATTTTTGAATATACGGGACCCCGACGTGCTGTAAATTCTGAGATAGGGTTACGTTATATTGGCCACCCTGTGCAATTGTTTCGCTTTGTTTCAATCATTATTTGTTTTTGCGTATCTTCACTTTCGTTTAAGTTTTCCGTTTCGCGGAGTGTGGCGTTAAAAAAATGCTATATGCATACGTATTTCCGTTTATTTCTTTGCTCAGTTTCGCAAAACATTTGCAAACATCAACAATAAACGCGCAATCGTTGAAAACGATGTCGATAGGTGAACTAACGCATCAAGCGAAATCGATGTTGCCACATGATCTCGTTTAATGGTAGACTACCGAAAGAGAAGACGGTAAAACTATAATATAAACTATTAAACCATGAACTTACCAATCGGAATGGAGAAAAACTTGATTTTCGATGGGATTAGTAACGGAGGGAATTGGCTCGAGTGTTTGGTCAGTCCTTTGGTAAAATATTGCTGCCTATGGTGATCATAGAAGAACTTTTGAAGCAAATATGAAAAAAAATTGAGACATTTAACGTTTGTTTTCTTCAAAGAAACTTTCCTTGCCTACTGTAATACTTTTTACCAAACTTCTGGATTCCTCCTGCTTTGGTTTTTGCTGGGTCGGGTGTCGCCTTTTTACGGCAGTATGTTATTAAATTATGCCTAGACGTCCTTAAATTTCTTGGGAAAACGAATTAAGAGTGTGTGGAGATCGCTGTTTAGAAAGAAAATTGCGCAAAGTATGGGTTAGTAGGTGCACCATAAATAGTTATATGAGAACAACCTCAATCAGAACAGTTGTGGCAACGTTGTACGGGGAAAGGTCGCACGCGTTAAAGACGGACTTATCTGTGCGCGGATTTCAAAATACGGACCTGGACAAAGTACGCGCGACGGTCTGCGCGGACCACCGAATAAAAGGAACACGTTCGGGATGATTGGTACGTCACAGCTAAATGTTTTCGCAAACCCGTTAGGTGTGTGCGACCGGGATTTTCGTTATTCGCTCGTTGTATCGATAAAACACGCCGGCTATCTATATATAGAGCAATAAGTAAACTGAGCGTCGAGGATTCCGCGGTGACGTCGAAGAATTTGACTGGACTATTCGATTTCGGTTCGCTGAGGCGAGAAAAAAATGAGTGTGGTTCTCCCGGAAATGCAGAACGTAAGCTTCTCGGTCGAGAAGATGGTCGAAGTGTACCTCAGGAAGCAGAATTTGTGAGTTTTACTTGTTTAGAATCTACGCAGTCAAACACGCGAAGGGGCAGTAATTGTTATTAATAATTCTATAGGCTAGATGCAAAAGGTTAATGATATTTTTCGCCGTTTATCGAATAAAAATATCGAGTTTTCTGTCGAGCGTAAAAGCACTTTTTATATTATACAGTTCGAGTTTCTGAAAAATTCCATAAGATGACGTATCCTGTAGATACCACGGGACGCCTACTAGATAAGGAATAAGCATAAGCAGTCGATTTGTTTACGGTAGATGTCCAACACGTATCCCACTGGCCGCCTCGTAACAGCTGATTGCAGCTGACTTAAGATATATATATACGTACGTTTAATTATGTATGGTTCAGTTTAATTTTATTAAACGGATCATGTAGGTTAAAAGATGAATTAAAAGAAAATATATTTATATCAAAAAATGTCATGGTGTTATTAACTGCCTAGCCTACTAGATGATAATTAGGATGATGATATAACTCAGTGGCGTAGACTTCCTATCTTACGGATCTTTGAATTATATTAACAAAATCTCTTTTTTAAAAATCAGTCGTATGAGGCACATATTTATATGAATCTTCATGCCTGAATTTGAAGATATTCCACGGGAAAATCGTACCTAGTAAGTGCGGGGTGGGTCAAGGAAGTTGTTCTAATTCAAAAAATAAAAACCTTTTTCCGCTCTGCGTTTCTGAGACTCAAACCTTATGACAAGCTCCTTGGCTAAAATAGGAATTGGCAATCTGCAACCGTAACATTTCTCGAGCAAGTTTTTATACCGGATCGTTAAGAATCTTCCAAATTTTCTTATGATTCGGCTTTCAACAACCAACATGGCCGCTGACATATGCCGCGTTTGGACGGCAGTTTTTTTTTCAGAATATGCCTAGGCCTCGTTAAATATGTTGGCAAAACAATTTTATTGTGTGAAAATTATTGTTTAGAAAAAAGATGGCCCTAAGCGCAGGTTAGTGCACCACCCTTAAGAGCCAATTCTAAGAAATACTAATCGAGATTTTTATTTTGAGATTTCTGCCACGTTTTGACGTTCTAAAAACAAAATTTTTAGTAGACGAATCGGAAAAGCCTTCGGCCTCGAATCGTACAAGGAACCTACTAAATGTACCACAGCTAATACGACGCGTAACCGCGTAAACAATCCTTTGTTATGAAAACTCGTAAATTTGCATAAACCCAATTCTCATTCGACCAAGTCTTGCGGAAATAACGCTGCCGAATGCCAATTAAATTGTATCGCATGTCTGTCGAATCGGCGGAATCGTAAGGATCAAATTACGATTTTTTCCAGAATGGGCAGTTTCAGTTCCGCCCCGAGAATTTCGAACGGCGACGTTCAAGACAACGACATCGTTCTGCCGAAAAACCTAAGCAGGGACGAGTTGCTGCAGTTCTGCAAGAAACGACCATACGGCCAGATGATGTTCAAGCGAGCTTTCAAGAAAACCAGGAGTATGAACGGGGACTGTTACGAACTCAAGTATAAGAAACTTAACGCCGTCACTGAAGGTAATTTTAGTAATTTTGAGTTAACCAATGTTAAATTTTGTTTATTTAAAAACAACGGAGATACTGGACTCTAAAAGAATTTCAATTTAATCCACATTTTAAGAAAAGGGTCGATGATGAAATAAAACGATTTCCCAGATTGTTCTCCAATTATCTTCGAAACTACAACAGAAACCTTCCAAACTCAATTTCTACGGTAAAGACAACATTGACAAATAACATTCATTTACAAGGCGCTCAAAAAAAAAATTGTATTGTTTTTGCATTAAATCATTTAATAGAAAAGTGGTGGTTCAAAATAAAACTATTGTATATATTCATATCAAATGTAATTGAAATATAATATATTAAGGATACATAATAAAAATAATATAAATTTAAGTAAATGAATGTAAAAATGTAAAAAAAAATCTAAATAACTTACATTATCTTTCCCGTTCGCTACGGTTTTTGAAAGAACATATTCTTATTAAAATACGTAAATAAATAACGTAATTAAGCTGGAACGTCGTGTACGGCGATCTAAAAAAGTGGACCAAATTGTTTGACTTAGAAATTTAAAATATTTAAGCCCTTCCTTACGTTCTGATAGTGTATGATGCAGCAAGTTTGATAAACGACACTTTAGTCACGGGTTTATTTTGGAACGTGGAAACCGTAGCGGAAGGATTGGTTGAGCATGTGAAGAAGTGTTGGCATACTCTACTTTTTCCACGACTATTAGTTTTTCGGTACATTTTTTCAAAACAGCACCAATACACGTGACTATCAGGGCTGTCAAACTTCAAAATACTAACAATGTTTAAAGTCTACCGAATTGTATTTTGCAACTGCATTATGGGACTTACCGCTTTTTCTATTGGTTGCATGAGTATGTGCACGCTGAGATTCTCGACTCCTAAAAACTGCGAACTATTATTGGTCAATTGGGTTTGCAGTTTATGTAGATAGGTTCATAAATACTAAAATTGTTCGTTAGCGCGAACTTTAGTTGTTTATAGCATTTTTCGCCGCATGCTACCAAATTTTTCCATTGTTCCATTCATTTTGCTCGCAACGTGGTCTTTAATTTTCAAAAAATGTATAATGGCTCTTGAAGCTGTATCTATAAATAATATTTTTAAACCCAACACGATTTTAAATGATGGTGGAGAATTGCGAAACTTTATAACACACGAGGCTAGGTTAGGTCCCAGTAGTATTGTGAATTTGGCCTACTTTTGCGTCAACATTTGTGACGGCAATATTGAACAAAACCCAATTGAATGTAATTTTTTTTATCTGCGCAGCAGAATTTCTGCTGATAGTCTGCTATACTTTTTATACTATTCTCATAAGTGATACTGTTTTATCATAATTCTGTCAACAACTGATATACCTAAAGTAAACACATTGTTTTTGCATATAATATTGCTGTTACGTTTTTTATCCATTAAACTTTTGTATTTTTAAAAATGTTATTTCATTTATGTCCGATTTTTAAATAATTGCGAAATATTTTTAAATTGGAGATGCTTTTCATAACTACCAATTTTTATAACCACAATTTTATACTATTTTGTGTAATTGCTTGGTTAAATCGAATAAACATTGCAGTTTGGCAACACTGTACAGCTGGAGGGCATTTGGCCACCACAGTTCAAATTCACCATTTCCACATTTACTAACCAAAACTGGTATACTGTTCAGGAAAGCAGCAAATTAACAATTGGAATGGAAATATCTTATTTATTCAATCATACAACAACACCAAAACCCGTTTTTACATGCAATATCTTGTCTTTTTCGAGTGACCTTTTGGTTAGTACCGGCAAAAGTCGTTTGCTATGAGGATGTATCGATTCACGATTGTATGGGTTTCATTATTGCAGTGTGCAGCGATTATCTCAGCGGTCCCCACAACTTGAGAGTGTTTCAGTGGAACATCCTTTCTCAAGGTAAATATATTGCAAAGATTTTCCAATCGAAACGTTAAATTTATCGCGTCTCAAGCGCTAGGCAAAATGAACGACAACTTCGCGAGGTGTCCCGACGAGGCGTTGGATTGGAACCACCGGAAGTACCTGATCATAGAAGAAATCGTCGAATACTGCCCCGATATAATATGTCTGCAGGTGCGTCACATCAGTCGTTTTTACGCCAGGTTTGATACAAAGCCAAAGCGTTCTGTTCGTTTTCCAGGAAGTCGACCACTTTAACTTTTTAAAGCACGTCCTGGGCACCCAGGGGTACTGCGGTATGTTTTTCCCCAAGCCGGATTCGCCGTGCTTCTACATACACGGTAACAACGGTCCCGATGGGTGCGCCATCTTTTACAAGAAAGACAAGTTCGATCTGACGAGGGCCGAGACAAGAATACTCGAAATTTGGACCATCCAGAGCAACCAAGTAATGGAATTTTGCAAAAAATTATAATTGTAATTTCAGAGACACTCTCAAATATTTTTATATCCCAGGTGGCGATATTGGTGAACTTAAAAATAAAAGAAAGTGGACAAGAAATCTGCGTGGCGACTACGCATCTTAAAGCGAGGCACAGCGCCCTCTTGGCCACATTACGCAACGAACAGGGAAAAGATTTGGTTCAGTTCTTGCAGCGGCATTGCGAAGACAGACCTTTAATAGTATGCGGCGACTTTAACGCCGAACCTAGCGAACCTGTTTACACGACGATGCTCAAAAGTAGGGAGGACATGGCCAGCGCTTATGCAGACTGTGATATTAACTCTAGGTACTTAGATCGGCGGAAGTTTGATCTGTAAGGTATTGAATTTGGTTGGTTTGTTCCAGGCTCACCTCTCGGGAGAGGGAACCTCTCTATACGACTTGGAAAATTAGAGAGGAAGGTGAAATTTGTCACACCATCGATTACATTTTCTATGGCAAAGATAAACTGGAGGTGGAGAGTGTATTGGAAATACCATCCGGAGAGGATATCGGTGAAGATCGGGTACCGTCTCTCTCGTATCCATCCGATCATTTCTCGTTAGTGTGCGACTTTAAAATAAGGACCGATGGTGATAATTAAGTGTTATCTGCGCTGCTAACATGATGGGCCGAATAGAACTGTGATGATTTTTGCCTTAACTAATTTCAGCGTTTTAGTAACAAAAGGGTCATTGTATTATGAAGATTTTCTGTTGTTTTTTAAGTATAAGTAAATTTTGTGATAAATAAATTAATACCTATGTTGATAATAAATATTTAAGTCAAAAAGTGCAAGGTTTGATTTTACATGACGTCATTAGGCACCGCGACATAAACGTGGTAAATACAACCGCTGTGTGACAGCCATCGACTGACTTTTCTGTGAATTTGAATGTGTTTTTCATATATTTGAGAGATATATGAATACCATAGACAACTATATTAAATTGGCTGTAGATGGGAAACTTTACTCTTGGAGAATTGAAACAGCATCACTGACGCCATCTAGCGCGATGTAAGAAACTAATAGAGAAGTTCAGAACCAAAACACAAAGGGGCCTAACTTGGTTTTTCTTATTTTTGAGGAGCAGTGGTTAAAGACTTTTTTGCTATTCTTGATTAAGTGCTAACCGAAGTTCTTTTTTGGACAATATGTATATGCGAGCAGGTACCATTTAACTATGTCAAGTAGATATTTTTTTCGTTTTAATTATTGAGATTTTTACAAAAAAAAAAGATAAGCCAATTCGTGATATGGGCCAGGGTATGGGCAAATGATTGCACTCAAAAACTAGTAAACTAAATATTACTAAAATTAAAAATGGGTATTGTGAATGGTTCTTAAAATCCCTATATACAGAGGGGACACCGATTTTGAGATACTTTTACTTATGGCGTCGCTTGATGCTAGCCTGGTAAATTTTTCTAGCAGAAATAAACATATTTGCGTGTAATAATTATATCTTCACAATTTTAAATTTAAACCAATTTCTGTCAAAATTCATCTGTTTGCAGCGCCTCTGGCGGGATGTAGGCAATTAAACACGGTCTGAAATATTTCGGAGTGCCCAGGTAGATACTTTTTCACAACTGGCCGGATGATCCTAGTTAACTTCGCCAGTAGACTTAAGAAGAAGTGTGAAGGCTTGCCTTGTTAAGGTTATTTGAACGTAGGTGCATGTTTTCCAATTAAAAAGAAATGAACACTAAAAGTAAAACTGCAGAACGAAATGGAACTATAAAACACCAAACAAGTTCGGTTTGGAGTAGAGCTCTTACTTCCAATTCGGAATGGCCCGATAAAGTAGGTAAAGTCAGCTTCCATCAATTCTCAATTTACCAGTAAGATGATTTCAGGAAGAATTTTTGGATGTGATTTATTGGGCCAGACAAGTAATAGGTATAATACTCGGTATTGTTTGGGGATTAATTCCGTTGAAAGGATTTTTGGGATTGGTATTGTATGTAACCTCAAAAACAAAGTTGATATAATTTTCATGGCATTTACTTTCAGATTCGTAACGCTTAACGCCGCAATAATTTACGTGTATTTCAGTAGTTTTCAAAATGTGGACGAAGAGGATTACGGCGGCGCTTGGGAACTCACGAAAGAAGGGTTTATGACTTCTTTTGCGGGCTTTTTGGTAAAAAAACAAAGTGTGTGCATTAAGGGAGCCCAATCTAATGTTTTACATTGCAGGTTACATGGATCATTATATATTCAGGGCTTTATGGAGAACCGGAAATACTCTGATAAATAGAATTTAGAATTTTAATGCTGCTGTAAATATTCCATTATGTATAGTTCATCAGTTTTTGTTAATTTATGTCATCTGATAAGCAAATTACAATAAAAATTGAGTTCGGAGCTAATGTTTAAATAATAATGGAAGTTAAATGAAACAATATATTACTGAATACTTTATTTTAAAGTATAAAAAGGATTACTACATAAATGGAAGCATAGATGTACAAAATATAAATTTAACAACACAAAAGAATAAAATAACTCAGACAAGAGGAAATCGCGAGGACTTTCTGCCACATAATGACGCATTTTTTTGAGATTTTAGGCCATTTGAGACATTTTTTAGTTAATACTTTACCTCTAACAGTGGAATGTCCTCTAAAAATCATTCTATATACATGTAATAATAGGCTACACTGAAATGCAATTTATCACAAATCAAATAGATTAGAGAGAGGGAGAAAAATCACACTTCACATTTGTCTAAAAATATATCGACCTTATGTTAAAATTAAAAATGTGAAATCTACACATCCAGATTTTGACATAAATTTTCTTATCTCATATCATTATTTTAAATTTGTTTATGCCAAAACAAAGATTCGACAATAAGAGGGAAACAAAAATCTTTGTAAGTATTCAGTCTATATAATACCAATCACAATTTTGTAAAAAGGAATATATTCTAATTAGACAAAATGGCTGTTGGAATATGGTACTTTTGCAAAAAAAAACTTTCTTTACATTCGCGCAAATTATCTTGCGGCGCTAAAAACTATACCACCAAGGATTGTGAGTTATCCATTTTATAATAAAACTTTATATGGCAGTCGTGAATTATCACTACTTTGAACCCCTTAGCGTAAACCTTCATTAAACTGTTGAACCAATTGGTTCAACAATCAAGTCGAAATTTAATCGCACCGGGCGGCTTGAACTTGAGCCCTAAAGAATTTCATTTCCTTTTCGTCAGAAAATATATGCCTAATGTAAAAGCCAAGGTAACAAAAATACAACAAGGAAACCCTTAATTTTTTTCCCTTTTCAATCTACGCCTATGTACTTTTAAACGTCTAACGACTATTTTCCGATTTTCTTTTAGGATAAATGGAAAGAACTTTTCTCATACAGTCACCCTATCTACTAATATGTGCATCCTCCGTGTCCCTACAGTTGAAATTGTTGTCTCTCCGTTCAGTGCTGTTTGAAGACTGGCCCTGTTTACACGTTATCCCCTTCAACGGATGAAATGGAACACAGAAAAATCAGCCAATCCATTCGTTTTCGCTCGATAACGGATTTAAACCAAAAGACATTGAATCATCATGGTTCATAAAAGCCATCCAGTCCCTGGACCGTCAACAAAAAATTAAATTCGCCAACTTGGCAACACCGAACATTACTGGTCTCTCCCGCGGTTCAATGCCTTGGTTTGCGATACACCAATCGGACTTTCCCTTTTACATTATTTGAAATAATTATTTCATTCAATTCAATGATCTTCTCAAGTGGGACAGAGTTGCTCCAAATTGATATTTATAATAACCTCAAATTAAAACATTATATATTGAACATTTTTTACGTTAAACGCCATGTTTTCAAAATTATGCAAAATATATTTATATTTTGAATATTAGTTTTTGGTTCCGCAAATGGTAAGTTGAAGTACAAAAGGGCGGACAGGAAACGTTAAATTTGCAAGATGGTGATGCTTTTGGTGTTCAATCAATCATTCAATTCATTAATTTTTTCAAGTGGGACAGACTCCAAATTGATATTTATAATAACCTCAAGTTAAAACATTACCAATCCAAGATACATATTTAACATTTTGTACGTTAAACGCCATTTTTCAAAAATTATGCGAAATAGATTTATGTTTTGAATATTAGTTTTGATTACAGATTTTTTAACCACAAAACCTTCAAAAAAACGTCCGACCTCAACGACGAGGATCGTAGATAAAAACAGTTCCGCAATGGTTTAAGTTGAAGTACAAAAGGGCGGACAGGAAACGGTAAAGCTGCAAAATGGCGACGCTTTCAATTCAATTTCTCCAAATTGATATTTTTAATAACCTCAAATTAAAACATTACTAACCGAAGAAACATATTTAAAAATTTTACGTTAAACACCATGTTTCAAAAAGTATGAAAAATATTTAAAAAAAAAAAAAAAACGTTCAACTCCAACGGTGAGATTGGCAGTTTACCAATGGTAAGTTGAAGTTCAAAAGGGCCGACAGGAAACGTTAAATTTGCAAGATGGTGATGCTTTTGGTGTTCAATCAATCATTCAATTCATTGATTTTTCAAGTGGGACAGACTCTCCAAATTGATATTTATAATAACCTCAAGTTAAAACATTACCAATCCAAGATACATATTTAACATTTTGTACGTTAAACGCCATTTTTCAAAAATTATGCGAAATAGATTTATATTTTGAATATTAGTTTTGATTGCAGATTTTTTAACCACAAAACCTTCAAAAAAACGTCCAACCTCAACGACGAGGATCGTAGATAAAAACAGTTCCGCAATGGTGTAAGTTGAAGTACAAAAGGGCGGACAGGAAACGTTAAAGCTGCAAAATGGCGACGCTTTCAATTCAATTTCTCCAAATTGATATTTTTAATAACCTCAAATTAAAACATTACTAACCGAAGAAACATATTTAAAAATTTTACGTTAAACACCATGTTTCAAAAAGTATGAAAAATATTTAAAAAAAAAAAAAAACGTTCAACTCCAACGGTGAGATTGGCAGTTTACCAATGGTAAGTTGAAGTTCAAAAGGGCCGACAGGAAACGTTAAATTTGCAAGATGGTGATGCTTTTGGTGTTCAATCAATCATTCAATTCATTGATTTTTCAAGTGGGACAGACTCTCCAAATTGATATTTATAATAACCTCAAGTTAAAACATTACCAATCCAAGATACATATTTAACATTTTGTACGTTAAACGCCATTTTTCAAAAATTATGCGAAATAGATTTATATTTTGAATATTAGTTTTGATTACAGATTTTTTAACCACAAAACCTTCAAAAAAACGTCCAACCTCAACGACGAGGGTCGTAGATAAAAACAGTTCCGCAATGGTGTAAGTTGAAGTACAAAAGGGCGGACAGGAAACGTTAAAGCTGCAAAATGGCGACGCTTTCAATTCAATTTCTCCAAATTGATATTTTTAATAACCTCAAATTAAAACATTACTAACCGAAGAAACATATTTAAAAATTTTACGTTAAACACCATGTTTCAAAAAGTATGAAAAATATTTAAAAAAAAAAAAAAAAACGTTCAACTCCAACGGTGAGATTGGCAGTTTACCAATGGTAAGTTGAAGTTCAAAAGGGCCGACAGGAAACGTTAAATTTGCAAGATGGTGATGCTTTTGGTGTTCAATCAATCATTCAATTCATTGATTTTTCAAGTGGGACAGACTCTCCAAATTGATATTTATAATAACCTCAAGTTAAAACATTACCAATCCAAGATACATATTTAACATTTTGTACGTTAAACGCCATTTTTCAAAAATTATGCGAAATAGATTTATATTTTGAATATTAGTTTTGATTACAGATTTTTTAACCACAAAACCTTCAAAAAAACGTCCGACCTCAACGACGAGGATCGTAGATAAAAACAGTTCCGCAATGGTTTAAGTTGAAGTACAAAAGGGCGGACAGGAAACGGTAAAGCTGCAAAATGGCGACGCTTTCAATTCAATTTCCCCAAATTGATATTTTTAATAACCTCAAATTAAAACATTACTAACCCAAGAAACATATTTAAAAATTTTACGTTAAACACCATGTTTCAAAAAGTATGCAAAATATTTAAAAAAAAAAAACGTTCAACTCAAGATTTGCAGTTTACCAATGGTAAGTTGAAGTCCAAAAGGGCCGACAGGAAACGTTAAAGTGTCACCAGGTTATTTGGTGCGACATCTATCAGGCTTATCCAACATTTCACTTTAATAACATTTTCAGTCTCACTTTAATTAAATAAAAACAATCTTTCTTGTGGACACTTTTCAAAAACGTTTTGGGGAAGGAGAGGAAACTCCGTCCCATTATCTTGGCAATAATGCATGTAGAGAAAACCGATCGATGCAAATCATGGCGAAAAATGATAATAAATGGCGAACTGGCAAAAGCAAAATCAAAATTACCTTATAACGGGATAAAAACTTGAAATCGCCTCGTTCTGGGAAATAATTCTGCAAAATACCTTGATGAAAACAAAGAAAAAGAATAACGGTAAATAACCTAAACAAAAAAACGTAAAAAATATAAAAAAAGCCAAAGCAGTGCCGTGAAAAAATGATGTGCGCCTATGGTGTAATCGGAGGTTGTTTTAAAAATATAGTTACCTCCACGTTTCAGTTTAATATCCTTGGATATTCGGCGATCTATCGACGAGGACTCGGAGCTGTCGAGGGCTTCGGCCGAGTCCGGTGTATTACCGGTCGAATTGTTAGGCGACGAGCCGTCACTGAGCAGGTCCCCCGATTTCGCTTCCGAATTGACCATCGACCAGGGCCTAGGTTTGGGCGCCACTGCCGGCGACGGTTTCAATTTGAGAAATTTAGTCGACTCCGAATCTTCTGCAATATAAATTAAAAATATTAAATATCAGTTCGGAAAACTTGGTAAACAAATTGTTATTTTTTGTGGTTTCGAAATTATGCACAGTGGATCCGTAACAAATGTATATTAGAAAAGAAACAGTAATTCGAAAACACCTTGCAAGGTGCTTTTCTTTCCCAACCTTAAGCCTGAGCCGGGTACATTCATAGTAACAAAACATCCTCTTCTTCTTATTGTTTATTATTATTTTATGAAGTTGCGCAAGGAGCCATTGTTCCTTTAGATTATCCCCAGACGATAAGCTATAGCCTTTGATGACATTTTTGCTGATGAATTTTATTCGTTTCAAATTTTTGATTATCTTCAATTTGAACAGTCAGGCGCCGTCACCAGAACCGGATTGAAGATAAAATAAAAAAAAAATAGTTTAAACAAATTAATCCGCGCATATTCCACTAAAAAAATGTCTTCACGCACAATGTTGGGTTAAGTTCAGTACTTAACTGGAGGAGCTTGGGGTCAGTGATTTCTCATTCAGTCAATCAAAAGAAACCCTTTAGAAGCTACACTAATTCATGCTAATAAAAGCACTAGCATTATTTATTACTATAATGAATATATTACCATTTACAAAACTTCTGGGCTTAACTGAAACTTTTTCGGAATAATTGGCGAAACGTTATCAAGTTCGACACAACAACAACTGATGCAGGAGGAATCCAGAAGTTTTGTAAATAGTATTACAGTAGCCTGTGGCAGTTTCTTTGAAAAAAAATAGAACATATACATTAATAAAATTTGGAGAGGCAAGTACGTCGGTAATGGGCGAATGTCCTTGGTTGACGTGCCCACTTTAAGGAAAAGCAAAAAAGAAGAAGAGTCAAGTACGTCAAAATTGAACAAAACGTAATATACGCAGCTGAAGTTAAACAGTCCTTTGTACACACTAACATTCTGAAGTATTTGTAAAGTTTAAATCGCATTTTTTTTACATAATCATCGATGAGGGTACCTTTAGATAGAGTGCTGCTTGGCGAATGATCGAATGACGTTTCGGCCGCCAAACTGCCGTCGCTGCTTTCCTGACTCAGCAAACTCTCGCCTGTCAGCCTCCTACTCAGAGGTGAATCGCCGGTGTTTTTCCGTAACGACGACGGTGAAAACTTTTCCAAGTTATCGATCGACCTTGACCTTGGAGTGGGCGTCATCAAGCCTTTCAACATAATAATACAATTTAAAGCAAGGACAATAATATAGAAATACTTTGGAAGTGACTCCAGTTGGAGGATGAAAGTCCAAACCAAAGTCTATAAATTTCACAATATCTAAATCCTTTTCTAATAATAATAATAATAATAATAATAATCTAAATATGAAGCAGGAACAAAATAAATCAGTTAAATCGTTTTGTTTGAGAATTTTAGGTTAGAGTTAGAATTGAAAGATTGACACCAGAAATTACTTTTCGGACTGTTAGGTTAGAATTATAGATTATTATTATATATAGCCTTAAAAATTACTTTGATCCGAGTTTAATCCAACGAGAGAAGTAAAAATTCAACGGTAGATAACAAAAACGCAGTTAGATCGCGTTTAAAACCTAACCTAGATAAAATTTATTAAAATAAATTAAACACTAATTTGGTAAACTATGTTTACCTCTCAACAGGGGTGAGTTCCGGCTGAGTTTCGGAGTTTTTCGGTCATCGCTCAAATTGGGCGACGCGAATTCGTGATTGGGGCTACCGTCCGCTTGGAACGAGTGACAGTCGTCCGAAGTGGGAGTCACCGAACCCGGGCGGAAGAACGTGTCCAAACCTTCGACCAAATCCTGACGACGACAATAAGATAGTTCGAGAAACGTCTGTCGATTCTTAATCGTTATTAACTATAGGCCACAGTTTTTCCAACTTTTAATAGAAGAAAAGGGAAACTAATAATTTACAACTTAACATCTCATTCCGCATGAAATAATACTGTTATTATACGATGAACGGCGTAAAAAACGAAGGTTAAATAAAATAAATATAAACTATAATAAAAAAAATATAATAAAGATTAATAAAATAAGTAGTTAGAAAACACTTCCTTCAGAATTCAAAAAGGTTTTTTTTTAACTTATCACCGAAATGGTTTAGCTTGGCTAATTGAAATTTAGACCACAAACACATTTGACTAGCCCATAAAAGTTACACAATTATTATTATTCCGCGAGATGGTTGGTTCTCACATATGAAAATAACATAAAATGATTTGTTAATTCAGACACAATTACACGTTAAAACCTCAAATAACTCGAGACCCAGTATTTGTTTTAACTTTAAACGAGAACATCGTTTTTATGGAAAAAATATATATCGCCATAAAACAATTCTTTGCTAAATAAGTGCCCCCCTTTCTCAAAGCTCCTATTCAAAATTTTAAAATTTTCTCACCGGTAACTTTTATGACCCAACCAAGGGTATTTGTGGTTTAAATTTCGTATAGGTATCCTAAACAGTTAAAGAAGTAATTAAAAAAAAATTGTGACCCCTTTAACATACTTGAAGGCTTGATAGTAAACGGATTTTTTTTTTTAATTTTTTCAAAAATTATTTTTTTTTTTTGACATTTACCTGAGACACCGAGTCCGTCACGTCAGGCGGCTTAACCACCGGCCTCGTAGGCGCTCTAGTTTTCGCTCTCCTCGGACGACCTTGAAACAATATTAAAGCCGTCGAAAATCGTTGCCCAAAACTCCCAATTGATGAAAAAATGATTTTGATTAACGCAAGAAAAGATGGTAATGGAGGTGCGAAACTAACCTTTATTCAGAAAAATACCTTTCACTAGATGTTGGAGGTGGTGACTGGCGTTGGGCAATTCGGTAACCGAATCTTCTTCTTCAGAGTTGCCGGGCAACGAGGGAAGAAGGCTTGGTATATCGTCGGCGGACAGGCCTTCCACGCTGTCTACGACCGATTTGGGTCTTAATTTGCGTCCGTGCACGCTCTTTCGTTTCACGGAGAGGTGGGGAGTTGCCTAAACAAATATTAATTAAATTAACTACCAAACACTGAACTTTAGAAATCAAAGTCGCAAAAACACCCGTACTTACTAAGTTCAAATACTCCAATAACTGCATGAAAACGAAAAAAATACAAGTTTTATAAAGGCGAAACGACACTGTCCGAGTTACACCTTACCATTGGTGAGTGGTCGCTCTGGTGGCTGCTGTCGGTAATCGAAATATCGCTCGCCCCGTGACGCGAACTACCCGAGCTGCTTAACCTAGATCGACGAAGGGGCGAATCTATCCTAATCGCGCTCGCGTCGCCCACTAATATCTTATAACTTTTCATCAGCGCCTCGTACACTTCGTCGGTTACCTGCTCCGATAACTGCGACGCCATAGTCAAGTTTAATTCCCTAGAAGAAAATTGCCCTCGAAAATTCTTCTCATTTTAACTACACATGTCTCGTTTTCGTTTAAACTTGCGCTTTGAGACTTCAAACAATAAGAAAATAACGTAAATGCTTTATTTTACCCCGTAAAATTTCTTCTTCATTCCGCTTACAACCTAACCTACATCGTAAACATGCGCTGTTCATGTCGTGAAAATGGAACTCGCCAAATGGTGAAATAGAAGAAATATTTCCTTATTTTAATTTCATATTCGTTGTCTTGGATAAAATGTACGATTTCAAACGAAACAAAAATAACAGAAAACGCTTTACTTAGTTCAACGTGATCGTTAGTGATCGCTCCCCGTAAAATTTCTTCTTCGTTCTATTTTCAACCTAACCTAAGTTGTAAACATGCGTTGTTCGCGTTGTTAAAATTAAACTGCCTAAATGGAAAACGAAGTGATGGAATGTAACGCGAGCACTAAGCGGGAAGCGCCGAACGTACTGGTAACTGGCACGCCGGGCGTTGGAAAATCGACGCTGTGCAAAAAACTCTCCGAATTAACGGGCATGCAGTGGTTGGAAATATCCAAAGTGGCAAAAGACAATAACTGCTTGGAAGAATACGACCAGGTGTACCAGTGCCCGGTATTAGACGAGGATAAACTTTTAGACGGCTTGGAGGAAACTATGAATCGGGGCGGCAATATCGTCGATTATCACAGTTGCGAATTTTTTCCAGAAAGATGGTTCGATGCCGTCTTTGTATTAAGAACAGATAACACCACACTATATGATAGATTAACGGGGAGAGGTTACAGCGGGAAAAAGCTGGAAGATAATATAGACTGTGAAATTTTTCAAGTTATTTTGGACGAAGCTAACAATTCTTATAAGCAAGATATTGTTCAGGAATTAACCAGTGTGTCATCTGAAGATTTGCAGAAAAACATTGAAACAATTTGCTTGTGGCTGCAACAGTGGTTTCAAAATAGCGGTGCGTGATAAGTAGAAAAACATGATCAAACTACAATTTGTGTTTACCTTATCCTATTCATGATATCCACTCCCGCTTGATGCTTAATACAGCTGGTCACAACATCCAATGGAATGTTTTTTTTCCTTTTACACTCTTTTTTAATGTCTTGTACTGTTTGGTCATCGTGCAACACATAAGGGCACTGCTCCTTGCAGCATTTCAGCATTTTATCTGCAGTTGTCTAAAAGCATTGCAAAAATATACAATTTGGACATCCTATTTTAGCCAAGACGAGTTGATACCTGAATATATTCACATATACTAGTGTAAATTTCATTGGATACATGATGCAATTTCTCCTCCACCGGGTTTTTGTCGTTTCTGTGCTGCGCCACTTCTTGCAACCTCACCAGCAGCTGCTTGCAATTTTCCGCGTCCTGTATGACGTCGGTCGCGTGATTTATATCGTTGTTTGAATTTATGGAATCGGCGACCAAACTGTTAATGGCCTCCTGAGTTTGGGAAACTAACCTAAATGTAAATGTGTTTAAAGCTTTAAATATGGTTTCCAAAGAAGACCGGACAACATTTATTGCGGCCACCGTGAAAAGCAAAGAACATTTCAATCAATTCTGTGGGGCACAATTCTATGGGTTGCCTGGTTTTCTTTCTTATACTATCGCTATGCAGTGAACTCATTCTATCGAACTGGAATGGCCCTGATAATGCAGCCAATATGGATTATTTTATTTAGAGCGAGACAGATGTCACGAGGATTGCTTTCTTTGTCATACTAAGCGGTTAGCACCTAAAAACAAATTTATATTTTTGTTTGATGTTCGTGAAACCGTTTTAGTTTATTTAAATAATACAAAAAAGTAGATAGCCTGATCAACTCCAAACAAAAATGGTCTATTCAGTTTTTTCGCTAAAATTAGCCGTTTTGGAACAAGTTGGAGCGGAGATTCAACGTCTTCCACCATATCACTGCAATGTGAATCCGATAGAACTGATATGGGGACAGCTAAAACCCAGTTTAAGAAGAATAAACGCCTCACCGAAATTTAGTTCTAAGGCAATAGAATTAATTAGACATGAAGTGTAAAAAATAGAACATAGAACAACTTTTTTTTATACATATTCTAACAAACTTACTTCTTCATTTATATTTATAATAAACATTTTAAAGAATGGATTTTTCGCAGCATAATAAGGGAAGAATCTCCCGATGCAACTTGCCTGCGGTTAGATCTTCATAAAAAATTAAGCAAAGTTACGTATTATGCGTATTATGTCGTAAAAACGGTATATCGTTGGGCGAACTCTACACAAATTTAGCGAGATAAAGGGAACAATCCCCTTAACTAGCCGTCTTTTTGCTATTCCAGTTTAGATCTAGCTCACTATCGCCATTTAGGTACCTATCTAGCGCCTGCTGTTTCGATGTCAGTAAGAATCCGGCCTGCAAAGGCATCACCTTCGTCATGTGTTGCTTATAGGAAACGTTACGATTCAAAAGATCCTGAATTTTCCTCATCACAGTATCCGTTCTTTCCGCGGACGCTTTCATGCATGGCGTAACGTCGAATATCGGGAACGGTATATATTGCACGGTTCTATTGCTTTCAAGGGCGTACGCCAAATCGTTGTACCCTTGCAACGTAATATTATTCCTATCCAATATGATTGTACGTAGTTTACTGTTGATCTGCAGCGCTTTAGCTAACAGTCTAGCACCAGAATCGCCTATCAAATTACCACTAATATCTAATAATTCTAATGACTTGTTGTCGCCTAGGGCGTTTAATAAATTGAAAAGGTCCGATCTTAATCTACAATCGGGCACCACTAAGGACTGTAACAGACACTCGTCGTCTTGGACTATTTGCACCACCGAATCCATTATCAGGGACATGTGTTTTTTCATGCTGCGGCCCATGTTGAGGTGCTTCAACGATTTATTCTTACTTATGGCTAGGACGACGTTACACAAATCGGAATCCATATCTAGAAATCCCCGAAGACGATTTGGTGAATAGCGTGAGAAAGTTTAATCACGATCACTTACTGTTGTCAGATATATCGAGACTAGAGATACAACGAACTCCGTGTATGCACGACTCTAGCACGTGGGCACCCTGACTGCCCAATCCATTATTACTAATATCTAAACTCATTTCTTTGGTAAATTCGTTACAGGCCAATCCCAGCAATAAGTTTCTGAAACAACATGTTCGTTTCACACTTTTGATCCGCCATTTGAACCCAAGAACACTATCGGACAGAGGATATCAAACAAGTTGTCAAAAAGTCTGAAACTTCAGATAAACAAAAGTCTCATACTTAGTGGTATTGACGCACCCTACAACTCCTGCTTGCTCTGTAATACAGTGAAAAAGTTTATATGTACTTATGTCACAAAATTCGGAGATACAGGGTGTTGAAATACCGCGGAAAAAAATCGCTCTTTATTTTTAAGAAAATCTAATTTACAGCATAGGTAAACTTGTTTTGCTTTAATCAGTGGCTTTCGTGAAATCATTTGAAATTAATTTAGATAATAAAATTCGGTGCACGTGCAAAAAAAAATTGAATTTTCCTGAAAACGGCTTGTGTTAGGGAAAAAAACTGAGGCACCGTTTTGTCTAGAACCGATAGTATCTAAATTTATTAACAAAATTGCGACAAACCATTGGCGTGCCACCATTTTTATTACCCAAATTAATTAAAACCATCTCACGAACGCCACTGATTAAACAATTTAATTTTTAATTGAAAGCAAAATATTTCAACATTCTGTATCTCCAAAACGAAGCAGTTTTTTTTCTGCGAAATTACAATATACCCATTTTTCTCATATAACACTATTTTACACTCAAAAGTCGTTAACAACTTAAAGTAATGAATTTTGATATCCCCAGCCTCACCAGCGCGGGCTCGGGCACTTACTTCAGGGCTTCCTGAGGCAACTTGCAATGGGACATGTTTAAGTATTTGAGGTTGAGGGTTGTACTGAAGAACTGCTTGAACGAAATTGGAGCCTCTTTGCTTTTTTTACTGCTAAACGGATTTCTGGACACGTTCAAGTGGACTAAATTAGTAGTACAACCCTTAACTAGAGCACCAAAAAGCTGAAATGGGAATGTGTAACACGTCATATTCTGTCAAAGTGGGGGAAAGGGTTAGTTTTTTTTTAATCCGCCAAAAAAATGCTAATGCAATGGTTTCGTTCATTATAACAAGGGCAAGAGTCAAATATTTATTTACACCAATCAATTGAAATGACACTTATCATCAAAGTTCATACTCAATCTCAATTTGTAAATTTGTAAAATTGGATTTTTAATAAAAAAAAAGTATTTGGATGGCATTGTTACAACCATTTTATATTTATATTTAATTTTATACCTTTCATACCTTTGCGTGTGTATTGGATTAGACTCAATTTTTGTACTAATTGAATACAGTGAATTAAAAATTAGTTGGAGTGATTCCCTAAATCGGAATTTGTTTGTTGTCATTTTTTACAACATAAAGCTAATCCCAAACATATTCAATTAATTTTCAAACAACACTTTCCGACTTATCGATAATTTAAAGCCTAATTTTTATTTAATTTTTCCAGGTTTTCCGAGTTATGTCATGATACCTATATGTAAAAAAAAATATCGTTTACAGTGTTGCCACTAATTCAGTTTATTTTATTTTATAACGGAAATAGTTTTCAATATAGTATCATTTAGCTGACTAAATGGCGTTTACTTACATTTTCGAGAATTACATCCGTCGACGAAATATCTATATGCTGGAGAGCGTTCGCTTGAGAAAAAAAATTATGCAAATGCTGAAACAATTTTTTTTAGCGCAAACTACTCCAAAATTGATAGTTAAAGGGGGTAGGTCTTACACTAATGTCGTCCTTAAGACTATTCCCGCTCAGATTGAGGTAAGTAAGCGTTGTAAAGTTACTCGTGTTGCCGCAAAGCGCGTTTGCCATATTGTTAACACCCTTAGAGCTAATGCCGCAATGGGCCAAGTTTAAGTGGACGAATCCTTTGCTGAGCCTGCCAACGCCTTGTCCCAAATAGGAAGCACCTAAAAGGCCAGAAATAATACCTCCCACTCTTCATGGTGGCGGCGAACCTTTATCCTCTATCGGATTGTAAGATAAGTCCAAAGTATGCAGAGCAGTGCCGGGATTCAGCTTCAGCGTGTTCGATAATTTGTTTACAAAATCCGCCTTAAGTCCCAAATTGTCAACATACAACTCCTCCAAGTTTAGCGACTTGCGCAAAATGTGGAGTATTTTATCCATATTGTCGTGGGACAGCTTGATTTGATTCGCCCTCAATTTGGTGAACCAGGTGTTATATTCGAGGGCGCTGATGATAGGTATCAAATCTCTGAAAATTTACTTTATAGATTTGCACCGATCGCCGTAATCAATAAACCATTTTACTTTTGATCTAAATACTCGAAATCCTTTAAGTTCAATTCGCGAGTATTTAGTGACACGTAGATGTTATCGACGTCCCACGCCACTTCCTCCCTGTATGTCATACCGTGGTAATCGCAATAGCACGCGTATTGAGTAGAAAATCCTCCACACGGTCCGACTTCCCTCCTGCTACTCGCTATAGCCTCCAAGTCTCTTAATTGCTGCAGCCTAGTGTTTGGTATGACCTCGAGCTATAAATGATAAACCATTAATCGACGGACTCGACATACTAGCCACGTCCACCTTTCTTATTATGTGCTGCAGAGGTACCGTAGGAAATATATTTCGTATGGCATTGTTCAGGGCACCTATCATATTGTCCACCTCAATGCTGCAGGCCGAATCTTCACCAACAAGGAAAGAATACACCTTGTCGTTGACCGTTAAACTTAACTGGTTACCCCGTTTGCTCTCCAACGCTTGTATTTCCAAGTAGTGGAAGTGCGTGTCAATCTGCGACATTTATAGTTTGTTTTGGTCTCTATTACTTAGAGCTAGTTTGCATACTTACCTTTGTTGGCACCTTTGCTGTGAGCACAAGGATTCGACATGGGGAAAATACCTATAGAATTCATTGTTTATTTTTTGCACTATGTAGAGTTTGGTTGAAAGAGAAAATAACAAAACAATGCTATTCAATGGGACAGAATGGTACAACTATTAATTGCTCAAAAGTTTATATGTAATCAGTACTAGCTACTAGATCACTGCCCCCTTTTTTTTATTTGAGTAAGTTTAGTTGTCACAGTGTAGCAATAAAGTAAAAACATATTTATCACAGAAAAAAAATATATTTTGCATTTTAAATGAAACAATATCTTCTATCACTTAAAACATGGTAACACAACATATTAGGCGTCTTGTAATTTACAAATGTCTTCATACTCCACACCATTGACCTTACGTCCCTGTAAAAGACCAGAAGCGATTTCTATATTTACGCAATATTTTTTTTCGTCCAGAGATAACAACGTAGCAGTCTCTCCTCGGTACGCCCCATTGACAACCTTCACTAGCTTTCCAATCGCAGGAATAACAGTTTCCAAATGCTGCTGATCTAATTTTAATTTCTTGCCACTTTCTAACAGTTTCACTATTGCCGCATACCTATCTATCACTTCCCGAACAACACCTTTTTGTTTGTAATATTCTTCACCTAAAGATTTTGTCATAACCTTGACCACAATACCCTCAACTAACCAGTAATCTTTCCGATTCTGTTTTTCTTTTTTAATCTCCTCTTCTTCCTTTATTTCATCCAGTGCCGTCTTTTTTCTATGATCCATCTTAACTTTTTTTATTTCTGATTTAGTGGCCCCGTCAGCGGGTCTCTTAAACACCTTGTCTAATGGTACAGGACTTGCAGTTAATTTTTTCTCTATCTTTAAATTAAGATCCAATTTCAAAGGTTCCTCTTCATTTTCTCTCACTAATTCAGTATACACCGACTCAGGTGGAGGGCCAGAATTTTCTAAAGCAAATTTTACTTGCTTTTCAATAAACTCCATAGTTTTTTCTTCATCAGTTTTGTCCATCTTTAGTTTTCGCTTTTTTTTCTCTTCTTTTTCCACAGTTTCTGGACTTCGGTCTATGTACGTAATAAACCAACCTTTTTCAGTTTCATCAACAACAGCTTGACCGGTTCCGCCGAGCCATTTAACAAACCCCGTTAGGGTTACCCACCTAGTGCCATTCATATGAATATGATTACGATCAGAAATGTACTCTTGATAAACTCTGTTGGCATTCACTCTTTTACCACCAAATTGTCTTTTTAAAATTGAGATATAACCTTTCGCGAAGTCGAATGAAAAGTCATCTATATACCTCTTGGAATTTTCCGCAAATAATAGCAACTGCCGTTGATGGGACTCCGACATGGTGTGGCACTTGAACCCATTTTCGTCTCTACACTGTTTCTGGCACATCTGACAATACCACCGCAATTTCTGAAGCCCCTTGGCTTTCATTTTGTTCGCGATATATTTCGGGGTACCCACTTCTGCACGTGGCATTTTGATGATATGTTGTTACTTTTTGACTATTACAAAACACAAAAATTGGCAATTGTCTCACAACAATCGCAAAACAATCCAATTAAAACGACAAATGACAGTTGTTGCATTTCGCAGTGATGCCACAATAATAAATCAACTAACTAAAACTCGGAAGAATCTCGTCCCGCGTGTTTATTCGCGTTTCTTGGTACATTACCGAGCTTTTACCGCCAACATTCCCCAAATTAAATGCGTTTAAAACAGGCAAATTCAATGCGAAACTTTAAGGACGGACTGCGCGAGAACGTACTCACAAAAATCCCCTAAATTTGGGCGGCAATTCAAAAATGAGACCTTATCGATTTTGGTCACAGTAGAGTAATTTTGAACCGGAAATGTTAAAGCAATAAACAAAAGCGCAAATGATTATTGAACTCCGCTACTTACCAGGACCCTATTTTCAGTCTTGTCTCCCTTGGTCTCGAGTCGAACGACATTTTTAAAAAGTATTTTTACTTTATTTCCCACTGAAGACTTGATGCTTTCTACTTAAAAAAAATCACATGCATAAGTGGCGATAAAAACAAAACGATGCATTAATTAAGTCAAATATGACCTTGCATTACTCAGCAAAGTTTATACGTATGTGAACAATTTATTTTATAGTTTATAGTTTATACAAAACCTGTCTTTGCTTCAAATTACGTATATATACCTTTTTTAGGACAAAAGAAACACAATTCCATGATAAGTAAATATTATAAAGTATCACAAATGGTATTCTTGATAGCGTGATTTCTTCATTCCGAATTTCTAAATTTGAAATTGCGCTTTGTTAATCGCATCACGCTCAATTGTAATTCATTACCATTAAATTTAAGGTCACTGGGTCATTTTTGAACCGGGGAGATCAAATTTGTTAAGAAATAATTCCAAGAATTGAACAAAGATAAAAAATAATGAATCATTTCAGGCATGAGTAACAAGCATTTTTCTCGGCAATTAATTTCTGGTTGCCTGCCAGATCGAAACCGTAAATAATAACAAACTGGTTTTTATAAACAAGAAACTTTTGTCGTTTTAGACACTCCCCTCGCAAGACACTGTAAACACAATTTTCCGGTATTTTCTGAGTGAAACAAATCTTACCGTTTAAATCCTTGGTGAGCTGCGATCGGGTAGACATAATTCAAACATTCACAACACAAACACATTTAAAAATAAATTCAATTAACCATTTTATTATTTATAATTGTCAGAACATAATAAAACTTCTTTTAACTGTCACTGTCATTTTCCGGGGTTTGGAGCAGAGGTTTAGTGGGTTTTATTTTTGCGACTGTGCCATTCAACGAAATTCCCTAAAAGCTTTGACCTTTGCTAAATTCCAAGCTGAGTAAAGAAGAAGTTGCAAGTATGTTCTTTTATTCGTTCCAATGAATCGTTCTGCTCAAATAAAAATTAAGCAATCGCCGAAAAAGTGACCGATAAAATGCAATTATTTACCTTTTTTGCCGACGCACGATGTACCTTGTTTAATATTGTGTTTGGCGCTTTGACGTATTTTTCGAACGAATAAAAGAACAAGCCCAATAGAACTAACCTCCCGACTTCTATGTTTTTAAACATCTCAATTAAAAAAATTAATTCGCAAAAGTGATGGCGTTAGCAACTTTATGTACATCCAGAAGAGTTCCGTTAAGGTGTAAGTAATTTTTAATATTTTTTTGCTGCTACACTTAAGATCGCAAACGTAACCTCATTTTTTGACATAATTTGTTTCAATACGGTTCTTTTCGTAATGTACCATTAACATGACATCCAACTCTATAACTGGCTTTCCAAGGAGATTGAGAGAAGCTTTAAGTGATGGAAAAACTGAATATGCTGCAAAACTATTCAGTTTGGAGAAAAATGCCAAAGAAATTCTAAACAATTCTTGGGACATCATTCCCGTGCTTACAGAGAATTTAAATATCCAAATTCAGAACGTTAATAACGAAGTATTCAACTGCAGTAAGCACTTGCTAAATGTCCTCAGTGAACAGTCCCAACCCCAAGAAGCATTGTTGCAATTAGTGACTGAACTTGAAGAGGCGAAAGATGATGTGAACTTTGTTGCTTTGTTAGATCCTGTATTTAATATTATCCTTCGAATTCTAGAGAAAAGAGGTAACTCTTTGGCCTGGTGTTTCAACTCCATTCAGGGTTACCTAGAAAAATGTGAACCACCCGATTATAAAAACTTGAATGACAAAGAAAGACTTTTTGTGGAAAACAATCACAACGCGAAGAGAATCATTAGACTTTATGACGAAGTGTTAGTGTTCTATAACAAAATAGCAAAAAATTTTAACAGTTTCGATGCTGAAGCGCAAAGTGTGGTGCAAAAGTTTTTAATTCAGTTGTTAGGAAAACCTCTTTGTTATTTGTCAATGGAGAAGTTTGGGGACATCAAAACCCGAGCAAGAGGTTATGCTGAAACTATTGTTGAAATGATTTCGGGTACCTTGTCGGATCCGATTGTGTTTCTTGAATACAAGCAGGACAAATTTAATGATGAATTAATAGTTCCTGGTTCCTTAGGATTGGCAAATTTATTTTATCTATTATATGGTGAAGTTGTTCAAATTGATAACATACCCAAAGTTTATCATCCTGTTTATATATTTCAAGTTTGTTTACATCTTTTGTATGTATTACTGGATCAACAAAATCAAATATCATCTGAGAAAGGGTTGAAATTAGGTGAATTTTTGTTGCTCCAAGTAAAAGACACAAAACTGAGTTATTTGTTGCTGGGGTCCAAAGATCACAGCCTTTTTTGTAAAGCCTTAACCGATGTTATCGTTTATCATCCTTCTAAACAGGTCAGGACTAGAGCGCTCGACCTATTCAAATGCTACTTGCTAGCGTTTGAAGTGCGCGCAACTTATTTGATTATTTTTAATTTATTGGACACGTTGACACATTCGGGGCTTATGGGTTACATCATAACTATATACAAAGACCTACTGAACAAGGCATTGTGTTCAGGAAAAGATGATTCGTTGAAATATTTTAAGGGACCCAAATTATTTAGGCTTCTAAGAAAATTCTGCCATCTTAGTGAAAACGAAGAAACTAATCTAATGGAAAACTCGGATCAAATAATTTCGGCTCTAAATCTATTGCGATATTTGGCATTAAGGGATTCGGAAAATTTGACTGAGGTTTGGGATTTCCTTCCCGATGTAGAGGATATTTTTTTGCAACCACTAAGGAAGGGGATTGAATTGTCACGCGCCCACTACGAATTGAAAATAAAAGAGTTCGACGACGTTAAGAGTGCAAAAACGAGAGGGGACGATATGGAAGTGTCCGTTAGAGTAAATGGTGAGGGTTTGCCTCAGATTAATAAAGAGGACCAGTTGAAAGTGTTGAATTCATCCCTTACCGCTTTGGATGTTATGCAAAGTCTTTTGACCAGGGTTACCGAGTGTGTCGCTAGTAAGTCATTGTAGCTTTTGTATTTTCTTTGATTATAACATTATTAAAACCATTTGTGTGTTCTTAACGATAACATCGTACCCGAAGGAGCGAACATAAACAACCAAGAATAGCGATAAACCAGTTGCGCCCCCGTTGCTATGGCGTTAACTCCTAGCATTGTGATCGTTGAGGTTATGTTGACAATAGATTTCACTACCGCCAGTATTTAATGATCTGAGAAGTAATAAACATTTTGCCACCAAACATTGGGAGCATTTCAGGTCTCCTTTGGATATAATAAGGTCATTTGTTTCCTAATATTCCGTTTACTGAAGTTTTTCCAGTGAATGAGATGAAAACTGGCAATTGAATTTAAAATTTTTGGCGCATGCGCGGAAGATCATGCCATTCTCGACGACAAACTGGTAGCCGCATCGCTTTGACATTTTTAATTGGCCTACCGCATTCAATTGAAAAGTACATTTTCACTTTATTTATGATCTGTATATTCAAAATGAAACCAAACAGCAAACCGACTCTACGAGAATCAGTACGCCAACTCTTTGATTTTATGTATCTGTATGGCAAACTATAACCTATAATAAAAGAGTTAATTTCTCTACGTAATTCGACGGAGTAGATTACGTGAAAAAATAGTTTTGGGACTGGGTATTCTGCAACAAAAAACATAATGATGAAGCTAGATAATGAACTCATCAGTGTATTGTGAAATTTGAAAAATGTTTTCATACTTTTTGGAAGGTAGGTATTTTTATTTTCACCCATCTGCCCAAAGTATAATCATAAAGCGTAGCCCCATGCAGATTGCTGAATATGAGTATTAATGGTGACCAATCAGAAAAACGCAGGAAGATGACTCTCTGATTCTCGTAGTAATTGCATCATAGTGGTAGCTATATATTGCTTTTCCGTTCAGATACGCGTACGATATGGATGAAATGTAAAAGAAACTTAGCGGCAAATCAAAGCGGCGAAGATTACGAGGAAGATATCCGGAACAAGATTCTGGAGGCGTCGCTACCATTTGTTTTAGAATTGGGCTGGTCGCGGGAGGCGTTGAGCAGAGGGGCTCAGTGCGTCGGATACCCGGGCATAACGCACGGTATATTTACGCGTGGTGGTGGCGATTTGGTCCACTACTTCAACACGACTTCCAACTTACGATTGCTGGACATATTGAAAGAGGTGCGATTCCGTCGACGACCAACAATTGGACCTTGAACTCCAAGGTGCGTGTTTTAGCTCCGCCATTCGCACGGCGAGCGAGCGATAACGCCGGGCCAATTCGCAGAGACGGCGATTCGCGAACGTCTGAAGATGATAGTGCCCTACGTCAGCAGGTGGCCGCAGGCTATAGCCGTGATGTCCTTACCGCCTAACGTGCCGAATGCATTGGCAACACTGCTGACCATGGTCGACGACGTGTGTTACTATGCAGGAGACAGGTCGGTCGACGTAAGTCTTAACACGTAGCGATTTTTTAAACACAGGTTAACGTTTCGTTAATAACGAATACCTCCTATTAACATTAACATTAAAGTTGAGAAAGCAGCGGTTTACGGAGGCATTCAGTGAATTAATTCAATATTAATGCCGCGTGCTCATAAGTTATTTTTCTTTATGGTAAATAATTACATTACATTCCAAAAATTCTTTTTGCGACGTACGCAATCGATTTTGCTTTAATGAAACTGCATGCTCATGGAGTCACCGAAGAACCATTCAAGATTTTGCTCTAAACTTTAAGTAAGTAAGTGTCAATGGATGTTTGCATGAATTCGCCCTAAAAGCCGAGAATGTAGGCACACAAAAAGTAAAGAATTCTAAAAACAAACATACCCACGAAAGAAAAAATAGAAATTGTAACAAAGGCTAAAACAAATTCTAATCAAAGTTAAATACTTTGGTTTGACTTGTTCATAGAATCCCAACCTTATGAAACCAAGAATGGGGAACTTTGTCTTATTTTTTCAACAATTATGTTTTTAAGGTTAGGCACTTATACATAACCTATAAAATGTTTCAGCTTTGAGGATCCACTGCCACTGTCACAAATTAGTTTAGTTATTAGTTTTCTTCAAAAAGCATTTGGATTCAGTGAACTCATGATAAAAAAAAGTGAGGCAAATTTTACAATAGACAAAGTAATATGTATTGTTGTCTTTCCTATTTGTCTTTTTTTTACTAGTTGTCTTTGTATTTGACTATACAAGAGTTAAGATATTCTAATTTCTTAGAAGACCGCATATAAAGTGATATATAGTAATTTGAAATATTTAAGTCTTTCTAATTAAAAGTTATTGGTTAGAAGATTTCTAGAAAATGTTTTTATTTGTGATTTGTGATTACCTTCGGCAATCATGTGGGGGCTAGTTATGGTTATTTTTGTCTGTGCTTCATAGTTCAATTGGTATATTCGACGGGTGGGCGTGGCAGGAGTATACAAGGCCACCGAACTCTACCTGATCCAAGATAAATCGCCCGATCAAATCGACACTTGGGATTTTTTAAGACGTAGGATGGAGGACGCGGTTCAGTTGAACGCCATTATCAGCAAGTCCGATATCGCCAGTCAGGGAGCAAAAGACGTTGCCAAGTCGGCCTTTATAACGGTATATTTAATGAATTGCTCCTCGGATAGTGCGAAAATTGTGTAACGTTTTTAGGCAAGGAATATTCTGGGTTTGAGTTGGAACAGGTAGTCCCGGAAGATGGTATTTTTCTGTACCTGGTAACTTTTAAATGTATATATTTGTGTTATGAAAAAATGCAACATTGAAATTATAGCGTGTTTTTTTAAATATAAAATTGGGGATTTTATATCAAAGTGTAACTGATCCCCACGGAGGGGAATAGATTATAAATTAAACGAATTCAATTAATTATATGGACGAGTTGCACTGGCATATTGGCATATCTTACAACAGATAATAAAACAACTTCATAGACTTCTAGAAAAAAAAACTAAACATGTTTATTCCTCTTCAAATAAAAAAAATTGTCGCTTATTTATTTTTATTTAAAAATCGGTTTATCACATTGAAAATCGTAAAAATAGGGACTAAGATAAAAATAAAATAACAAACTCTAAAATTCAAAAAAATATAAACATGAAAAAGTGTAAAGCCTTGTAAAATAGTGTTACAAGGCGGCTTCTGGGGAAAAAGTTACTTTAGGAATCATTTAACTCCTAATGACATAACAAAACCTACCGAATTGCACTTACTATTGTTTCTATTTCACTTAAATCACAAAAACTCAATATATCATCTCTTCCTTCAAATAAGACCTCAGAGCTATAGGCAAACACAACTTGTCAATATCATTCAAGTTAACATATTGTCTGATAACAAAGCGAGACAAATTCTGTAAGGACCTAACCTCCTCGTACCTTGAAATGGGATTTGTTAATCTCACTGGATAATTCGGCATATTGGCGGCCCGATTTTTTGTGTAACAATAAATTCCGTTTCGCGACACTTCCATTGCTTGCTCGATCAATTCCTTAACACTTGAATAACCATCATGGTCAAACAGTTTATAACCGCTTCTACTGGTAAATTCAATTCTTGAATGGAGTGTTATGCCAACACTTCGAAAACTTATTGAAAATATATACCTAAAAACCTCACTGTGTTCTAACTACCTGCCATTTTTAATTGCTTACCTATCAGATGAAGAATCTCTAACAAGGAAGGAACCATCACATGCTTCCGCTAGTTTAGCCTCAACTTGTACTCGGGAAGCTGGTCCCCAGTACCAGACACAATGTGCAAGGCTGGACACATCATTCCTAGGAACACTGCCAGTAACAGATACTCCTCTCTCATCTAACACTGCAGATATACCACTTTCTCTTGTCATATACCTTAAAGGGCTTATTGTGGTATCTGTAGTTTGGTCCAATAATGGAGACTGAAAAAATTTCTAAGTTAAACGCTCAAGCATAATTCACTACATACCTTTGTTTCCCTTTCAATACTTAGTGGATCCAGGGAATAGATATTCTCTCTATTAACACTCGTTGATGACAACACGACCTAGTAAAAAAAAATTACAACCACTTTCCTAAATTCAGCCAACTTACTCTAGAATCTGATGCAGCAGGTGCAGGACAAATAGTAATCTGCCTGCCATTTACATGTCCGTTTTTCGAAAAACAGTTTTTCATTCTTCTATGCCACTTTCTTAAACTTTTTCTTAACTGGCTTCCTGATCTTCTGAGTGGTGTCATTTCATCCAAAGAGTTGGCAGTTAAATTTCTTCGGAAAACTACCACATTCGCATTATTCTGAGCGCTACCCCCCTTAGGCGAGTTTCTGTTGCTTACATTTACGGTATTAGATGTATTATTACGTTTCCAGAGTTTTAAATATTTAAGGCTACAAAGTAACCCTTTAGTTTGTTTATTATTGCCTGGATCCATAACAATATTAAATAAGTAATGCGAAGAAAACGATCTTGGTCGGTGTTGTTATTATCATGTGTGCTAAAAAATTTATAATTTACAATATCTTCAAAAGATCAAATATTTAGAGTATTTAAAATAGAAAAGAAAATCAAAAAACATACGAGACTCACCATAGTACATTCGTTCTCTTCAATCAAAGTTGAAAAAGCTACCAGGGCCATTCGCTCACCAATAGAAAATTTAGAATATATTCTTCTTCTTTAAGAATTGCTAACATATTTCTGGTCAATATTTTAAATAAACAAATTCGATTTTAACCTTGTTATTTTAAAACAACGTGTTTAGGAATCATTTTCAAAATTTGAATAAGCATCTCATACTTTTTTTTACCTAACTGGCTTGCTATCACGGCTTTTTAATAATCATTCTCGCTATCTTCATTGCAATTCCTGTTTTGTTTAGGGCTCTGATGACAGCCGCTGTCATGTGCATTGATTATGTTAAATTGTACGATTTAGGTTTAAAAACCTAATAGTTTAAGAGACATTATGTGCATTCCTGCTTTTAAACATTACAGAGCATTAGGGGAAAATGTACTGATTGAAATAGGGGCGGAAATAATTGCTAAAACATGGATGTACAGGCGGCTCAAGAATTTGCGCGACAAAAAAACTGGAAGAAAGCAGTAGAGTCTTATACGAAATTCTTGAGGAACAAGCATAATTCAATCGATCTCGTCATATCCTCGCTGTATGCTCGATCGGAATGCCTATTTGAGTTAAACAATTACTTGGCAGTTGTAAATGACTGCAGAAGTATCATTCAACTGACTATAAACCAAAATGACCACATAACGTTTTTGGCGCGAAAGAAACTCGTCCAAGCATTGTTTCTTTTACAAAAATTTGTAGGTATGGCTTCGTCGAAAAGTGCTACAAAGTTTTGTTGTATACTGTTTACTTTTATCTACTCAAACTTTTTTTTGATAACTGATAGGAATGACTTATTCAGATGCCGAGGTCGCTGTAAAAGAATGGCTCTCTTTACTGCCCCAGGACGACACTGAAGAAAACAAAGAAACCCAATTAATTTTGCAAGGGTTGCTTCAGACTTTTGATTTTGGTGTTGGTTCTAAACAAAAATTTACAAATTTGATGAAACTCCTAGAAGCTAGATTAACAGCAACCAATAACAACAGCATTTTTAACACAAAAAACAAGGTCTTTATATTAATAGGGTTTATATTTTTTTCATATTAACATCATGAGTTTATTTTAGATGGAAGGAAGGCCCGCATCGTTGGTTTCATGCATCTACTGTAATGTTTCTTTCGTTGACAAGATGGACTTGCGGACTCATTGCCAGACTGAACTGCACGAAATGATGATAATGTCAGACGATGGCCATGATTGGTACTGGAGACCACCCCCAAGGGGTTTCAAATCTGATACTTATGTGTTGTGTGCTAATTGGAGAGAAACAAGCAGTTGTAGGTAAATGCAATTATGTTTTTTCAATAGTGTAAACTCATTTCCTAAAATCATATATTGCACTCTTTTCCATCTAGTTTGTGGTTAATCAGGAAGTTCATACAATAATTTACAATATTTTGAGAGCAAGACAATGATGTACTATTTGGCTATTTGTTATAGAGAAAAATTATCAAACATATTGGGAAATTAATTTTTTATGTTTTATAGTTATTTACATAAAGAATACTATCCTTCAAAGGCCTGTCAGCTATTTTTCAACTGCAGAATACCTACAAATATATTTCAAATCAGAAATCAGTTAGTTGTATTAATTTTTAAAATATTATTCTTAAAGAGTACTCAGTTTTTTTAATTTTATTACTTTTCGTTATTTTTTGTTAACATTTCTGATGTGATATATGTTTTTGATGTTTAAAAAAAATTAAGATGTATGCCTTATATATCAAAAAATGCAAAAAACACTATTCTCCTCCAGAGATATGATCAGTTATGGAAACCTGATTGATATTGATAGCCAAACTTCCAATTATTTATTAATTATGAAAAAAAAGGCAACTCAATCATTGGCTTTAGTGTCATAAAAAAACAATCTAAAAATATTGCTTTAAAGTCATTGATGTACTGGATACTGGTTGGATATCGCAAAACGCCCTCTAGTGTGGATATAAGCAATCGAAATATACTTGAACACCCCTCACCACTTACCCTTTCTCGAAAAATGAGATAAACATAATTTAGCTAAAATTATTACTGCAAACCAAATCCTAATTATAGGGAAAATCTTAAAAGAATAAAAAACATTAAAGTATTTTATTTATAATTTTCATTCAACTTTGTTTTGGAGTTTTGCTTCCCCAATGTAACACAAACAGCGGACACAGATAAAAACAGAAAAGTTCAATTATCTCCAGAGTTTCGTCGGGGGCCCAGTATAATAGAAGCTTCTCCAATTTCTTGTTATGCTTTGGGATTTGCAGATACGGCATGCAGTGTGTTCAGGCGCACGGAGAAGACGAGTTGATGGAGTGGAAAGAACGTTTTCGTTATCGGGAAATGAAACTGCAACGGGCTAGAGAAAAAGAGCTTTTCGGTAAAATGGCAGCCGCGTGGCGTTACGCACGCGCACCTATATGTTTTTTTTTCGTAGGTAAGTCGTATACTGAAGAACTGCTCGAGAAGTGGGTGCAGTACCCGAACCCGAACGCACTGATGTGCGACAAAATCGAAGACGTCGAAGACTGTTGCTCTTGCCCGTTGTCGGTGACCGTTTCGTCAAAAAACAGCCTCCACCACTGGACGTTCCTGATGAAAACGCGACGGCCCTTGAAAGCGGTCGCCCTGCTTCAGGACACTCACCGAAACCACTTTTTCATTTCGACAATTTTAGTGAAAAACTGCAAGGTCGACTTGAAAAACGACCAGGAATGGATATCGCAGTTGGCGCATCACGAGTCGTACATGCCGGTCGAGTATCGAATTAAGGTTATGTTCACTACCGGTATCTTCGGCACTTTCAGGCAGTCGATCGTATTTGATTTCTCCTTCGAGCCCGTTTTGGTTAGTTTAATGACGTTATTCCCAAGGAAACCTGACAAGTCCTTTCCAATGTCTAAACAATGGATATAATTCTTTCATAATTAGCGATTTTTAAATAATACGCTGCTTGTGAGGCATTGTTTTCATAAATGTGCCTTGTATGGATTATGATGATATTGCTTTAAAAATAGTTCGTTTGGTATCGTTCGCAATCGATGCCTTTATAGGTTCCTCTGAAAGTTATTCTTAAATTAAAATGTCTATTTGCCTAAATATAGTATAGTGTTTAGTGTTAATTGCCTACGTGTAACCTATAAATGATGTTGATGTAACAAGAAATATTTTTTTGCACTGAATTTTTGAAACGTTGGATTCGTTGATTTGGTGGTTTACATAATCTGCTATGGGATTCCCCAATGGTGATACTGTTCTTTCCTATTAAGATTTTTTCTGCGTATGAATTACGTATTCAGTCAGAGAATGTTTTTTTTTTCACTGTCCGATGGTCATGTGCTTAGAAGGATTGTGTTTTAAAAATACAATGAAATTTATATTTATTTATATATCGCGTTACCTCGCCGTCGAGTCATTTTGAGAACTAAATGGAGTCGATATTTTTATTGGGATTCCCCGAATCGTTAAGTATCCTATTCGGGTATTCCCTGAAGAGGTAAAATGACACGCATAATAATTTATTATAAAATACACATTATTGCAAGTTGGTATTTAAAACACTGATCGAATTTGACTAGTCGATTAGTAATTCAATTGACCAACAATGATTTTTCAAATCAAATCAACTTAAATCATCCTAATCTCAATTTTCTCAATTAAAACCTCGCAACTTTAGCAGAATTTGGAGTTTGCGATATTTAATTTGAAACGATTGTAAAAGTGAATTGCAAACTCTTTTGAAGAATTTTGACATTTTTCTTGGTGTCATTGTCGATTGGTTAACATTTTGCATAGTATATTATGATGTCACTAGGAAAAAAGGGTTACTTTTGACGCTCTTTGTGGTATTTATAAAATACACCATTTTTCGTCTGAAAACAGTTCTAGAAACGTGTCAACTTGTCTATTGGTTGTGGTGGATGACTTGTTGGGTTTCTTTTGTATATGCGGCTGTCTATTACTTTATACGTTTCTATTTATAGGTTAAACATCTTTGCGTGGACGTGGTACCCGATTCGGAAATTGACAAAATAAACGAGATCAGAAAGGAGATCACTTTGTCGATATCGGAAAGGTGGACCGCGACTAACTCTGATATAGTTCACTTTCGATCGAGTTTGGTCAGTTCCGGTAACGACGAGTGGGAGACCCGGTTGAAGGGGATGTATCCGTGTCCGCAAGCGGAAACTTTCGTTTTGTCACACGCGACGTTAGCGGAGAAAAAATTTACAAGAAATAATTACAGGTAAATATTGAGAGACCCGCATTGCCGTGATTGTTCTCTTAGGCTACGACCGCGTGTCACATGGTACATGACGGAAGCAAAGCTAAACTAAATTAAAACTCCGTTTTGCCCAAAATCAATATAAATTCTCCCGACTTCTGATTAACTAACTCACACTACAGCTTATATAAATACAGAAATATACAGCGCGTTTAGGAAATTTGTTTAAAATCGTCTTGTGGATTTTCTAATCTTTAGATAAATGTTGCCAATACAAGTAGTGAATATTTTGACTCGACAAGAACACAATTAAACATACAAGATGTAAATACAAACCAAAACCAAAGGGCGAGTCTAGAACAAAATAATGTAAATGTGGTTAAAATGAGTGGAAGAGTGACTAGAATTCAAGACGTGCGTACAAAAGAGTAGTACAACGAGACACATGTTCAAGGGGCGTGGCAACAACAAAATAATCGATAGAGTGTTCTAAAAGAACAAATGAGAGTGTTAATACAAGGAACATCACACCTAAACGGGTGTGGCAAGAATAAAATGATGGCTAGAACAACTCCCTTGAGGGACTAAAACGAACGCGTAGCGTGGACCTCGCAATCTTGTGCACTTGTTGCGTGAAAAACAATTTGATATTCCGAAAATGTCCAAACCTCGCCTTTATTGGACTTTGAAGATTTTGGACGACGCGGTATGGTATCTACGCCATGGAATTCAATAAGTCACTTCTTCTATAGCAGTGTTACACCCAAATTGCATTATTTTTGTATATCCGTGTGACACGCGGTCCTGTCGTTTGTTAACGACCGCTTGGTTGTCGTTTGAGACTCCTAAAAGAAGACTTCTTTAAAAGATCATTTGGATATACTGAAAGGGTCTCCTTTTCTTCAAGGGAACGTATGCATCAATTACTCTTTATAGAGGAGATGGCACGGTACGACCTCATTGCCCAGTATAATCTCACGACCAAACTCCAGATAGCGCACAGCTACATCCTGTCGCCAAACAGTATGGCGGCCAGTACCGCGAAATACTCTACCAACGGCGAACTGTTCGCCTCGATCGACTTGGGGAAAGAACTATCCGAAGATACCTCAGAGGGCCGGCTCATCCTCATGCACTGTAACACGGTCTACCTCTGTCCCACGCAACTAGACGCCAGTCAGAGAATTAAAATATACGAGGCCTTAATCGAAGACAAGGGAAAGAACACGATCTATTTGAGGTTGTCGAGCGACACAGTGCAAGGACTGCAACTCACTCCGGATTCTGACTTGGAGGTGCAGATCCAGTTTCAGCTCAATCGCATACCGTACTGCGAGTGGCACTACACGCTGGACAAAATGGTCAACTTCAAAACGATTTTTCCCGACACGTATCTCGAGCCCGTCATCCCGTGGTCCCCTTCGAGACAATGGTCACGTACGTTAGACTCCCGGCTAAACATCAAACAAAAAGAGGCGGTCAACGCGATCACGACACCACTGTGTGTACAGTTGCCGCCCATTTTGGTGATCGGGCCGTTCGGTACCGGCAAAACGTTCACGCTGGCGCAGGCGATCAGAAATCTCATCAAAGACTCATCGAATCGGATTCTGTTGTGCACCCACTCGAACAGCGCAGCCGATTTGTACATTAAGGACTACTTGGATAAGTGGGTCGACGAAGGGGAGGAGCACGCGAAACCGTTGAGGATTTATTATCAGAAACGCTGGGTCGCAACCGTCAATCCGGTAGTTCAAAAGGTAATTTAATCGTGACGTCATTGCTAGTAGGTAGGAATTAAGAAAAAACTATGTAATCCTTAAGAGTAATAGGTGGAGCGCCGGCCATTGGTATGGCCTCCCATAAGAGTTGTTGACCTGTTAGATCTTTATGAATATCCTCATCCATTTCTTCTTCTGCTGGGAGTAATGTAAATGACTTCTTTGGTTTATTTTGTTTGTACAAATACAAATAAACAATATAAGCCATAGTCGCAACCTGCTGGTTCTCTAATCAGTCGAATGCAGTGGATGCGAGGTTCTGGGTGTATATTTTGTAGGTTGCCTTTAAATCCTCAAACGCCATGGTTCAGTGTCTGTTCGGCAGTGCTCCTCAGGTTTAATAGTAAAACCCGCAATCTACCTGTGATGTTTGGTCTTTCATAAAGTTTCATCTCTTGCTGTCTCCATTGCATACTCCATAATTTCGCTTTTGCTAAGTTCTGACTGTTGATAATCTTGACTTCGATCTCAGTCTCATTAGGTGTGCTAGAAGAACTGATTGATTGATTGATTAGTGAGCAAGTTCTCTTCTTAGTGGCAGGTGTTAGTGTCTGATCGCGTGTGACAATAGAGTATTAGAATTTGAATTCTATCAGTGAAATACCGCATTGACAAATTGTCAATATACTATGAACCACAGCAAGGCTATTGAGATCATTCTCTATTCATACCAATCGCTGACACAAGGAAAGTGTCGAGTATTGAGATCCTTCTATTTTACATCACAAACTGGCCTAAGCGTCTTTAGTACGGGATGGCGACGACGAATTTTAGTATCAACTATCATATCAAATGGGATTAAGCACGTGTCGGGTTCCTAACAATGTCCCCTTTCCAGTACTGCCTAATATCGATGAGCAACGGCACTCGAAAATTCAACATCCCCACCATCGAGGACCTAATCAAACACCGTATCGTCGTCGTGACGCTATCGACGTCGGTCTATCTATCGGTGATGGGTCTTCCCCAAGGTTTCTTCACTCACATCCTGCTCGACGAGGCAGCCCAGGCGATCGAGTGCGAAACCGTCACGCCCCTAGCGCTGGCCAGCGAGAACACGCGACTAGTGCTAGCGGGCGACCACATGCAACTCGGCCCGGACATATTCTCCCCGTTCGCCAAAGAACGCGACCTTCACATCTCGCTGCTCGAACGCCTATACGATCATTACCCGCAACAGTTTTCCTGCAAGATACTGCTGTGCGAAAACTATCGCGCTCACGAGAGCATCATCCAGTTCACGTCCGAGTCTTTCTACGATCAGAAACTAGTGTCGAGTAGCAAACAACCGAAACACTTTCGATTCTATCCGCTGACGTTTTTCACCACCAGGGGCGAGGACGTGCAAGACAAAAACTCGACCGCGTTCTACAACAATTCGGAAGTGTACGAAGTGGTGGAGAGGGTGGCGGAGTTGAAACGCACTTGGCCCGACGAATGGGGCAAATACACCGACCAATCGATAGGCGTGGTCACCCCATACGCGGATCAAGTGTTCCGCATCAGATCGGAGTTGAGGAAACGTCGCATTGAGAACGTATGCGTCGAACGGGTCCTGAACGTCCAAGGCAAACAGTTCCGGGCTATTATCTTGTCGACGGTACGCACGAGGAAAACGTGCAGCAACGACTCGTCCGCCGACGTCATCGATTACGGTTTTCTGTCTAATTCGAAACTGCTGAACACCGCGATCACCAGGGCGCAGAGTTTGGTAGCGGTCGTGGGCGATCCCATAGCGCTCTGTTCCTTGGGCAGGTGCAGCAAGGTGTGGGAACGGTTCATTCAGATCTGCAAAGATAACGAGAGCCTGTTCGGTATCACGTGGACGCAGCTCAAGCTCCAGCTCGACGGTATCGAGCTGAAAAAGATCTATACGCTGAATCCGCTAGCCCCCGAATTCGTCCCCAGGAAGTACAAAGAGAACGTGGTCCAAGCGATGATACCGCCCGCGCCTGCGCCGGTTATGACGCACCCGGTAGTACCGCCTCCGGGCGTGTCGCCGTTCGGTATACAGGACTGCAGGTTCCTCGCGCCTTTGATATACCCGCCTCAGCCTCGTCCGTTCGTGTTTAATCTGGGACCGGGCGTGGCCGGATTGGTATCACATCCGATCGCGAACGGCTTCTCGCAGCCCATCAGGGTGGTGAACCCCCCTCAGCCGCCTCCGCCTCCGCCTATGATCGTAGCGTCGCGCATCTCGAACCTGCAACCGATCCAGATCGCTAAAACCGTACAACAGCACGTCGCGATAGGCGGAAAACCCAACGGGACGTCCCATAACAAACTGATCCAGTTCATGAACAACGTTCATTTTCCGGAAGCGTCGGTACTGAACGACTGCGTGAACCTGCTGCCTCAGAACATGTCCCTCGCTGACATGCTGTTGCAACCTCCCAGTCTACAGGAGAGATGGTACAATTATCTGAAAGAAGGTACGGGGGAGGAGGCGGCCGAGAAGTTTAGGTATCTGCTTCACACGACTAATCAGAAAGGTTCCAAGGTGCAAGACAGGTTGATATTCGATTGCGCCACGCCCCAGTCCTGCGACTCGCCTACTTTTAACTGGTACGACAGTCCGACGAACCAAATCAACATCAACAAACCGGTTTATATACAAAACGAGACGTCGAACGGACACAATAAAGCGGAACGATTTTCCGTCGCAACAGAAAACGGGAACGCGAGTTCGGTCCCGGAGACGAACGGGGAAGATCACCTGCAGCAGCAGATAAACGAGGTGTTCGCGAACTTGAGTATCGGCAGCAACAGCGACATGAACGACGTGTACAAGGCGTTCGCCGACAAGGACGGGCCCGACGGCGGAGCGATTCGGTCGCCCTCTGTCGGAGTGCCGCGGTTTTATAAGTATTTTCAGTAGTGTCGGAAGGTTGGCGGAGGCGCCGGGTTTTTCTTTCTCGTCTGACTTGTCGGTGGAAAGCGATACTGTCGACGTATGACATGGGTCGCAGTTAAAAACGTCCCGAACGATTTCTTGTGATGATTAGTTTGACCGCGAAATAATAACCTAATTACCCCTCATGATTTACTACATTAGTGTGACGTCGGCTGTTGAAGTTTAGAATCCAACCGCTCTATATACGCTTGTTTCAATGTTTATATGATATTTGCTTATTGGAGACTCTATTGTATATTGAAAACGCGTACTTTAATAAAAATCAAAATATAACCTACAAGGCCCAATAAGTTGTCAGCAAAATTAATTATCAAAACTGGTTACAGTCCAACTTTGGTAACTCGAAGCGAGGTTTGTCGCAAAATGAATTGGACTTATGTATGGATGTATAAATGTTTAAATGTTAATGTATTCTCGTGTTTTTTCTAGTTTTATCCTCATAAAAAAAATTGCGTTCAGTACTGTGTAAACATCTTGCCCATATGTTCGAATACGAACGTATTTTGTTTAACACTTCTTCGACCGACCTCTTCAACCTCTGGTTCTAATTTTTTTTCTTTATCGCTTTCGTCAATCACCACTTGTAGCAGAACATCCACGAACACAATTAAATTAAGAAGAATTGCCAGGTTCAATTCAAGGTTCCACTTCTCAAAGAACAAAATGAGGCTTATCGTAGTTAACGATGGAAAAAACGACAAAAAATTAGGTTATGATCTCGTGTTCTGAATAAATTAATGGTACAGAGAGAGTTTTCGTCTGGTTCGGAACGTTTCGAATGACTGTCAAATGTCAAAAGTGTCGCATCTCGATTTATTCCACCTTTGGGTCGCTGGCGGGGAAATTAACCATAATAGTTCTTTTTTTGGAGAGTATTATTTGATTTTTGAAGGATCTCATTTTCGTCAGTCCGATATTCCTATTATTTTTTAAATGGCGGATGCTGAGCCGTCCAGTTTCGCAACCGTTAATGATTCTATTAAAGTTCGATATAGTTTAGAGATTTATATCCGCATTTTAGACGGAAATTATAGGTTAGGTTAGCGACGCGTAGAGAAAGTTTACAAACTTATATTTATGTGTGTGTATAGTTTACGGTGTATATTGCAGAGTTTTTTGTAAATAGTCATGTACATCTTAACGTTGTCTAGTGGATAGAGAGTATATACTAGATTTTTTTTTACTGTGTTTATATATCTTTATATAACTATGCGTGTACTTATTACTATTATTTAAAAATATAAATTCATACAGTTATTCGGTTGGGTTTGATTTCACGCGGGGTCAAAAAGAAGGGCGAAATATTCAGCAAAACTCAAACGGCGTGCTTATTCGTACATCAACGATCACAGATATTGTAATAAATTAGTTTTTTACCATTAAAATATATGAATAAACAGTATCTGCGTAAATTCCAACAGAGGCAATTTGAATTTTTGCTTGGTTCTTTCTATCTCTTTACTTCAAATCCAGGTGTCTTCCTATCAATCATCCAAGAAACGAAATCACATATCACGTAAACTAAATCACCACGATAAAAACACCGCATCAAAAAGTTACTGCGGGAGCAAGATTCATCTACGATATGCAATGCATGAGTCTAGATCTCTTTTTTTAGTTTTTCTTTTCTTAATTTTACCGAAAAAATACGGCTACCCCTCGCGTCGGCCATCTGGACCAATCCGATATGAATAACAACGAAGGAACTGTGTTTTAAACGATTAAAAAGGATTTTGTACTAGATACAACCTGGCATTTCCAATGCTTCCTATTGCTATTGCTTTTCTTTGGTTGGTTTGGTTACTGTTACTACTTTTACTTCTGATCACCACAACAACTAAAGGTCATTCGGCCAGTTTATAAATATTAGTAAATATAATTTAAAATTCCTAAAGGATGCCTTCGTGAAGAAAGGGTCTCGACTATTCCACCATCCTTGGGGCGTGTTAACGTATTCATAGAGTGCAATAAACTCCTCAATCCACCGATTCATCTAACGGCAATTATCCACACAGGATATCCAATCTGGCCTGGATACCACCGTGAATATGAAATATTCGGAAACCGAACAATACCATACAAACCATACATCCGCATTAAACAAGCACTAATACACACAACTATAAGTGCTACGCCTCTAACGATTCAATTAACTTAACAAACTAAACAATTTTTCATACCAATTTCTAACTTTTTATGCAAACGTCGACCATGTACAATGGTTCCTCAAATATCATCCTTTTCTTTGGTCAGTATGAAAACTTTCTAATTTTCTTTGGGTTGGGATGTTGACTAAGGTCACTTGCCCATTGCCGACATCCATGGACTTAGGGGGAGATGGAAACAAAAATGAAGGGTATTGAATCCAAATGATGAAAAATCCCTTTTTAATATTAATAAAATCAGTTTTAAAACACGTAGTTTTATACCTAACCTCAATATTCAATGTTTTGGATTTGATTGAATGAGATGAAAAATGAAATGAAAAAATGAGAAAATATTGTTTTCAAAAAGTATCGGAAATATATATAAATATTTCTTAAATCACTGTTTTAATTTGGTTCTCTATAATTTAAAAAACTTTAGTCAAAGGTGTTTTAAATAACACCATTTCATTGGATGGGTATAAGGTGTCTCATTGCCATGGAGATATAAAATGTGACATGTTGTGCTTTGTTTTATTTCTATTACATAACTTTTCCATTGGAAAAAATCTGTAAATATAAAAAATGATCCAAGTTAGTGCGCCATCCTCTTCAATAAGACCCCGCCCACCTAATTTGTCATCGTGTAAGTAGTTTTTTTTTTTTGATATTTAATAGAGGAAATAATCACAACAGCCTATTTCAAATTGCTTAAATAAAAACTAGTCATGATACTTGTACGGGTTTTTTGATGGACAGAACTGTACCTATATAGTTATGATTTACTTTAAGTTTCTAAAGAATTTTGGGATAACATATAATAATTCATAATAACTTTCTAATTTTGTATGAATTAAATTTGAAGGAAAATGCGAATTAGAGCTGGTATACTTTTTAAAAATTGTGTGTGTACAAAAACTGCACTGCAAATGTTTTCTGTTTCAAATATAGGATGTTAAAATTATAAAATTTATATTTTATAATACAGAATATATAATCAAAAATAAGCATCCTCTCTTAAAAGTTTTTCGAATCCCTCTTTCTACTGTTTAATTTTAATGGTATGTAATATAAGTTTTACAGGAGAGAAAGACTATTTTTTTTTTGAAAAACAACAACAAAAAATGAAAAAAAAACTAGAATTATTGGTCAAACGATTGTTTAAATTTCAATAAAATCGGTTAATTAAGATATTTTTATGAACCCTTTTCATTAAAAATAAGCATTCGCGTTTCACATAAAATCACTTAAAAAATCGCCTCAACACTTATATATAATTAAAAAACACCCTATATAAAATTCGCACTTTCTCCACGTCGCGTCGACTTCTGTCGATCTGTCCTGTTCGTAGCACCAAGGCGCTGGGGCGCGACGGGCGGAGCTTCATTTCTATTGGCGAGCATCCGGCCCAGGTAACTCCGCCCCGATCGGAATTGCAGCCGAAGTCATCTTTATCTTTCTGCCGCAAAGATATTCCGGGAAATTTGGTCCGTTTTTCGGTGTATCTGGTCTGGTAGGTATCCGACCAGGTAATCGTCACACCTTCGTAAAGACCGGGAGTTAGGAGTACCTTCGCGTTATACGGGGTGTCGCATTATAATCGTACGTCAATCAACGAAGGCGCGTAACTTTTGTTAGAACATTTCGTAGATATCTCATTTTTCTGGCAATCGAAAGTTTGGTTTGGGCCGATTACCATGTACCATGACATGTATAAATATTTCGTATCTCATTTCTTTCCTTTTTGTTTTTAAATTTTTAAAACTTAACGTCAATAAATGAAGATGCTAATTTTTTAAAAATATTTTGTATCTCATTTTTTATGTTAAACGAAAGTTTGGTTTGAATGAATCTCCAAACACTTTTAACCCCAATAAAGGCGTTAAATTATTTTGAAATTGACTTGCGATTAGCATTACCAAAAATTTTTACGTAAAACGTAAAGTTAAGTGGATTTTAGTTTTGGTTAAAAATAGTTATTCTTATAAATCAAATGTTTCAGTTTTTCAAACCGTCACACGAATTAATATTTAACCGCGATTACAATCATAGAAATGGTCAGATTATTGAGATTTTATTTATTCCTAATTAAGTAATAATAAAGCTGTACAGTGTTTTCTAGCTTGCCATCAGCTTCTCGCATTCTTTCTTCTATTTCGACGCACTTACTCCATTTTTCACAATCCACTGTCCTCATTCCTTCTTGCCCATACCAATTCTGTGGGTTGTAATATGGTGAAACGGCGGAAAGTGAAGTATCTATCGTTATGTTTCGTTTCGATTAGTTGGTTAAAAAAATATATATATTGCGCTACTAACTCTTAATAACGGAATCAAGTTAGCGAGCAAGCCCAGTGGCGGCGCAACAAAACATCATTACTTTTCAGTTAGTGCGTCAATTTGCTCAATATTTTTTGGACGAACGAAAAGTAAACGAAAATGTCCGATGAAAAGAAACGAAAAGTAGATGAAGAATAAGGTTTCCGGATTCAGGAAAAATTGACCGAACAATTCTATACGTTTTCTGTACATTCCAATGATAAAACAATAACAACAAATAAGAAAAGACAAAATCCAGGAAAACTGCAGCAAATGTTTCAAGAATCCAATAAAACATGCTTTTAAAATCTAAATGTGAAGACATAGAGTATCTATTTTTTTTTATTTTATTTTCTTATTCAAATAATGTCCTATATCTCTCGTTAAAAATTACTTAAAACACTACCTGCCTACACTGTGCAGCTCTAAATAAATTATTTGCAAACAGATCGGACTAAACATGTTATCAATCGACCCAATAAAACACGAAAATATAAAATATAATATATAAAGCATTTTATACAATGTATTAAGTAATTAATAGTATTTAACATAATTATCTTTATTTTATATCCTTAATGTCGATTAGTAACAAATTATAGGATGTAAAACGTATAATAAATATAAATTGAAGTTTTGTATTTATTATAAGCTTTTGTTTTGCGTCCGATGCTTATAAAAGGGTTCTGCTGGGCGTATGTCCTCAGTGTTGCTTAATTCGTAAGCAATCAAGCGGAAAATCGTCAAAAAAAAATAAACGACATGGATATTCAACTCCCGCGGAGCCTTTAAAAACAATCGCTGGTCTTGCTGTTTTCGATAGGCGTGGCACGAGCCTTTCGATCCCTTTTGTCTTTTGATTATCGCCAAAGGGTTGAAATTTGTTTTCAACCATTTTCGCGTTCCGTTGCATTTTTACAATACCCGGGCCGTCGATTGATTACAATTGTTTGATGACGAAATAAAAAACGTCCGCTTATATAAATATTATTCAGTTCTGGTTATTCGGGCAAACAAAGAGCGTACGTCAATACGGTTGAAAACGTACCCCGTCGACGTTATGGTTCAAAGGAGATCGGGTAAGTCGGGATAATTACGCAGTCAAAATGAAAATCATAATCAAAACGCACTGGGAAGCCGTTGCCACCGGTGATCACAGGAAAAATTCAAAAAAAAAAAACGCCATGATTCAATCAAATGCGATATGATTTTGCTCCATTGCTGCTTTTAATAAATCATTAGGCCAGATATTTTTATTGCTTACAATTTTAATTATTATTCACTGAAAGGAGAAACCCACTGGCGCACTACGGATAACCGAGCATTTGAGCCCTTTACGAACACTGCTTAAATCTTTAAGAGAAGGTGGAACATAGGAATAGAAAAATAGGGAAATAGGGAACGCGCGTGAATGATCGTGACGTCATACCGCTGCTTTTCGATCGATACGGCGACATGTTATGGTGTTATTGTAGGGTTACAGGCCGAGAATTATATTATTTACGTCTATTTTGGGGTCGTGTTTGTATTTACGCCAGTTTGTATTTGTGTGTAGTGCGCTGTACATGATTATAATGGTGCCACTTTAGCCTTAAGTGTGCAAATATTTTTAACTGTTCGTACTCGCAGTCTTTATAAGAATGGCTTCCCATCTACATAAAATAAAAAACACTGTATGTTATCAATGTCAATATACTTATTTATTTAGGTTTCCATTGGTTAAAAAAAATCTTTTTGTTTTTTTTTTTGGTTGAATAATTTACATTTTATTTTATGTACCATTTACATTTTAAAAATTAGACAAAATTACTAATTTTTTTATGAGCATACCTTTGAGCTTTAACACGGCGCATCTCACCAAAAGCAACTTTCGGTGTTTTGCCTAACTAGCGAATTGACGTCACAACCGGACACAGTCAATGGCAGCGCGTTTCAAAGAATATTTAAATTTTACAATTTCTAAGTGCTTATATTTGTTACATAGAACTACGTTTGTTGTGGGCAGTGCAGGTGTTTCCAATGCCCTGTCATTGTCTGTCATTTGCTTATTAAAATCAGTTCCTAAAAAGAAAAGACCGAGGCTTAGCTCTGAAAGTGAACAAGAGTTCGATGAATCAGAATCTAACCAGACTAAATCTGATAAAGAAAATACTCAAACTCTGGTTACACGAAGATTGCACTCTATATGGCGATTGCTGTAATAGATGCGGACAGAAGAATAAATTTCTCAAACGAAAATTGTTTTTTTGAAACCCATTTTGATTGATAAATTATGCGCAGAGTGTAGATTTTACAAAAGCTCGAAATGCCCTATAAATAAATATATAAATTATGGAAAATATTAATTATTGCTTTCTTACGAACCCCGTATAAAAACTATGTGGAGAACAAAAACTGTCAAATTTGTTTTTCCAATATTTTGAATATTCATAGATTGACGTGAGATATAACACATTTAAATCGAATGTTGGTATTTCCAAATTTTCGGAAAAATGAATTTTTATGAGCGGGGATCTCCCTGGAAACGATATTAATGCTAACAAAATTATTAACTTAATATAGACGTTTATTTATTTATTGCCTACTACAATGACATTATACATCTTTTTTCCTTTTCTTTGTACCGATTTCACATCTGGGAGAAAACAGTTAAAATGTTTTAAAATTTACTTTTTCTTTAATTACTTATTATCTGCTTATGTTTCCATAAATCGTGACTTGTTTACTAGCATGTGACGTCATCAATACAGTAAAAAGGATAACTTGTCCAGAGTAGACACATTATAATAAAATATTAATATTCACTATTAACTTATATAAAAAATCACTTGTAAAATCGATAATCCATAGTCAACATATAAATATTATGTACCCTGCTGTCAACTGTGATATGTACAGGGGCGGAGTTGAGCATTTGTTTATGTCGGCTTACGGACATTTTAATAGCGTCATTGGTCTGATCTCCTTCGGATATAATGTCAGTGGTTCAAAAGCGTAATTCGTATTCACGGAAAGGCTTCGAGGGGACCATAAAAATTTGGAAATGACAACGTCCGAGGCGACCGGCGGCACTTTTCTACCCGCCATTGCCCGACACCTCCGGAAAGTGGTTTGATTGCCCCCAAAACGCCGCCGCTTAGATCGTCGACGACCCCCCCTACGCCCCGCCTACCGCCGCTATTGCCAGGAAACCGGTAATCTGAGTTTTGACGTCTCACTCGTCCGTGATAACCTCGACGGACATCAGTCAACTGGTCGTATCGCGGGCTAACGACTGTAATCCGGCTCGAAGGACCAAGTGTGTTGTTTTTTTTTTCGCTCACATTCAAGCACGGTGTTTCAGATTTTGATAGATTTAAATTTGACATTGACATTTAACATTCACTCGTTTCGGTAATATTTAATATAGAAAGAATAGAGCTATCCCACATAATAATAATAATAATAATAATAATAATAATAATAATAATAATTTCATAAGAAAAAAATATAATTTTCTTTCCTACTTTAGTCTACAACTTTTATTTAAAGTCAATGTCCAATAAATCAAATGATTCCCATAAGTAGTGTTGCAAAATGGTATTTCGGAGTCTTTACCGGCTGAACAAAAAATAATCCGACGAAAGCGGAAGAAGGAAGGACTAAAAGGTGATATTAATATAATATGTTTCTCATTCAAATTTTGCTTTTTTGCAGTACTAAATTTGCGCCCACCTTTAAATCAATTAATAATAAATGAATAACACAAATGATACAGACAAGAAAACATATGAACAAAATAATTCCACTTGCATGGTTTTGTGGAATAATTAAAAAAAATGTTTTTTTGGGAGGAAAGTGCTTTTGAAATGTTATTTCTAAATGGGAGAGTACTTAAGTACCCGCTTTTCTTGAATTATTTAAAAATAAAGTTAAAATGATTATGATATAACGAAGCAGTTTCAATAATTTTTATTGATAAAAATAATTTATAACTGAAAAAAGTAAAATTGTCCGTTAATGGGTTTCATGAAGGATCTACCTGTTTGTTTAATATAAATTTTAGGACAAGATCCACATTTCAACCTGTAGACACCTGATTTTTGGGATTTTGGAAATTTCGATTTATTGTTTTTTAAATATTTTCCTATTGTGTTGTTAGTTCTGAAAGCTATTTTTAAACCACATTTTGACAAATGTTTTGAAACTTTTTCGCTAGGTTCCCCTATGTAGGTAATTGTTTTAAATTGTTCGTGTTCTGTATTTGGTTTCGGATAAATATAGTTTCCTGTTGTCTGTATTTGTTTTTTATTTATAATTTGATCTATAATGGATGGATTGTAGCTGTTGTTCAGTGCTATTTGTTTAATGATATTAAGTTCTTTGTTGTAATTTTCTGTTGAGAGTGGCGTAATAAGAAGTCTGTGTATAAAAGAGTTAAATGCAGCTATTTTGTGTGTATAAGGGTGATTTGAGCTGTTATGTATGACTGTGTCCGTGTGTGAAGGTTTATGATATATTGAAAAATCTAATTTGTTTTACACTTTCGTAATAGTTAAGTAAAAAAAATTAATAGTAAACTGTTCAATCTCGATAGTGAATTTTATACGATCATGTATTGGTTAATGTAATTTAAAAAAGAATTCAATTGTCTGTCCGTTCCAACAAAGCATGCAAAGACATCGTCCACATATCTATACCACTTACTTACTTAAAGGATGTTCTAGTATGATATTTTCCAAACCATCCATAAAAATCTCGGCTAACAAAGGACTAAGTGGGTTTCCCATAATCAAACCTTCTTTAGAGACATAAATCTGTCCATTAAATTCAAAATAATTTTGGTCTAAAGATACTATTAAGCAATCTAATAAATCTTGTTTCACCAATGGGTTAACCTGTTTCCGAGTTAGGGTGATATCTACTAAATCTATCACATCCATAGGTGGAATACTGGGAAATAAGTTTTGTACATCAAAAGACAATAGAGTTGCGTTAGAAGGGATTTTGATATCTTTAATTTTGTTAATTAATTCAAAAGAATTTTTTATTGCAAATTTTGGTTTAAAATCTGTGTGGAACTTAATATAATAAGAATATAATTTAGGCGGTTGTGGATTCATAATTGTTAAAAAATATTTGTCTTTGTCACTAAATAGTGTGTAATTATATTGTATTTGATATAACTCAGTAGGATCGTGTTTGATACAAAGGAAAAGTTCTGGTTTAAGAAAATTGTTGGTTTTTGAAATATATTCTGGGAGATCGATAGCTATGACTGTCTTCCGTTTATCTGCACGTGTAAATATTATGTTATTTTCAGAAGCTTTGTTTTTGATAGTTTTAACTAGTGACATTTGAGAAATTTCTTTGTGTTTGTTGTTATCTATTAATAAACACATTGATATCTATTGATAAAGACACGGTGTTGTCGAAACAATTGTCATGTCATAATATGTAATTTCGTGAAAATCTGAACTTTTAGTTCTTATTTATTTTGATTTATTTATTTACTTATAATTATTCATTATTTAATTTTTTTTATTGATTGGTTGATTCATTAATGACGGAGATTACAAAATAGATACTGAACTAAGAAATGTTTATTTGTGGTCACTTACTTAGAGGCTAGTTAACTCATTTAATACATTTTTTCTTCAAAATTAAAAAATTAATGAAAATTAAGTTTAGGAACGAATTTCCTCGTGCAATGACTATGTACGCCATATTATATATACATCCCAACCAAATTATAACAGCGTCTGCAGCTGTTAGGGATTAGGAGTGCACAATGGAGAACATGGAGTCATTCGGGAACACGGGATTTGAGGATTATATGCGGTTAACGACTACGAGTCCTCTGAGAACGCGTTACGATTTCTAGAAGTTATGTTTACCAAATATTTTCAGTTTTCAATTTTCAATTAACAAATCTTTTGTGTGTTAATAAAATATAATCAATTCCTACTCTTCCATGTTTGGGCATTGGGTAGGGTAATAATGTTATGCTTCTTTGAGGATATGTCCCCGCCCCCCAGCCCCACCGAATTTCAATAGGTTCGTGTTTCATAGCGATGTACGAAAAATAAAAGAAAATCGCAAAAAGAAATGCCAATTTCTAATTGCACCCATTTCCTCTTGCCTTATGTGTCACCTGGCCAGTTTCGAAGGAGCGAAACTTCAGCTCCCTCACTCAAACGGTCTGAAAGTTATTCGCGTTTTTATGGAGCGTCGACAGAGAACGGAGAACTGACAAAAAATTGAAACGTTGAACTTGAAAGGTCCATTAAGGAGAAATCATCTTTGCAATTTGTATGAGAATGGTCTTTCCAGATGCTGTAAGGAGGGCCCGAACATTAAAATTGACTAGATGTGAAGTTTATTTCAATTAAAAATATTCAACCACCCTGACTTCACTAGTCTAAGACAGGGGGTCTGAACACAGTGTTTGTGGCCTAGTCGCCATCTAGTACCTTCTCACTGTTGTTCGCATGGTTCCATCGCGAATATCTTACCCAGGCTTCTGCAGTCTTCAATAATCTCCATTTTGTCGGAAAATTTAACCCCGAAAATTGTCTAATGAGCTGTGAAATGAGACACTCCTTAATCGTAATCATCTGCCGGCAAAACATAAACCTAACGGGAGGGACCAATTAGTTCGAGGGTTCTTATTTAAAGACCGGCTTATATGCGACGAAACTAATCCGCTTTACCGCAAATTCGCCGTAATCTTTTCATGCCCGTTGCACTCTACCCTCTGTGAAATATTGCGCTTCGGTGGGGTGTATTGCTGGTGCCCACCTCCCTGAGGGGACAACGGATGCGATTATTGCAACGAGCGCGGGGCAAGGGACATGTTCATATGCCTCTCATTTACGATAATCACGTGTGGACCTTCCTAAACCTCTGGGTGACGAAAGGAAGGTATGGTCTGTTCATAGATATAAGAAAGTGTCCAATTGCTTTTGAATGGGTGGTCATTAACGTACAATGCAACAAGATTATTACCTAAAGTTTCGGAATTTAAATTCAGGTAAAATTGTGGTCCCTAATAGATAATAATTTAATACCTACCTGTGTTTAATATTCTTTGGTTTGGTATACTGCTTAGTTTAAGTTTATTAATAATCATTCTTATTTCATGTGTAATACAGCGTGTGTTGAATCGTGCGCCCAAATGTAGAAAACACTATTCTATTGAGACTAACGCAGTTATAAACAATGTTTATTTGACTCTCATTGAACGTGGCGCCAGCAAGCAAGCATCTTTAGAAGAAACGGCCACATTGACGAAAATTTCATCGTCAACTGTATAGAAAATTGTGAATAATCCCATTTCAGCGAGGAAAAAAAAGAAGCGATGCTGACATTTTCTCGAGTGTAGATGAAAGTGATCAAGATATAATACGGAGTAAAATTTGCCAGTTATACGAGGAACAAAGCGTGCCTACATTAGATATCTTAATTAGGAGGCTTGAAAAAGATGAAATCGGTCAGAAACAGGTAAAAGAATAACTATTTTCCATGCTGCCTCTAAAGATGGTTGGATTCCAAATGGACTTTCTCCGTCTGATGACACCACCGCTGATTTATTTGAAAGTTGGTTTAAAAACAAACTAGTTCCAATCATTCCTCCTAATAGCGTAATTGTAAAGGACACTGCAAGTTATCACAGTAGACAGTTGACTAAAACCCCTTCCTCATGTGACACAAAAGCAACATTCCAAAACTACATGTATAATACCGACGTTTATGTTCACGAAGATTATACCAAAAAGCAATTAATTGAGGTTCTACAAAAGGAATACGTCAGTGATAATTATGCAAAAAATCTAGAGCATACAGTTTTAAGGCTTCCATCTTACCACTGTATTTCATCCCATTGAAATGTTTGGCACCAACTGAAATCTGACATTCGTCGTAACAATGTTTTTCCCCATGTTAACTCCAATGTCCTCAAACTTATAGAAACCGAAGATTTTAACATCCCTCCACAAAGTTGGGCAAATTCTGTTAAACATATAGGAAAAGCAGAACAATCGTATATCCATATTGCAAATAATATAGAACAAATAATAATTAGAACAGGCGATGATAGCGATAGTGATTGTTCAGTATCTTTCCTAACAAAACCCCTAATAATTAAATTCTAAGCAAAGTACGGACCTGTTCGGCCATATCCGGCCCGGGTCTTTTCTTAATTCGTATCAGTCCCTTTCTTATATCTATGAATAGACTTTACAGCAAAGCAAATATAGGTTTATGAGATACTCTGAATTATTTTATGGGAATAGAAACTTCACATTCGGACACAATGACGTTATTTGAAAATATTACACTTCGTGCATCGTAATCTTTGCAATCTTTACAATCTCACCATTTGCTTGAAGACTTTTGATGAGCTTCCGAACCTCCCGTTCTCAAATAGCGTCATTGTATCCCAATTTGAACAGTTTCACAGATACTCCATATTCATAAACGGACGAAAATAAATTATTTACCTATTTAAACTAATATTTCATATTCGTTAAGTATGAACCTGTATACAGGGTGTTAAAAAAATTAAATACAAAAGTTATAGACAAGACTAAAAGAAACAATTTTTAAATGTGCAGGGTGATTCATAAACATGTGGGAAACCAAGCTTGTATTTGTTAAGTCTATATCGAATGCATTGCATCAATTAATAAAACATTGGAAGGTGAGTCAAAATGAAAAATATAAATTTTCGTGAAAAAATCAAATGGCCATTGCCATTAATGCTCTTTTAATTGTATTAAGCATTCCCTGTACCTAAACTTACTGTGTTTTGAGGTAAATAGATATTTACAAACGAAAACCAAAATTTGTCAAATTAATTTTTGTGAAAAATATTTTGATTTCTTTCCATTAATTTAAACATTCTGCCTTTCATAAAATATTATTCAACTATAAAATAATGTTTGATATATATTATTATATTTTTTATACTTTGTAGACCTCTTACGTTTAGGTAATATTTGCTTTGTTCTGTTTCGACGAAAAACTGGCTATAAATTCGAAAACACGCAGTATAGACCATAACCTACCGACCTACATTGGTTGAGTGAGTATAAAATGGAGTAATCTGTTAAGTTTGATTTTTAATCTGCAACAATTTAAAAAATTTTCTTTCGGTCTTTGATACACTATTTGGACACACTTTTATAGAAATAAAAAAAGACCCAAACCTACCTCTCCAACAAAACTAACATCTAGAAATGCCAGTACATTTTTTAAATGATTTAGAAAAGAATTGAAATAGACGAGACTCGTGACGAGTAATAATAACTCCTTTAAATCTTAGATTTAAGTTGTCTACTTCTGTCCTAGATGTTATTTTTCTGAAAGGCATTGCTGACGTAGATTTTTTTAACATGTTAGCAAACACGGATGCGCAATAAGGAGAAAATGAATATTATAAGCTAGGCGTGGTTAGTTGGATTGGTTATAATTAACCGAAACAAGAAGAAGCACCCTTGGATAAAGACACATGAAACTTTTTCGGGCGGAATGTTTAAGCACCCAACGAAATGAGCGGGAAGAATTAACAAACGGTTTCTAACACGTCATTATGAGGAAAAATAATTCGTCGGACGCGGGCTCAGGTCTCGCAGCCAAAGGGGCCCGATGTTCGAGGAAAGAACCGGGCGGCAGGTCAGATTTACATGAAAAAGTGCCTCAGCGGGCCATCGACGGTGTGATTTATCGCTACATGGAACAGAAAATGGCCGTGTGACGTGCCGGTAAATTCTAAAGAATTTCGATAAACAACCGACTTCACAGTTGTTACGGACATAGGCCGATTTCCCTCAATTATCGAGGCGATTGTTGGACGTCCTCACCGTTAATTATTAACGACGACGACGGACGCCACTGCTATTTAAAGGTGTTTCGTTTGACATTAACATGGCAAATGCCATTATTACGAAATTAATTTTTTTTCGTACATTTTAGAGACATCTTGAATATTTTCTAGAATAGGTCAATGTCCAAACAATTTTTAAATGATCAATCCAGGAATGTGGGGTTTTAAGTAGTCATCTGCAGCTTTAAAGTACATTTCAGTCCGGTAAGTTGTGGAAATGCTGTTTTTGATTATGATCTGCTCGAAACGAAGGGACGAAATTAATTATTTGTGCCCGAAATGAGAGTTTTAAGTTCATATCTGCATTTTTAAGGTAGATTTGACCAAAGAAAGGGCTGTTTTAAGTCGATATTTCAATGAAAGTATCGATTTTCCCTGGAAATTTCCTCAATTCCTCATTTTCTAGAATTAATTGAGAATCGGTTTATAAGAAAAAATCCGACTTAGACAAGTATTTTAATGAACTCTCTTTCTCGTCCAAGAGGGTTTGTTTTTCGATCCAGCTCCTGTGGACCACTATGGAACTTTCGCAAAATCGAAGTAATTTTATTTTGCATGCACCCTGTATAAAGTGCCTTTCACACCCCGTCGAATTCCAAAGACGAAAACCGAAACTCTCTCTCGACACAGTTTACGATACTGTTGAAATCAAATTATCTTATCCTTAACAGGTTTCCATTTATCGTCAATAATTTACCCAAAAAAACGTGAATTTTTAGGATCTTGCACATTTTTTGAATATAAATGACACACCCTGTGTAGTCAAAGAATGTTCGAAATAGAGGTTATAGCCCCGGATCCCTCACATTTCCTGGTATATGAATTTTTCCAATAGAGAAAATAGTAGTTTTCTGAGACCATGCACTACGTCTTAATAGTAAATGTCGTCATCGCGTCTAGATTAAGGGTGAGAAATAGTGATTTTCATTTGGATCTTTTCAAATATCCCGAATATCGTGTACGATAGACGAAAACTGGAAATACAAAAATTGTAACTACGAATACGAAATACGAATTTTGTTTTGGTGCTAAGAATATAATGCAGAAAAGAACAATTTTCATTTCAAATTTATGGTCCCGGATCGCAAAACACTTGTCGACCCCTCGACCCCCCTCCAGTTTCGATAGGTTTCGTTATAGATAGATAAAAATTTCGGACACTTATCGTGTTTCATAGCGTTGTCCAAAAAACAGTCGAAAATCGAAAAAAAAAAAAGATGGTTTTCAATGTCCGATCGCCGCGATTTTTACATACCTTATGGGCCCCGTGGACTGTTAAAAAGAAGCAAAATTTGAACCGCCTACTTCAAACCGTTCGAAAGTTATTGTCGAAAAACTACAGGAACGGAGAACGCAGAAGGGACAGACCAAAATTCGTTCTGTAACAATGGGGGCCCCCTAGCATCTACCGTTATCGAGTTCTCGAGTTTTGTGAGTAGCGAAAATAACAAAGGTATAAATATAAATTTAATAAAAATGAATTCTTGAAGCACTTTTCCTTTTACACCAATTTTTTGGAGCAATATTTGTACAATTTGCCTGGAGTTATAAGAATGATCAAAACACGGCACAAATGATAACACAAATTGCCCAAGTAACGTAGGCAGCCCAAGGAGAGCAATAGCCACGTGCTGTCCCATTCTGAAATTATGCGCACTCTAGAGGTCAATACCCACATTTAAACTGATGCTATTTTGGCTTCTACAAAAAACTAAGACTCCAAAAAAATAAAACTTTGAATAGAAATTTCAAAAGCGCAATTTAAAGTTTTTAGAAAAATAAAATTATCTTTCAAATTACGTGTAGCTCAGAAACTACATGTGCCGTGCAAAATTAAGACACACAATTCACAACAATCATACACACTAAAATTAAGAGCTTCTAGGTATCCCATTTCTATTGCTTTCCTTTGATGTATTGTTTTGGTAAGGTCCTTTTTTCATTATTGCCTGCTAACAGCTGTTATAGAAAATGTACTTTTGTCAATAAGTTATCTCCATCTTTTTACCTTTGCGTAATCATTTCATTTGCTGCAAGTTTATGTTTCGATAGATCGACAATTATCGACAGTCTCTCAAGTAGGTGGCTTTTTGGTTGTGCTGATTTTTTTTTGTGCAGTGTCCACCCCAAAAAAACTATTTACAAATTTAAGACGAGTTTCTCTTTAAAATGTGACAAAAAAATCTTGGTGAAATTGTTAAAGGAAATAAAATAAAACATATTTTCGAAAACATGCATTGCATGTTTCATGGTTCTTGCGAAAACTAGACTATAATATTTTTCAATCTTTTATAATTTATTTCAAAATGTAATGAAAATCCATAAGCACTTCAATTTCAAACATTAACTAAACAGGAAAAATAAAATGAATTTATTGCAAGCAAGCTGGTCCATTTTAGTTCTTAACATTGTTATTTCTTTGTCGTTTAAGCCCGTTTTTGAGATATCGATTTGAAAACAATTACATTCTATTTTTTCAGATAAACTTAACATTTACCTACTTTTTGCAATAACTTTCTTCTTAGTTCAGTTCTGTTGTGTTGGCTGCTAACTCACTTAAAGTTTATAAATACTATTATTTCATTTGAATGCTTTCAAATAAATTGACGTTTAAATAGATTAATATCCTTTTTAGCAAAAGTTGAAGATAGGCTGGTTATTTGAAACAAAAAAGGTTCTTTGTCACGTGATATTGAATTCTAATATGGGAGCTGAAACCGATTAGATCAGATATCGAAAAAGACCGATAGGAAAATAACAATTTAACAAAACTTGTGCGAAAAAAATGCCCAAATAAACGAGCCAAGAAATGGAACGAGGAGATTTCCAAGAACGGGCTCGACGGTGGCTAAAAAGCTAATCGGCCGTGGTCGCTAATGAAGACACAATTTGCATTTTGCAGCGTCGCGTCTCGGGGCAAATGACCCGCGTGCTTGTGGCCTTCGAGCTACGGGGCGGTTGCGACCAGATTGTGCCGAACTGGATGTTATTTATGGTGTTACGAGTCCGCTACATTTTAGGCGGATCCACCTCGCTGGACGTCGAGGTCGAGGTCTCGCTCGCGGGCACACGGCAGGGCTTAAAAGAAGGAGATTCTGCTTTTTTGGTGGCTCAAGTTGTCGAGCTAGGTGGAGCGCCACTCTAACTTGGGAGCCTCAAGTTTGAGGAATCTTTAGGGATTCTTTAGTCCCGCGCCACTTTAATTCTAGCGATGATGTTTATATAAAATAAAGTAGATAACGTTAAAAACATACGATCCACTATACGATCTGCAAACCCAAAGTTGATACGTTGATAAGTGTTGATAAGGGTCCCCTCCGACATCAACTTTGCTTTTTTTTTAAATGGAATACCCTGTATATTTCGACATTTTTGGAATCCTTGAAAGTAAAGGTCACTTTCTTAAGAAATTGGTGTTCGAATTTTGCATAGTTTAGGCGGATGTTGAGGTTATGTGTTCTTTTTTATATTTTGATTACCCCATATAAAATTGTGTTGTGACGCCATTGATCCAGGTATTGCAACGAAAGTTTAACCACAGACTAAGGAAATGATGCACTACTCAATCAGTTTGACAGATGCGCCCCAGCTTATACAGGGTGTCCCAAATAGGTGGTGCCGTTTTGGCGAATTTAGTTAACAAAATATCAAGATTTTCAAGACATCAAGGAACAAAAAACAAGGATAAAAAATAAGGTAAGTTTGTAATTTATCTTTCTTTAAAGATATAATACTCCAGGTATATTAATAGAATTTATTGCGAAAAATACAGGGTGTCCATTAATACGTGGAGATTTTGAGAAAAATCGACTCTATACTACACACTTTAACAGATTTAATAATACTTAATAGTTAATTGTCTAGCTAACTAACCAAAAAACTATAACTTATTTAAAATTTAAAAAACTTGGCAACTATTAACTTTTTAAATAGAAATATGAAAAATAACAAAAACAAACAGAAACGTCAAACTTTGTTTATACCTTAATGCGTCAAAAAAAAAGATCGTGATGTCATACTACATTTTTACATATTTTGATATTTCTTTGATGCTTTGATGCCAGATGAAACGAGCATTTTAAGAGGAACATTTTTAACTAATTTGTTACCTTGGTTATTTAGTCTATAAACTTGATTTATTTATTTTTGTTAGCTGGTATTTTCAATCAACGACTGTTGTTTCCTCAAATATGAATTTTGAGGTTTTATTAAATCTGTATTGCTATCATAGGTTTTATCCGTATATCTGGAGGTTTACATCTTTAAAAGAAGTAGGGTTATGTCCTAATGTGGGCAGCTTTAAATTCAATACGAATTTCTTAAACCTCGAATGTTTCAAAAAGTAAAAAAAAATAAACATAAGATAGAATAGATATCTGAATAAAAATATAGTGTGTTGCATTTGAAAATCGTGAGATTTTGTTAATTGAATTCGACAAAACGGCACCACCTATTTGGGACACCCTGTATAAGCTGAGACGCATCTGTCAAACTGATTGAGTAGTGTATCATCTCGTTAGTCAGTGGTTAAATTTTCGTTAGCGTCATAACACAAACATAACAAAAACTCATAACCTCAATTTCTGGGTAAACTATGCAAAATTTGATGTTTGCCATTTTGAATTTACGGATTATGTCAAAAAGACGAAAAAAAGACGCTAATGATTTTAGTGGACATTGAAGGCCGGTATAAGTGAATTGTAAGGAATACAATAACTTCTGCTTTGCAACATTCTTGATAACCAAATTCGTTTAATCTAGATAAATAATTCATCTACGTCATGGCTAAAGCACGGGTGAGCATAATCTGACAACTGTGGGATTATCAAATTATCCCGTTAGAACCTTCCGCTTAAAAAATATTTAAAAAAAACAAAATTATTAAATATTTTAAATTTTATGCAGGTAACTAAAAATATATTAAGCGAGCTACAAATAAGAGTTTGAATATAAGTATGGTCATATACTGAGAGACAAGCAAAAAGAATTGAAGGTCTTATGGAGCTTGAGATGGTTCTAAATAAACGAAACCTTTCATTTATTTTTTATTAACCTATTGCACTACATTTGGCGTTCAAAGAATGAATTTGTAAGTAAAATTAGCGACTTAATTAAACAGATATTGTCATGTTCTGATATAAAAACCTTATATTGATATTAAACACTAAGGAGACATTGGGGGTTCAGCTGCTGAATTACTCCTTATATATATATATATATATATATATATATATATATATATATATATATATATATATATATATATATATATATATATATATATATATATATATATATATATATATATATATATATATATATATATATATATATATATATATATATATATATATATATATATATATATATATATATATATATATATATATATATATATATATATATATATATATATATATATATATATATATATAACGTATTAAATTGAAAACAACTGTTGTGTCAGTATTTTTTATATTGTTCCAGGTTCTGAGATAAGATATCCGTTATTAATATTATTGTAATACATATTTCTCTTTAGTACGTCTTCAATTTTTGCTTGATGCCCTCCAACTTTTGCACAACCAAAACCTGAAATATAATAAAAAAATTTATATAATAAAATAAATGAATACAATTATCGGTTACAGGAAACGTTGGTCGAGAAAAAGCGGCGACAAAAGCAACATTCCCAATGTGCACGATTTATCCAATAAATAATCCTAATGAAGTTCGATAATAAGCGGGGGGAATTAGCATAATAATCCATTGTCACGGGCGCAAGGAGCAGAAGAGAATCTCGGCCGAAAACCCGGAGTTTTTCTACCCGAACAATCGTTCATCTCTAAGTACCCAGGTCGAACCGCGTCTAACAATCTATTCAGGGTCCCTGAAGCGTACTAAAGAATTTCTCGCTTTTGTGGTCGGATGATGTATTTATTAGGCTCTTCACGATGGGTTCCTTTCTTTCAGGTACCCAGAATTTCGTTTTTTGGGACGTTACGCGCACAAAATTTATAGTCGGTTCGTTCGGTTAATTGGACTTTTTACACCTGCACGTAGGAAGATAGTTCACGAACGCTCCTGGCTTTTTCTTTCACGCGGCTCTCGTCTCCCCGTTTCGACGATCATTTTCGGGTGCCGGTTTTTTCTCTTCGACGATAATACGAAACGAGCGGTCACTAAAAATAACACTTATTTATTTGTTCAGGAGTCATTTGAAATGAAATAGATTCCTTGATTTTTTAACAAATACTCCAAAAAAGTCCGACAACTGCGGCGACCGAAATTAAAATCAAAGAATCTTGGTAGTATGCATGACTTTAGTTGCAGAACGGTATTTCAATGAAATTGTCACACACAGCTCATAAAAAGGGAAGAGACGAAAGAAACGAGCAGTTCCACGTGATGCTACTAAACCTACGAAGAAAACTTGCGTTGATAACATATAAAACGTTTGCAAAAGGATATCCACAAAAAACCCGAACAATGAATTCCCTTTCCCCGATGTCCAAGCTTACTTCAGTAGAAGAAGTATTGCAAGTTTCTTAGAAGAAGAAGAAAACAGTTCCGACAATTGGTTAACGAAAAAATCCGTCAGGACCGACAAAACATCTGTATTGGATATAGTACACTGGAAAGACTACGAGCTCTTCGGGTGTCTACAGTACACACAACCCTTAACCACATCGTTCAGTACATGTCCAATTGCAAAGGCAACAACCTCAAACGAAATCAATTTAAAGAAAGAACACTGGCATTAAGATATTTAACAAGATATTATAAGGCCCTAGCAGCCGATGCTGTAGAATGAGGATGTTTCAGCGGGTATACCTGAATTGCACAACTCACCAAGGAGTCACACTTTCCTCTGTCACGCTGGGCGTGGTTAAAGGATTTCACCTTCAACTCCCTAAACAAAAGATAAACACATTTTAATCATCTCAACATTTTTGAAGCTGGTAAGACAAGGACCCTATACCTGGCCCAACTAATTCATATTTTAGGTGATGATGGTGCTGCTACTATCAGAGATATTATCTTCAATGAGTTAAAAACAAGAAAAACAAGTTTGCTTTCATTGCATGTGGTAAAGGGACGCATTGTTTTTCTATCGTGCTCCTGCCGATCGATGATTGTGCATGCACCCTGTATAAAATGTCCTTCACATCTCGTCGAACTTCAAAGTTATAGCAAACATCGGTAAATCTCCAACAATTTACTCACAAAAACGGAAATTTTTAGGATATTTTATTGCTCCCAATTCCTATCATTTAAATGTGGACACGGACTTTTACTTCTCTGCTAAATTTGAAGTTGATATCTGCAAATTAAGGACACTTAACACGGAATATCGGGAACACCCTGTACAATAGGTGAAAACCTTAAATACAAAAGTTTTTGCTGTCTATGAGGGCAATATAAAAGAAAGTGAGATCTGAATCATAGTCTTTCAGCGACGCACCCTATATATTTTTGAAAAATTGTCAAGAATAAAAGTTTATGGAGTCGTTTCCTCTGTGTCTTCTGGTTTAAGAATTTTTTTTGGTCTCGTAAACCGTTTTTGAAAAATAATGTTTTTTGTAGACCCTTGCACACGCGATTTTGTATTTTTTTAGAATACTTCCCGACTTGCTTTATAGGAACCTGAATGGCTTTGGGAAATCTCAAATTTCTGCTGATTTCTGTCGTCGTTAGTTTAGTTGTGGAATTCGCTTAGGGAAGGCTGGATGGTGTGTACGGCCAAAGTTCTCCTTCGTATTCTGTAGTGAGAGAATAGGCAAAACGTTTTCGAACAGGGCAGGAGTCCCTTGAAGATGATTCAAGAACTGATCGACCAGTGGAGGTCATAACGGAAGATATTGTTGCGATTGTGGAAGAGGTGGTATTGAGTGATCGACGTTTAAAGGTCAAGAAAATCTCAGAAATTACTAAGCTTTCTGATACAAGTGTTCGTCGAATTCTGCATGATCATTTAGGTATGCATAAGGTTAGTGCAAGATGGGTTTCTAAAAACCTTTCGGCTATTCAAAAACAACGCGGTGTCGAGTGTGCGCGGTCTTTTTTGGAACTCTGTGGGTCGGAACCGAAGCCTGTGATAGAAACTATTGTGATGGGAGATGAAGTTATATGACCCTCTATCGAAAAATGAATCAATGGAGTGGCGTCCTAAGGGTGAAGCACCTCCAAGAAAATTCAGAGTCAACAAAAAAGGTGATGGCCACGATCTTTTGGGATTGTGAAGGAATTCTTTTGATAGATTTTAAGGAAACTAATATTACGCAACATTATTACATAAATTTGCGAGACATTTTAGAGTGTGGGGTTCCAACAGATAGGTCATCCTCCCTATAGTCCAGATATGGCCCCAGTGACTATTATTTGTTTGGATATTTGAAAAAGGAATTACGTGGACGGCGGTTTAACGACGAAATTGAGTTAAAAGAGGCTGTTTTAGCCCATTTTGCAGACAAACTAAAAGAATATATTTTTAAAGGGATTGAGTTGTTAATAAAGAGACGTAATAAGTGTATTGAAGTTAAGGGGGATTATATTGAAAAATAATAAAAAAATGTTACTCTACTTTGCTTCTTTCATATTCAGGCCGGGTACTTTGCTCTATTTGGGTTTTCCAAGATCCTTGATCGCTGAATTTTAGACAGTACGTAAATTTTGCACACAATTCTAAGACTGCCTGTTTTTGTAAATAGTGACTATTTGATATCCAAATATTTTTTTGGATTACAATTGATATTCAGATTCAAATAATTCCGATATTTTTGTAAATTGAATCTCATTTATATTTATTACAGGAACAGGTGAGTGAAGTATTTCCGCCTAGAATCCTACCGACTGCCCCTGTTTACAATTCCCGTTACGCGGAAACAACAAAATTCGACAACGACACATTTTCGAACACCACTCAAACAAACTGCAGTTCAGGCAAATTTCGAGTTGTTTAGTTTCAACTAAGCTTTGACGTTTGATAACTCGGATGCCTCGGATTACCTTCCCTCTGTGTAACTCAATCTCCCGAAACGTTCGATGACAGATGACGCGGTCGTTTATTAGGGGGTTTATACATATGTTTGTCTGCCTTTCCGGTACCTTTTGGCCATTTTTCACCTCCTGCGCGCCAGAAACTGGGTGAAAAGTTGCCAACCCCGGCGGATTCACGCCGCAATCAACACCGTGATTGATGTCCCCCGGGTTATTTATAAATGCGTAGTCGTTAGTTGAACTGAGGTGGCTTTTACTTGATGAAAATCCATTTATCAAAATAAATAAGAACTAAAAGTTCAGATTTTTCGACAACATCATGTCTTTATCAAATGTTTATCAACATTGTGTTGTCGAAACAATTGTCATTTGAAAATATATAATTTCGTGAAAATCTGAAATTTTAGTTCTTATTTATTTTATAGTCGTTAGTATCGTTCTCACTCGGTGAGGAATCTCTAGTTCGGTTTTGAAGTATACGGAATTTCCTGAATCTCAAATAGAGCTATAAATTTATTTTTTTCATTTATATATACGGTAAGAAAATTCCAAGCCGGTAGTTTTTAACCGACCCAAGTTGATTTTGTTGACAGATTTCCATAGCAACCCATGTTTCCATAAAAATTTCCACTAAAATTCATCCGTTGCCATGGGGATCTGTCAAAAACACACGTGTTAATTGGTTTAAAAGTACAGTTGTACAGATGTACGCTGCCAAACTTTAAGAGAGAGAAAGGGCGTTAAAGGTGAATTTTAGTTTGATCTCAATATTAATTGGGATAATTTCGGATGGGGATTTTTTGTCATACTAAATTCGAATTTTTTTTTCAGTACGTCATTGTGTCAGCTAACTTGTTCGAAGCACCAACAAGTATAAGTCACTATGTGTAGCCCTTTTTTTGCGAGCTTGGGATTTCGGATTGGAAATTTTCTCTATAACTTTAGCAATAAAAACAATGTGGTACACAAATAATAAAATAAGTATAGAATAGTATTTATTTTATTTAAGAAACTAATTTTTATAAGATTCCATTCTATAATTAATAATATACTTAATTACCGACGCTATTTTTTGTAAATGAATCTAAGAACTTCAGGAACTTATTGGTTGTGGTTGGCTGGCAGGTAGATACCATAAACTTTGTCTTTTTTCTATTCAGTTCCACTTCCTCTCTTACTGCATTAATAAAATGGTACTAATAGGTTTACCGTTGATTTTTCTCTTTCATATAAAGCCTCCTTAAGGAATTCCATTGTACAGTACAGGTTCTTGATTATGCGTAATTCTTTTCCATCAACATCAACCAGAGTCTCGCAATATATTTATAAGCTTTTCGTATTGCTCTCTGTCGATGGCCTTTCGGTAAGAGCAAACACTTTTTCCCTCATCAAAATCATTTTCGCATTTGTTTCTTATTCGAGCGTGCACTTTTATTGTGAGGCTCATTAGACCCATCAATCTGTGATCGTGACACCTCCTGGCTTTTGTCTTTATCTTCTCCCGCATTGTAAGATATATAATTATAAAATTAACCATGTTCTTCTCGTTGATAAATTGAAGTTGACGTTGAATTGAATTGAAGTTCTCTTTGTTTTTTGGCAATTGTGTTTGCTCCACGCATTAAGATCTTCTTCTTCATCTATATTGGTTTTTCCAGTGTTGTCTACTAAGATACTAGGACCTTTTTTATTAAACAGTTTTTATGCATATTAAAGGTATCCAGCTCCTCTATTTCCTTGCATCTATCTGCCATGCACTTTTCCTGATCTTGTTCTTCGTTTCTTTTTGTCTTTTGTATTCTTTTGCGTTGTTTTTCTGGTCTCGTGTTGTTGCCTGAGTACTTGCTGTTTGCTGTAGTTGAAATCATTTTCTAGTTTATTAGGGCCCACATCGTTTATGATATGAAGATCAAATGTTCCGCTTCATAGTTTGATTGTATATACAAGACAACAAAGCATAATTATTAATTAATGACATTTTGCACTTTTATTTATATAGACCGGTAACATTCCTCTTCTTTTTGGTTAGTTTTTCCGGAAAAATCATGAAAATCGACATAAGATTTTCTGATTAATTGAATTATGATTAATAATTAATGGTATGATTAATGATTAATTTTTTTTTCCCAAAACTTTGTAATTTCTTAAGTGACCTAAATCTTTTGCTCGTCTGTGGCACACACATTTTCTATTGTCTGCGCGTCCCGATACTTCAGTAGAGAATCGTGACGGCCGACTTGGCAACGCCGCTTCACCGACCATCGCTTACCGGGACGTCGCGTCACGTACCGCATTTTGGGGCGCGGTTTTTTTGCCCTCGGTACCTCTCAATAAAATCGATCGACAAAAACCGAATCGAATAACGTTAAAGGAGCAGCCGGGGAGAGACGGAGAGATGAAGAGCGAGCGATACGAGTAAAATTAATTAGGCAGAAGCGATCATCCGTTGAGGAATCGTTCGAGCGAGTATACTGAACACGTCACAATAAAGTTGTACGTCTCGAAATTGTTTTTTTTATCTTTCTTTTTCGTCGAGAGACGAGAGATGACGGTCCGTTTGTTTCCGCACGTGGAACGACTGACGGCGTACAATGTTACAGGTCGCCTAACACTAGGTGACATCTAAATTTAGGTTAGGGGGAGGAGACTTTCGTTTCCTAGACTGCCGAAGCTGTCCTTAAGTCACCTAAATTTAGGTGCCCGACAATTGTAGCAAAAATATGCGCCAAACTGCGTGGTAATGTTTTAAAAGTAGTTTCCGTTTTTTACTTAGAATCGAGAAGCGTTCAACTATGATTCCACAAAGTTTTCACGACTATAAATTTCAACAAGGCTTAGCACCTGCTTCTTTTTATATGGAAATATAAAACACTACGTGCCAGTGGACTCCTTAAGACTTGTTTATTTTGGATTTTTCCACCCCAGCTATCAGCGATAGGGCTGGATCAAGTTTCGGGATCCCAAAAACGCACGTTCGGATATATGAGATTATCTGTCAAAATAAACCATTTTACCAAAGACCAAAACTAATAATCTTTGTGGCATCAAATGAATAAGATCAGAAGATAATCTTCTATCGATATCAGACGTAAGTCTTTCAAAGTTTTTGGTGCACCGGGCACTGACGTGCGGCTGTGTTAGTTCATTGTAAGCATTTATTAATTCTTCTGAAAGACAACATATATAAAATACACATTATGGGGTTTAATTGAAAATTGAACACACAGATTGTGACACAGACATATAGAATATTAAAAAAAAGTAAATGTATATATTGAATCAAACATTATTTGGATGAAACATAAAAAAGTATTAATCCATAAAACTTATCCACAATGTTGTGGTGTATCATACACTAAATAAACTTACTTACTATCCAAATAGTTCTTGGTGTTGTTTTTTCAGCGAACTACTTTGAGATTGAAATAAACAATTTCACTCTTCTGAACACGTCTACTTTTCGGATACCCACACATTTTGGTGTGGCAACTGAATGCCACTTTTAGTTCCACTAATATCCAGTAACTAATAATTTAGGTAGGTAGGAAAGTGCCTCTTGTAAACACTAAGTAAGACACTTTGAAAATGCAGGACGCCCAAAATGAACAAATAAAAAGCCTACTTCCACTGACGCAACTTTAGCCGAGGCCGAGGCCGAGGCGACGTGTTTAGAAGAGGAAGACACTCCAAGCGAGTAGCTAATTAAGAGTACTAGGAGCTCAGCTCATTGCGCCAGAGGAACTATCCTAACTGGGCATGAAAGAGGTACCGTATCCTCAACAGTCGTCATTCAAAAGTAAAACAAACAAAAATGCAAGAGGTGAATGAAAGTGGCACCCAAAATCACAAGCCAGTAAAACTCCAAAGGAAAAATAAAAGAGACGTTGTGATGGATGTGACAAAAGCCACTTTGGCATCAAATCAAACGCAAAAGTTTTTCGGGTCCAAGTTCAATTCCAAAATTGAATTTTCCTAAAAAATCTAGCGATATTTTCATCTTTAGCGTTTACGGTCCTTCAAGTTTTCGCGATCCCGGAAATTTCATGGCGGCGACACGACGAAAGGTTCACACACGGGCCCAAGGTTAATCTTAATGCGTTAATTAGTTTCTTAATTTTTTCCTAATGGGCTTTCGGACGAAAAAAGCCGCCGCCGCTTTTACGAGTGTCGGAGAAATGTCTAATTAATAAATTAATGAGCTTCTTGTGTTAAATTTCAAAGACCATTATTATCCAAAAAAAAAAACGAATTTAAGGGATTGATTATAGATATTCCTTGAGGCATTGCGTTATTATTTTGACCATTCGGCTAGTAGCTGTGAATGTAATTTATAGCAGAGCAAGTTAACTAAAATACGTTGAGTTAGAATGAAACAGTTTCCATAATTTTAATTTTGTTACTTTACACAAAATAGCAACAACTTTGATAGTGATTTTGGATAATATTCAAAGAAAGACTAATAAACGATACAAGTACCAATTAAATTTACAGTAGAAAATAATAAATTATTAAAACCTAAACTTATTTGTAACTAAAATATCGTTTTCTTTACAAACAATGCAAGGAGCAGAAATCATAAAATATCGCTGGTTTGAAAAATAATCTTTGTAGCTGCACATTTTACAACTCATCCCAAACCTGGTTCAAAAACGCCGGTAATTTCTCACTTAACACTTATAACACGTTACGCCATGATCAATCGAAGAGTTTATTCAGAAAAAAACAACAAATAGTAAGCACTTGAAATAATTACATGGCTCACTTCTTCTTCATCTAGTTTGACAGTCCGTTGGGCCAACGATCCAGGGTCACTCGCCCATTACCGATACCGAGTTTTTACTTTGTGATGACTTTAAAGCTGTCTAACGAACACAATTAAATGGCCTTACAAATTGGTCGGCGACGGGCTTTACTTCCGAACAATTATTTAAACAATCTTGGTCAACTTATAAAAAAATTAATTAATTTCTAGGAGAACATTAATAAGCATAAATAGTTTTAAAGCTAATAAGGTTAAACTAACTGAAGATATACAGTTTACTTTTAGGCATACATGCAGCGCCATCTATGATCTAATTAAATCATCATCGAGTAAAATGTAAACAGAGGCCGGACGCAAACGCTATTTGTTGAACAAATGCAAGTAAGCTTATGCGCATGCCTATATTCTTTTAGACAAAATTAATCAAGTGTGTGAAGCTAGAGATGTTACTACGTAGGATTGAGCAATGACTAACTAACGTAACCCTAATTTATTAAATAATGATGGGTGTTCAATATAGAAAATAGTAACTTCTCCAATGAGTTAGTAATTTTGTTCAAAGCAAGAATCTTTTGAGGTGATTAAAAATAAATAATTGCAATGGTGGGTTAATTTATTTTTGCAAAGTTTGTAATGAAAATTAGTAGGGTAAGTACATTTTTCAGGTTAACATACAATGTAATAAGACCGTCCAATTCGTTTTTTCGTATTTGGAAATTTCAAACCCATGGTAGCTTTTCTTAACACTAGTAATGGACGAAATTATTTTTTGGGGTTTGAATTTGAGATTACGGATGGCCCTGCTAAAAATTAATCTGGAGCTCTTTCTTCTGTTAGTAAAGAAAATAGCAAGTTTGCTGAAATTTGAAACAGTAACCATGGTAAATCAAAAATGAAACTGCTCTGAATTAGTGGAAAAAATTAAGGCCACTGAAGACAACTTAAGTTGACAGGCGCGAAAGTTTCATTAAAGGAACCTCAACTCCAAAAGAACCACAAATATCGAACCAAAGCACCACAATTAGCAGCTACTGAACTGTAGTGTTTATGTTTGAAAAAATTGCAAATCAATAATAGGTAAATTAAAAACTAACTACTTTGGCCACTTGGTTTATTTTTATTCTCTATTATAACCATCAAATATGTTAACATTTTTAAGTGATTTTAGAAACTGTCCAGAGTATAATTTGGAATTTCCTGCATTTTCATTAGTTAGTAATAACTTTACCAACAACGCCTAACTATCATTTCTTTGATAAGGGCTTCTTAAAAATTAAATTCTTCCATAATTATTTACATTCAAAAAGTAAATAGGAAAACTTCAATAAACTAACCACACTTTTTACGGTGTCCACACTGTCAACGTCAAAGCAAATGTCAAACAATCAAAGGCTTGAGGAAAATCTCAACTGTTACGTGTCTCATAGACTTACAAAAAGAACAAAACGATTCAAAAAATGGTATCGCAAAAAAAATCGAAAATCTGGAATCGAGCCAGCCCTCTCTCGAGCAAGGTGATTGGTGAGTGGCATTAAGTAGATTTTAGTTTTGCGTATTGGCTACAAAATTTAACACAAGAAATTTTAGGGCATTAAAACCCTTGGTTGGTTCAAACTATAGAAAATATAGAGGAAAAAGGCGCTCTCCGTTTTCCCATTGCGGTACTATCAAACAGTTTGAGAGGACCTGTCGTAAATCCCAATCCAAGTGTTTTTTTGAACTGTCTCTTTAAAGTGCATTTTACCTGATCAACCATTTTGATAATGCACAACGTTTGTTTTCACGTTCATCTAAACATATCGCCCTGTATACGATGGCGATTACACGCAGGCTAATAACATGACTGACAGAACGTGGTTACGGACATGAGAATGAAGTGTACGTGAGCCTCTCTCTTGACATGTTCACAACTCTATTAGCATACGTAAATGTAGCGGGATTGGCAGATCGCGATTTCCATATCTGTGGCCCGAGGATGATGCGACGTCTGCACTCTGTAGATTGAGTTATTCGTTGTCGCGGTGTTGCCGGATCGCCTACGTTCTCCCTTGTCGTCGGAAAATGGTTTTACTGTCGATGGCTGTCATTTTTTTTTGTGAAACCAATTGCTTGCTAATTTTGGTGGGTTTGAGATTAAACTAGACTCTTTCTGTGTACTTTCGGTTTCATTTCATATTTCTCAATGGAAAAAATACTACTAAGATACTAATTTTGGGAGAGAGAACGTTTCAATCAAGCTCTGAAGAAGCCAACAGTATGATTGGCGAAACGATAGCCAGTTCGACTCAGCAAAAACCGGCACAGGAGGAGTTCAGAAGTTTTGTAAAAAGTAAATTGCCTCTTTTGTTTCAAACTTCAAGCATTTCTATTTGACTCAACAATACACAACAATAAAACAATCGAAAAAAATATTTAGCTCTGTTGAGGATATTAAATTAACATTATTAGCTTTTATCCAGTATGGACCGATCCACGATCCAATGCAATAAAATGTTACACAGAAGTAAACTATGAATTTGGAATACTTTATAGACTTTTTCTCCATAGATTAAATGAATTGAATGTGTAAGTATTTGTGTATTATTTTTGCAAGCTTTGCTGAAGGGGTTTAACATTTTTTGACTACTATTTTTATTTTCAAATATAATTACAAAGTTAGTGTATCAACGGTTTCCACGCTATTGATGTGAAATTATTTTTAAATGCATTTTTAAATAAATAGTCGAATTGTCGTCGCCATAACCTCAAAAAATTCTCATTACGAACGTCGCAATAGGCGCAAATTATCTCGGTCGAGACGAGTCGAACCAATCTTGACATACGAGATGTTGACGTTAAAAAGGCAACCAAAATAAAATAAAATTCGTCGTAGCCCGCCCATTGACAGATGAAAGTCGTTATGGAGGTCGGATTCGGGTCCAGGGGAAGCGTCTTCGATTGTGTAAATGACACTCCGACTGTGACCTACCTTGTCATTATGTTTCGGCCTTTTTAAATGTTTCCGTATACTGGACGGTCTTTGTGGCAACAATAGAATGGAACGAAGCGAATTCGACGAAACGTTCTGCGACGAAAACGTTAACAAATTCATCCCCCGATCGGATATAATGGGAAAAATGTTTGAAATAAAATTGCCCTTTTGGTACGTACTCGATAAGCCGGTGTCAAATCATATTTTAAACAGTGACGTCCTTGTTAAAACTGTTGCACTTTACTTAATTAGGGTAAAAGTGGGATAGGTGCCCCACTTTTTGTAAGTTGACTATAACTTTTTTTTTAAAGCACTATTCCAGTGAGTTAACTATTTGTAACAACTATAGTCCTTATACTTACTATCTACTCATATCATCATTCAATGCATACCGTAGATTTGAAGATATTCGACTCACAAAAAACTTATTTTTGAGGATAGACGCCTACTGTATGGGGTAGTTGGCCCTGGCAAAATTTCGACATGAGTATAGATGCCCTACAATGGGATAGATGCCTCCGTAATAAAGAAAAAAATTCGTAGAAAATTAAATAAAATATTTATTTGCTTTCTTAGTTGCACAATAATATAAGGTTTTCTTATCCAAATATACCGTAAAACTAAAGTAAATGGCACTTTCATAGGATCAAATGGCTCAGTCTTTAAATCATTCTTTGGGTAAACTAAGCAACTTAACAACGTCTATTAAAAATTATTTAAAACTTTACCGAACTAAATTTAGGAATAATAAAACTTAAAACAAATGCGTCCCTTAGGACTTCTGTGGAAAAAAACAAAGCTTCCGTCTTAAAAAAACTAACAGTAATCAAAATTTTCAAATAATCAACAAATACTGTTTACTTTGGCCAGGTTACTTATTCTTTGAATTCACTTTGGCCAGGTTAGCTTTTAGAGCTGCAAGCTTCTTCTTGTGTCCACATCTATTACAGTAATCGCCATATAGAGTGCAATCTTCGTGTAACCAGAGTTTACACATCAGGCACTGAATCCAGTCCGCCGTGGACTTGTTACTTGCATAGTCATCGAAACATTCTCTGTATTGAGTATTTTCTTTATCAGATTTAATCTGATTCATCGAACTCTTGTTCACTTTCAGAGCTAAACCTCTGTCTTTTCTTTTTAGGAACTGATTTTTGGTTGTTTTTTCTAGGTTTGTCTGGTGTTTGCTTCTTAGCTTTATCTTTCAACTTAGCTTTCTTAGAGTTAATATGTTCTTCTGAATTTAAAACGGCAGCACCTTGCTTGCCTCTTTTGTATAATGGAACAGGAATTTTCGGGATAGGTGAACATTCGTTAAGATATTTACTTGGAGTTTCCCTAAAGCTTTGCAAAGGGTTTCTTCAGACCAAGCAGCACGAACGGGTGTCCCTATTTTCCTTTTATATTTTCGCGGCATTCTGTCTAAAATAAAAAATGAAATTAGGTGATACGCTGCATTATTTACAGTGAAGTACGACATGTAAAGGTATAAACAGCTCATAAATTAACTGTAAAGTCAATTTTCCTACTAAGTTGCATATTAACTAGATAGGTTATTTAAAAAATCTTACCTATAACCCAAGTACCTGTGAATAAGTCATAGAGAGAGGGTATATGCCTCTAAGGGCGTCTATACTTAGTCAATAGTGGGGCCTCTATCCTTTTTAGTAGGGATAGACGCCCCAGCAAATAACTAAAAATACTTAAATAATTTCGTAATTTTATAAACACACCATAAATATAAATGATACATACTATTTAAATAACAATACACACTTAAAACTTACCGTCGAAAACGGAAGTTCTGAACACGTCAAAATGTCACTGTCACAAGAATCATGCAAGCGCGGTAAAATTTTGCAACGTTTTTTTAACTCAAGCGGCGACACGTGCAGTCCAGTCGAAACGCGTGCGCAGACTGGGCTGTGCGGGGCGAGGTTTGTCCGTCGAACTTGGTACTAGAGCATGAACTTGGTTTTAAATTCTCTTTTTTAAGGTTTGTTGTTTAAGGTTGTTTTTTTAAGGGCGTCTATCCCACTTTTACCTTACATGTTTATTTTTATTAATGAAATCTGATTCATATGATAAGAGAGTTAAATTTTACACTTAAGAATACAAAGAAAAAAAGGAAATCAAATATATAAACAACGATATTACAGCGTAATAGTAAACTAAAATTATTATCAATTTTACAAAAAATTACAAATAAACATGTGAAAAAAGAGGATAAAAAATCTAAGTTGATAGTTCTAGCATATTAAAACCAATGCCTGGGAGTAATTTTAACTAACAAGGTGAAGTTTACAATTGTTTTGGCTGAAATTGAATACAAAATAAGTAACATGGAAATTTTAGTTAAAATAAAATGTCCCCAAAAATTTGAAATGAAAATTAAGACAAATTTGCTACGACTTTCAATGACTAGCCAAAATACAAGCCACAGCAAATATTAGGTTTTCAAGTTGTTTTTTTCTTTGCATTTCATTTTTTATAGACAGTATCTACTGTTTTTAATAAATAACTTAACAATATTACGAATAATTATAACATTTTGCAGGCAAGAAATTCCACTGACCAAAAGTTAAATATTTCACTAGCTAGAGTTTTCAAAAAGCAACAAACTTCAATAAAACCGTTGTTTCAAGAGACAAACAAAACAACGCGCAGTTTTACCAAAACACGAATATTGATTATTTGTTAACCAAATTAAATGTCAATTATTAGATTCTGCATACTTTAGGCAAATATCGAAATAAATAAAAAAGAATGCGAAAAATTTGTTTTGAAATTAAAATTTCAAATTGATGTCAGGACATTGGATAAAAGTTGTAAATTTAGACACACAATGCCGTAAATCTAGTCGGATTTGTACTAACAAGTAAAAAAGCAAATTCTTTGATCGTCGTATTTTGCAAATGTTGCAGGTTTCAGTTTTTCCTGTAAATAGGTGGGTATTTGAAGTTTTTTTTTTAAATAATGCTTCTGAAGGAATAGATCCTGCCATTTTCTGACAAATATTTGTCCTTCAGAACCTTAATTAGCAAATAATTCACTATTTATTACTATTACAAATACTAGCCGTCTTTTTCTACCGTGAAATTTGCCTCGATTTTTTATCGCGCTATCGCCATTCCAGCTTGGACGTTCAGACGGCCGGATTCCCAATGGAAAGTGGGTGCGCTGGTGCCGCCGAGTTAACGAGGTGACTCGTACAAGTCCGAAAGCAACAGGTATTCCTAGATAAATAAACCAAATTCGTTGCACCGGCCGTTTCTCTATAATTAATATATCCGGCAAACCAAACGGCGGCGGCCGGCGAGAGAGACGGCCGTCTAATGTCTTAATAACTTCATCTGCGCACCCAAGGTCAACATCAACGTGCCATCCGTGCGTCCCTCGCCGCTCTTCATCGACCCGTGCTCGAAGACGCCCGTCAATTGCGCCTTTCCTCAGATAGTTCTCACGTCGTACTAAAATAACGTACCTTGTCTTATTCTCTAGATTACAGTAAAACTTTTGATACTGCTTATAATAAACTAAGACTAAACTCCGAGTCCGTGGATGTTCGATTAGACCAAGTCTTTCAGACAGAAAGTCACGTGGTGTCTTACGTCTTCTCAGTTCTGATCTGAATGTTTGGATAATGGATATTTGAACAACAAATGTCGTGGTAAAGTACTGTTCAAGAAGATACGAACTATAGAGATGCTATATCTCCATTGGAACGCCTGCTATTGTACCTATGTACCTATTTCGAATTCCCTATTTTATTCAGAAAACACAAAAAATATTTTACATTCTTTTTTTTCAAAGGAACTTCCACAGGCTACTGCAACACTAATTACAAATCTTGTTCACTTCTTCTAATAAAAATGTACTATTCTTGAATATTCTTACCAATAGAAAATCAGACCTAACAATGGGTCACTCTGTTTATAGGAAACCTTTACCTTAATGCATTGTCACATCTCCATCTGGCCCAAAAATTATTTCTTGTTTACAGAGGCGTAATACTATCTCAGCCCGAGTCACTGGACCCAGAATTAAAACACGAGATACACTTCACCGCAACCTTTCAAAGACAATGAGTCCGAAAGCAACCCGCCCTCATGCCACTGTTGTCCTTCCTTACATTCTGAACATCACTGACTACATATCAAAAGTTCTTACGGAATATAAGTCAAAACCAGATATAAAAATCTCTCAACACTTTCAATCCGTCAAAGACAAACTTCCGTTTGAGACACCAGGGGTTACAGTATCCAGAAGATTTGTCTTTTGTATTAACAACTAAACCATTTAATACAAAAGTACTAAATGGTTGACCCTCTTCTGGTTCATCATTTTAATCTTTGTATAAGTATAAGAACGTTATGCCTACTTTTAACTGTCGCATAATGTGCAGCACCATCTATATCTTCCGGTGGTAACGAATCTTCATCGTTTCCAAGTTCGTGAGATTTTGCTCGGTGAGAACATTCAGCATAAATGAAACATCTGTAGGTAGTAGCGCCAAGTAGAGAAAGTTCATAGCAAATGTCCAAAATAATCTTCAAAATCAATCACACATACCTTTTTAGTTTTTGTTGGTTTCTTTTTATATCCGAAATTGTTGATGTTCCGATGTTTGTCTACACTTTTCCACTTTTACCACAAACTAGTCTTTCTAACATCCCGTACTTTTGTATAATATGGCACCGAACCAATTCTATCCTAAAGTTCAAATTATATCAGCGAGCGGGTCACTACTATTTGAATATATTTATTATGCACCAAGCTGGCTTTGAAATTGATAATTTCGGTGAAGTTGCCTGCTTCGATGGCGTTGTGAAAAGAAACAAAACCAATCATTCATAAAATGATCAGGCACTATTAAACATTAATCAGTTGTGAACGTCAGTGAAAACAGACCTCGGTATGTTGTTCCTAGCCTATATATTGAGGAAAGGAAATGTAATTATCACAAAATTTTACAAAGACATATTGACAATTATTGGTCTTTTTTAAGACTCAATTTCCATAATTTTATAGTTTTCGAAGTATACTTGCGTAGATATAATGAAGCTGTCAATATCACTTCCGTATATTTACGGTAATTTTACAATAAATAACTTCAAAACTCAAACCTCCAACTCAATTATAAGAAAACATTTCAAAGCTGCAGGAATTGTAAATGAAATCTCAGATCTGATAAATTTCATTTATTGTTATATAAAACGCCAATGGTAAGCGGTAAATGGTGTCAGGGTGGCACAATTTTGAAAAATTCCTTTAAGAAGTCTTGCGAAAATCAAAAAAACGTTGACCGGTGTTCCTCATACAAAAATATGTTATTTTATGTTATGTATTGTTATGTATGATTCCATTTTAAATTTTAATGCCAACTCATTGGGAGAAAATATTTCGAAAACCATTCCTTCTTATCTATGTCTCCATATATTCATCCACACTCTTTATAATAACAAAACGGGAAATTAAGACAGTGAAATGTAAAAAGGGTTCAGAAAAGCTCGTGAGATTTCAAGAAACCTAAACTAATTTTTCTTAAATGGAAGACCCTGTATCTACTACCATTGTATCGTTTGGTTTCTTTGTACATTTTTGAATTCGAAACCCCCCAGGTATTAACTTTTACCTAATTCTGGTATTTTTTACTGAAAAAGTGGTAAATCTGACAACACTGTTATTGGCACTTTTGATTTCGGCACTAATCCGGTATATATAAAATATGTAGGTATACAGTTGATGAAACATTAGACGTTTTGGGAAAACTCTCTATGAAAAGGTTTCTTCAGAGTTTCATGTGAATAATCCTTATCCATTTCAATTATTTTTACACTAAAAGAGTTAAAATTGCTTTTATTCAGAAAACCTAACATCCTTGCAAGTCTTTCCAAAAAACTAGTATCGATAAGTGCAATGACACCGATTTTTGTTATATTCACTATAATTAGAGTAAACTCTAACAGCTGCGGAAAATTCCAACCTTCTTGTTTAATACTCTATCTCTGGAATATCTACAAAATGGCAAAAAAAACTTTTAGTTGTCGCTGCATTGGTATGGTATGGAAATAAACATCCGTTATTTATTTTTATTACTTTCTTATGTATCGCTTTAGTAAAATAGACAAAAAGAGTTGACGGAAAATGTATTTTTCTACTCCCGTCTGTAAAATACCTAATTACACACCGATCAAGAGTGCGGGAAGCGTCACTGTTCCAAGTCAGTTTCGTTACCCACGAATCCGAGCCACTTCGGACATTTCCGGGATTTTATCGCTTTTTTTTGACGTTTGTCAATTTTGTATACATCGTTGAACAGATCTAAGAGCAAGCAATTTCCGAAGCTCTCAATGCACATCGTCTGGTCCCACTGTTTTGCCAAGTTTTGCTATCCTTATAGCGTGGTCAATTTCATCTCTTGTTATTAGAAGTGGGTTCTCGGTTGTTGTTAGTCATTGAAAGTTCCTTTATATGAGTTCTCCAGATCTCTCAGCTTATTCTCGACGTCTAAAATTACTGTGTGAGACACCGTGTATATGTGAGCAGTTTCAAAGTGCTTTCGTAATAACTTTCTTCTGTTCGTCGGTACTACCGGTCCACTCAACAATTGCCGGTCCCAATTTTCCTCTATTCTTCGCCCAACTACAACAATGGCGGTCGTATCGGACCGTGCATAATCGCCTAAGCGTTTTTGGGCCCCGATAACTTTACGCTCAGCATATCCTCGTATTTCGGCGGTACTTAATATTTTTCAAAATCCGTTCACGAAAAACCCGATGCGGGCCAAATGTCGACCGCCCGAAGCGATCAACGCGATTCCCCGTCTCTAAATAGAGTCATTTCGTCATCGGGCAAAACGAACAACACCCGCGGAATGGTTATGGTGCCTGGAATTTGGTCGCTTTAACGGACTCGTCCCGAGTTTACCCGATCTTACCCGATCGACCTCCGACTCCGGCAAGAAATTTAGCGTTGACTCCTACGATTTTGAATCTGGTTCTGCCTTAAATGATAAAAATAAACAAGTCAATGTTTTGGTTCTTGGAGCGAGACGGCGGTGGTGACCGCGACTATATAGGCAACGCGTGCAGTGGTATGGGAATGTTTTGCGTTGCTACTTTTTAGAAATTTGGAGGGATCGTTGGTACTATTTGGAAAATTTATTACTTAAATGAAAGCCACTCTTGTAATTGACATTTATATTGTATATATATTTTTTATATTGTCTTTTATATTTATATTGTATCACATTTATATAAAGCTAAAGCTAATTCACACTAATATTAATATTAATATAAGAATCTTTTACTATTTTTCGGTAAATTTTTGGTGTCTGTTGGCGGAGCATCGAACAATCGAAGCCCATCACCAAAGAAGCTTTTTTGCATTTGCAGAGTTTTAACATACTGAATATCAAAATCGTTTTTACCCCTAACATTATAAGAATGATTGTACGACCTAGGAATTAAATAATCTTGCAAGTAGGATGGAAGGAATATATTTTTTATTTTATATATCAGCAAAACATTAAAGAACTCAGTACTCTGAGACACCGACAACCACCCGTTACACGAAGGGGGGTGTAATGTGTAGAATAGTCCGCATGGCTTTATTTTGTAGCACTTCAATTCTATGTTTCTACAAGAAATCAAAACCGAATTACAATGAGGGCTGATAGTCGCATTAAAAACAAGACATCTGCTCCAGTGGCTGAGTTCAGACGAAAGTCTACGAAAGAAACCTATTTTTTTCTTTTTTTTACAGATGTAATCTACATGTTGTGAGAAACTTAATTGAGAATCTAGAACTACTCCCAGATACTTCATTTGTGAAACATTTCCTTTGAAGCTACTGTCAATATAAATCTTAAAATGCTCGTCCAAAAATACATTGCAATTTTGTTTTCTCCCAAATACCATATATGCTATTTCATTTAAATTTAACTTGGGTTTATTTACGCACAACCAGTCACTAAATAATCTTAATTCCGAGTTCATATTGTCCACCACTTCTAAAGTAATTTTTCCCAGAAATTATTCACATATAGAATAAAAAGCAACAGTCCTATTGCACTGCCCTGGGGCACATCTACATTGCTTTCTAAGTTATCAGAAACCACGTTATTAATCCTTGTTAGATGGAATCTGTCGCATAATCAACTATTCACACAAGCACATTCCCTCTGATCACATATGCAAACAGTGTATCCACCAGACGTTCTCTATCAATGGTCTCAAAGGCTCTTTGAAGATCAATGAACACAGTTAAAACTATATTACCGTCATGAATGTCAGGACTCCATTTCGAGCACACAAATTGTAAAGACGATTCGCACGAGTGTTTCTCCCGAAACCCAGACTGCCCTTTAAAATTAGTTTATTTTTTTCTAGGAAGCTATGCAGCTGCTTAAACACAATTGTTTCTAAAATTATTTGGCCGGTAGTCTCCAGATTTACTTGGAACTATTACTTTGGGTATAGGTACAATAAAGCTTTTCTTGATCTCTTCGGGAATTTTTCCTGTCTTAAGTGAGGCAGTATTTTTCAAAAAGTTTATATCGCATATGTTATCAGCTGTTGATTTATTTTTCAATTTCATTACATACGTCTTAGTTCATTTATATTCAGCGTTTGAAAGCGTGTGAACTCCTTAAGATTTTTTGTACTGATTTCCTCAAGATTGGTTTGTAAGGGGTGTTTTTTTTTTTCGATGTATAGAACTTTAAGTTGCAATAATACAACGATTGACATGAATTTTATTTATCCGAAAGATAATCTTGTGGCATTACATTTTAAATAGGATTTCTGGCATATGAGCGCCACGGCTGGCGCAAATGTAATCCAATCTGGACGTCCAATTTTCGAGGACTTTTTCCAACATTTGTGGCCGTATATCGGCAATAACGCGGCGAATGTTGTCTTCCAAATGGTCAAGCGTTTATGGCTTATCCGCATAGTCCAATGACTTTACATAGTCCCACAGAAAGTAGTCTAGCGGTGTTAAATCACAAGATCTCGGAGGCCAATTCACAGGTCCAAAACGTGAAATTAGGTGGTCATCAAACGTGTCTTTCAATAAATCGATTGTGGCACGGGCTGTGTGACATGTTGCGCCGTTTTGTTGAAACCACATCTCCTGGACATCATAGTTATTGAATTCAGGAATAAAAGAGTTAGTAATCATTGACTGTAACGTTCTGGCCATCATCGTTTTTGAAGAAGTACGGACCAATGATTCCACCAGCCCATAAAGCTCACCAAACAGTCAGTTTTTCTGGATGTAACGGTGTTTCAACATACACTTGAGGATTAGCTTCGCTCCAAATGCGGCAGTTTTGTTTGTTGACGTAGCCATTCAACCAGAAGTGCGCTTCATCGCTAAACAAAATTCGCTTATGAGAATCGGGAACAACGGCAATCTCGTTTTGGGCCCATTCGACGAATCTACGCCTTACTTGATGATCGTTTGGCTTCAATTCTTGCGCGAGTTGGATTTTGTAAGCACGTAAACCAAGATCCTTCCGCAAAATCTACAATACAGTGGATGGACACAGATCCAATGCCAGTGCTCGATGGCGGATGGACTCATTCGGGTCTTCCTCAATGCTACGCTCTATAGCAGCAATAGCTTCTTCTGTATGGCATCTCTGGGGATGCGAGTTATCAATAAGAGTAAACGTGGTGCAAAAACGTTCCATGGTTAATCGAATTAACTGCTCTGATGGACGATTTTGTAGACGATAAAATTCCGCACGGAACCATTATTTTCGAAATAAAATTGCACTATTTGCAAGCGTTGTTCGGGCGTGAGTCTATTCATGATGAATAGCCAAACCAAACTGAGACAACTGTTAAATCGGTGGTCATCTTGAACAGTAATGCCAACTTAAAGTTCTATACATCGAAAAAAAAACACCCTTTATATTTGCATATTTTTGCATAGAAGTTGTTAAAATTTTGTTCTGTATTATCCAAATTGATTGTCAAAGTTGCCACATGTTCTTGCTGTTTCCCTTACACCGATCAATGCTTCTTTCATAACATTTCGACTTCTCACTTCTTAAAACCCTCACAAATGTATTCCTTTTGGTTTGGCAATATATCTCGTGCTTTTTGTGCCTGAAGTATCATAGAACTCATCCCAGGAACTGCCATTAATCTTTTTTTTCGTCGGTACTAATTTATCTACAACCTGGTTTACATTAGTTATAAAAGTAACGCATACTTAATGGTCTACAATATTTTTCGGTACAAAAACGTCAGGAAAAATGTGAATCGCAGAGTTAATACATGGCAATCTTGTTATTTCCAAGTTCATAGTAACCCGGGATAATTATTTGATTTTTGTTAGTTGCCAAGGAAACTCACCAAAACAAACCAGGAAAGTTGTAGTAAGTTCTGTAAGTGTTTTTGTTCGGGTTTTATGGCCGTCGTTGAGTGGAATTTCTTCCTGACCTTTCGCTAGCTGACCGGCCTGGGGAGTCGTGGAGGGGAGGAGGCGGGGCATTTTAACGCATGAGTGGTTGTGACTACCATGGAGACAGAACAAAAAACAAAACACAAAGCGAGATAATTTTTGAAAAGTCAGTCGTGTCGCGAATTTGCCAGAGATATTGACCACTGACTCTCGCTCAACATTCGTAGATATAATTTGTTTTTTAGAGAGTGATTATCTTCATCCAAACTTACTTTTAGTACGCACATGAAAATTCCCAAAGAATGCAATACGTAATTTTCTAGAATACCCCTTTTTTATATCGTTATCTATCTATTTTGTAATTGGGTTTTCCATCTAACCACAATCATCATAATTTGCAATTTTTCTTACAACACTAAAGCATTGGTGGTTCCAGTGTTTTGGCCATAATGTAAGAAGGCATCAGCAAATTTTTTTAGTTGAAAACAATATACATCTATTTTCTGAACCTACTTGTGTTATTATTAATATTATTACTTTCGCCGTCATTAGTATTTTTTTTGCTTCTCTTTTTTTATTTCCAATTTTTTTTGCGAATTGTTTGTAACAAATAAAAATTTATATTTTTAGTTATTATTAATTACATATAGCATGTGAATATCGCAAACCATAGGCGACACAGGCTCAGTTAAATAAAGAAAATCTTAAAGAATTTTAATGAGATTCGATAAAATATAAAAAGGTGAATTGTATATTTTGTCTGTAAAGTCCAAAATACGCCAAATAATGTTGTGGGGTTTTTTAATAAAATAAAATACCTAACATAACATACAGGGTAACAGAATTGCGTTCTTTTTTTCTCGAGATTCACAAAAGCAAAATTTGTTTTTTTGTACTAGGCCATGATCGCTTTCAACGGAATTTGGAAAAGCTAACGTTGTGACAGGTTGGTTAATGCTATAAACACAGTAGGCTTTGAGAAAATAAATGTCCCTATGGATAAATGCCTTTATTGACATTTTGTGGTTTTCCGGCTTTCATGATCCACAGATACACTTCCTTCCATACTATATGAACCAACGTAATGTTAAAAAAGAGCAAGAATTACGTCAGCTTGTTTTAGAAGCATTTAAAACCATATCATCAAATGTACTTAACAATAAGTTGAGTTCCACAGTTACGTATGCTTAGAAAATAATGCTCATTTATTTAAACATCTTTTGTAATTGAGACTATAAATATCCCAATTATTAATATTAATTACCAAATCGAGTTATTATTATTATTTATATATTCCAATGTAATTAATAAGTAAATCAAAGTTCTAAAAATGTAATTAGTAAGGAAACAAATTTGTTTGAATGTTTTTTCGATATTGACTTTTAGATTTTGAATAAGCAATAATTTTAATCTTACTATAGTACAATTTTTGTTTTTCCAAATGTCTATTATGCATCATCTCAAAAATATGGCGATATGGCGCTAATAAGGATATTTCAAAATCAATAATGTGTTTCGAAAACAAATGAAAAAAATCTGTTTAATTTAACGTCATCATATTCTTCTTCTAATAATGTACCAATCCCAAGATCATGTTTGTCCTATTTTGGGTTTTACAGACACAAACAGAAAATTCATCTTTTTGTATTTTCTCGAATTTCTCATAAACGATTCAAGCAAGTTTCTCATAAAATTCTTTAAAACTTTTCAAATTTAACCGTTTGGTACGGTACCCCCATGCTATTCCATCCTTATATTGCACACGCTGTATATTCATTTTTTTGTAACTTCAGGGTAATGTAGTCGTTATTGTTATAAATATTGATTTCTAGAACAATAAAGTTGAGTCTTTTTTTTAAGTCTTTCCACAGTCGCAATGTTATGTTGTTATATTTCTTCGAGGCAAACAAAAGTCGTCAAGCTATCCCATGGCTATTTTTTTGTCACTTCACGCTTTGGCAGTCCTTAGTTATAGCTGTTGGTTTTTGCAACAATAAACAAATTAAGTTGGCTCGTTTTTTATAGTCTTTCCATACTCGCAGGGTAATATTGTCATATTTCTTCGAGGTAAATATTAATCCTCAAGCTTTTTTATAACAGTGGTACAATTTGAACGAACCTAGTCCTTCCGCCCCTTGCACCCCAAGTCTTCCCTGGTACTCGCGGCAATCACATACTCTTATAACTGCGAGTCAACGATAATGTGTGCCAAGTACGCGCCGCCTCTGACCGCAGCCTCCTCCCGCCACCCCACCTCGAACCCGGCGCTGATGCCTTCATCGCTAGTTGAGTTGTCGGCCTGTCAGCCCAGCGGCCCTGCTTGGTCCGGCCCTCGCTAGTTAGTTTCGAGCAACGGCGCGAGTGAGACCTCGTCATACCACCACGAAAACAGTGACGTACGTGCGCGCGAATACATCGACTATCGAAATCGCGTTAAAGCAGACAGTGTCGGCACGCGATTGTTTCTTTGGACGTTTACCGTGGATCAAATGTTGTTGAGGGTGAGTGGATGGGTGTTCCCCCAAGGATACGGTGTTGGTGGTGTACCGGAATGTGAATACTGTTCAGCGGTCAGCTCAGTCGGCTCCGAAGGGAGCCAATTTGAGCCGGAAGCTTTGATTCGAGGGTCCGTACCCTTCCAAAACGCCCGGGCCATCGAACTTTTGCGTTATGGGTTTTGCTGCGCACTCAGAAGACGTTGGGAAGGACGGTTTCTAAACCAAAATGCACCACACTCGCTATACGTGAACTAACGCAGTTTTTGCACGATAGAGATTTCAGAATATTTGACAATATTTCTAGGATTGTTTTCCAAAATAACAATAACTTATCAGAAAATAACATTTGTATGTTTTCCGATAACAACAAGACAGAAGTAAATAGAAGTAATAAAAACTTTTTCTCACAGTTCTACCTACCAAATCACTAGATAGCAAATCTTTGATGACAATGTCTCTTTTTTCAAACTTAAAAAAAAAGGTGCATACTATTAAATTTTTTTTTAATTAAAAAGACAGATTTGATGGTAACCATGTCAAAAAATGATACACGCCACTGCATTTTACGGAAAAAAATATTTAAGGGTGCTTTTTTACATTTTGGGTACGTTAAAAAATAACTAAAATACGAGGGTGTGCCAAATTTGGAAATTTTCAACTCCAAAATTGATAGTCAGAGGAATGTAATTTCTACCGTCTTTGTTTAAAAAAAAAAGTTACGAAGTTACCCAAACTGTAATACCCTCTAGGTTGGGGTAATTATATCTCGATTTCACGTTTTTCGAAACTCAAAAATTATAAATATGTTTCTTTAAGTATTTTTTTATGAACAATGGCTGTTTGGTGTCGCAAAAATAGAAAAAATAAGATTACATTTTATTTCGACACTATCGAAAAAAAAAGTATACTATACAGAGCGGTCTTGTCCAAAAAAGAGCCAAGTCATTAAGACAATAAATATTTTTTAATAAATTCCGTCCAAAATTTGTTTTGCATTTGCATCTTTTGTTTTTCATCTAAATCTGTTTTCTGTTCTATTTCTATTTCTTAAATATTATATTATATAGAAAGGTTTTTTTCAAATTTTGAAAATGTCGTGAACCTCGGTATAATTATATTTTAATTTGTTTTTTTTTAATTATATTCATTAAAATTAAAAAGATATTTTTTTTTGTATCCTAGTTCGGGAAAGAGTATTTATTTATGTCTGATGAGTTTTTTTTTGCGAAAGAAAATATACAGAAAACAAACACTTTAATTTGCTTATCGAGATCGGCCAAAATTTTCACACAATACAAACTGCTAAAGAACATAAACTAATTTTACGTATTGATCCAGATGGTCAGTTAGACTTCTTGGTATAACAGGAAGCGGAACATATTAAGGTGGGCACCTGCGAAATTATTGATCATCATTGAAAAGGATTATTGGAAAAAATAAAATAGACTATTGACACTCGAAATTTCTTTTTCCTGTTCCCTGTTTTTAGAGATGTTAATTTTAATTACAAATATTTAAAATTTTGGAGACATTTGTATTTAAATTACATTTAAAATACACGAAAAAACTATTTAAATCCGTACATCTTAACAGTGTTAGTTTTATTTGTGTGAATGAGTTATATACTTTGCTTATTTATGTATGAAGATGTAACAATCTGTTACTTTTTTGAAGTTCCATGCTGTTTTTCATGTTTTGTTTTTTTCCCTATCAGGAAATCGTGTCAACTTAAACTTTATCATTTTTTTTGCATTCTGTTGTAAGACCTATGCTTACTCCTAGGTTTTCTCACATTTCTTCAATTTTTTCAAAATATATTTTAAATGTGTTGTCGTCGCTTTTCAGAAGTTCACATCTTTGCAATATTAAAATATATTTTTTAATGGGTATCACAATCATGTGCCTATATATACATACACATTTTGAAAATGAGTTCTAATTGTCGAGGCTATTTCAATTACAAAAATCAAGGGGCGCTTTTTTGTCTATCTGTCTTCCCAGTAATTTTTTAATTCTTTGCCAATTTGAATTTTTTTTGTTAAAAAATTTAAATTTTTTTGAATTTCTTTTTTTTGTTCGTTTTGCAGTCTTGTTGTCTCTATCTTGGTGCCATTGGGGCCTTTAAAAAATAAAACATCGAAATCAAACCCCTAAAACAAAAATGCCCGTTTCAGGCGTGCAATTGTGGCAATTCCACATTCCACCCCATCTGAAGGGAGGGGGTCATGCCCGAAAAAGAGGAGTTCGGAATGTCTGCCGGGCTCCCAATGCAATTTCCCCAAGGTCCGTTCGGGGCTTTCCACGCGCCGCCACTGGAGCAGCGATCCCCCGACGGTCGTTTCGTCTGGCCCCCCCAACCGCCTGGCGCGTTCCACCCGCCTCCGGGGTAAGTCTATCAGTTATTTGCCTCAAAATTTTATCCGACTGAGGAACCGAAAATACAACCAATTTTTAAATTATTTCTTCCGGGTATGTATATGAGTTATACAGGGTGTTTGAATGCACAAATGAGGGGTCAGCCGAGGGAGCAGTGGCTGTGGGTGGGGTGCAGATCTCATGGAGATGTGATGTGAAAATGTAAAAAAATGTATTAAAATTCACTGTATATGGTTTGAATAAAACGAAGCTTGAGCAGCTGACAAAAAATTATTGATAGGCACGCGACTATACTTACCATCGGTGTAGGTTTAGGCGGAATGGAAAGAAAAGTCTAAAAGTATCTTCTAATGGATATTTATTAAAACATGGTTATATTCGTAAAAACTATAAAAATTTAAAGGGCGTCCCAAATTCACCTAAAATGTTTTCCCATAAAACTAATTTTAATCCTAGTACTCGCTTAGGCAACGAGCGTATTGAAAATTTCATTTTTTTTGTTTGGATTTTTTAAATTCCAAATCTTCCACATTATGAATTTATAAAAAATATGAATAACAGAATAGAATTAGTAGTAATGTTCAAACAACTTCTAAGCACCCATCTATTTCGTCTTTATATACCTAATTAAATGCCAAAGTAAATTAATGTGCAGCTGAAAAACAATAGATATTGATTTTTAAACAAGAAAAAACAGCGGAATTTTTCTTAATCAAGACTATCTCACCATCAAGCAGTTCATTTTGATAAAGCAATTTAGCAAAACAAAAGAAAAAATATCGATATTTGAAAAGAAATATGTTGAACTGAGGAGGCTTTTACTTGATGAAAATCCAATTATCGCCGCGTCTTTATCAAACATTTGATAAAGTCGAAACAATTGTCATGTCAAAATATATAATTTCGTGAAAATCTGAACTTTTAGTTCTTATTTATTTTTTTAAAGAAATATGTACTTATATGGCGGCCTATCTTACTGATTGAAATCAATCGCATTAACTAGTCGGAAAAGTTTAACTAAACAGACACTTTGTTAAAACTTTTTTGTGTTGCTATCTGTAAAAGGAGGCTTTGACAATTTCAGCCTACTTTTGTTTATTAAATGATATTAAATTCGAAACTTGATTATTACTAGTTATAAAAAATTGTCATGATTGCAATGTTGGTCACTGTTGCATGTAATTAGGGTGTAAGTAAATAAAAAAAGGAAGTAAAATGCGATCATAAGTATATGAGAGCCTCGGGTGGGAATTTGCAAATTGTGCTTTCACAAAAATTATTAAAAAATTCGGTGAGTCACAAATTGTTGAGCTTTAGCACCTGATGAATTCTTTTTATTCCCTACATTAAGAATAAATTACGTGGACAACGATTTTTGACACCTGAAGAAGCGGTTGATGCGTTTAAAAGGCATGTTTTGGAGGTGCCCTGTTCGGTGTGCTTTGTGGATTGGTTTTATCGAATGCAAAAGTGAATTGATCATTAGGGTGAATATTTTGAGAAACAATAAATTCATGTTTGTTGGTAGTTTATACGAGGTTAGCGTCAAAATTTCCCGGCCTGACAGATGCAGCTCCATCCAGTATGACGATAAAACTTTGTCTTCGTTTAAATATATGTCTTAGTAGGCTACGAGAGAAAAATTGAAGTCTTGCGTCAAATAATTTTTTGTTGACAGCATTTTAAAGAAGACGTGTCCGAAAAAATGTCGCAAATAACGCAAATTGGGTATAGAGCAGTCATAAAGTTTTTGACAAAAGAAGGATTAGCACCTAAAATTATAATGAAAGGCTGGATGGTGTGTACGGCCAAAGTTCTCCTTCGTATTCTGTAGTCAAGGAATGGGCAAAACGTTTTCGAATGAGGCAGGAGTCCCTTGAAGATGATTCAAGAACTGGTCGGCCAGTGGAGGTCATAACGGAAGTCATTGTTGCGATTGTGGAAGAGGTGGTATTGAGTGATCGACTTTTAAAGGTCAAGGATATCTCAGAAATTACTAAGCTTTCTGATACAAGTGTTCGTCGAATCCTGCATGATCATTTAGGTATACATAAGGTTAGTGCAAGATGGGTTCCTAAAAACCATTCGGCTATTCAGAAACAACTCCGTGTCGAGTGTGCGCGGTCTTTTTTCGAACTCTGTGGGTCGGAACAGAAGCCTGTGATAGAAACTATTGTGACGGGAGATGACACTATGGTTCTCTATTATGACCCTCTATCGAAAAAAGAATCAATGGAGTGGCTCGTAAGGGTGAAGCACCTCCAAGAAAATTCAGAGTCTGTCAGTCAACAAAAAAGGTGATGGCCACGATCTTTTGGGATTGTGAAGGAATTCTTTTGATAGATTTTAAAGAAACTGATACCACTGTCAATGGTAAATATTACGTAATATTATTACATAAATTACACGTCGAGGAAAACTGACGTCGTCTTTTGCACGACAATGCACCTGTCCATACTGTTCGTGTTGTACAAGCTGCCATTTTAGAGTGTAGGTTCCAACAGATAGATCATCCTCCCTATAGTCCAGATATGGCCCCCAGCGACTATTATTTGTTTGAATATTTGAAAAAGGACTTACGTGGACAGCGGTTTAACGACGAAGTTGAGTTAAAAGAGGCTGTTTTAGCTCATTTTGCAGAGAAACCAAAACAATATTTTTTTAAAAGGATTGTGTGGAATAAGTGTATTGAGGTTAAGGGGGGATTATATTGAAAAATAATAAAAAAAGTTACTCTACTTTGTTTCTTTCATAATCAGGCCGGGAAATTTTCCCGAAATATAAAAGGTAGCCCTCGTATATGTAATCTCGAAGAAGAACAATAATGGCGACACGTGAATACCGTAAACAAATGCGTACAGGAAGTATGGCGCGCAAACAATTAGAAATTCACGGAACCTGCCGTGCTGTAGGGGATAATACAGTTGTAATCCCTCCGTGTTTGACCTGCGATTTTTGTCCGTTTTCAATACCACCCCCGGGGCCTCGAAGAAAGAACTTGACCGTCCTCGCCCGACAATGCGAGATCATGCCCGGGTAGAAATCCAAAGGATTTTCAAAAGGCGCGTAACATTGCATTTTTTTCGGCATTCGGCGGGCCTCCGATCCCGATTTAACGATGCAGTTAAAACGATGTTTACTATGTTGGCATGTTCCGGTACTAAAACCTTTAAATAAACTAGGCGTGCCAGTCGACGTTTTCCTCAATCGCTTATTTGTTTGAACCTCGGGTTGAATGAAACCCGTCCGCAATGGTTTACAGTCGCCGGACGGCTGGGGAGGGCGAGTTAAGATTTCGAAAATATTTTTTAACACTTTACGAGACTTCAAATTTTTATAAAACTGCAACATATAAAATTTTAATTACGAAAAACAGGTCATACCGCGAAAAAAATTTCTTACCGGCTTATTTGTATATTTTTGAGGGCCCTCTGTCACGTCATTTTTTTATAGTGCGCTCTATATCTTAAAAATGTTATTTTATTAACACCTGTGACATGTACATGTTTGTTCCATGTCAGGCACGATTTTTATGAAATTAAATGTGATTTGGCAACACTGGATAATATTAGGTTTCTCTGCAAAGCGACGGAGTTGGCGCAGAAGCGTCAGTACAGCGTTGTAACCTTTTTCTAGTGTTCTGGAACGTATAAATATGAAAAGAAGTCATTGTGTGAACAATCCAATCTGTGGTAGGTATGCACTGGTAAAGCTAAGCTTATTTTGGTGCAAAAATTGGCGACCAAGAAAAGTCCCGGACTTCTCATATTGTTTGTTGCGTGAAACGTGCAAGTCGGGCGCTTTGGGATCTGATGTGAAGTCTGAGTCATCTGGGTCGGAATGACGTTTTTTGGTCCTTTTGGGGCAGTAGGTACCGGTACATCAGGTCCATGAAGAACTCGTCAAATAGCCGAATCCAGATTGGGATACACAATTTGTTTCTTATTTGTTCTGTTGAATCCTCGAACATTAGACGAACAACAATGACAATCACCACTGTGATTCCTAGGCTCTCGCCACACCATCGGAACAGGGCTTAAACATTTCTTTCTACCGTTTTGTCAGTTTCTTAATGCTTCAACAAAAACGAAACAAACAATGTGAGAAGCCCAATCCATTTAAAAATAATACCTAACATAAACATAAACAGAGCCCCAAAAAATATACAAAAAATATATATAATATATTTACAATAATGTATTTACAAAAAATATATATTTTCAAAACCTGCGCAAGATCAGTCTGTAAAAAGCGTCAAGAGTAAAAGGGGTTGTGCCAAGGGGAAAAGGTTCATTATTTAACAACTAACTGATAGTGTTACTAATAACACAACATTTTGGTAGTGTCTGCGTTTTCTGATAGTGTAATTTGGATTTCCACGATAAGAGTGGATTTCACTGCATCAATTATTAAAATGGTCGTTTCTTTCTTTTAATCGCGTTTACCGCTAGAAATGTCCTAAAAATCACGTTTTCACGTTTGGTGGAAAAAAGCCCCCAAAAATATACAAGCAAGCTTCAACGTCAAAATCATTGTGGACCTTTCCACCGGCCATCATGATGTCTTCGCCCCCGAGCACGAATCCACTGGTCGCTTTCTAGATCTGATTCGCGGTACTCGCAACGATTTAAGAGAAAATTCGGAGAACGACGATGTCTACGTTGTTACCCGTAAAACTGAGTAAATATTGGAGTTGATATTGAGTTGTAAATTGGTCCTCTCGGACGGGCTAGTGTTAATGCGTGTGTTTGTAGAACTTGATTCCATAATAGAGCCGCATTCCTGGGGCCCGGGGCGGAGAGTATCGGACGGCGGGAGCCGAAGACCGCCGCGCGGCCAAAGTTATGTGGTGAGAGGTTACCAAACTACACGTCGCGGCCGCGGCCAGAATTAAGATATAAATTTTAACAAGGTATAATTATTGCCGTTGCCGTGGCGTGACGATTTTCGAATTATCTTACGCTAGCCTGTTAACTAATTATCATAATTGCAAACGTCTTCGCCGGCCGTTAGACTCGGGCTACTAGTCTTGTTATTATCAAAATTCACGCCGATCCTGTTTTGCGGTTGGCTATATGTAATCGACTAGTTAAGCGGCCCCGATAATAGGGAACAACATTTACATTTGAAAAATATTGCTTATAAAATTAAGTTTATATTGTTAAAAGAACCACTTTTCAAAAAAAAAACGATTATTTCGTACTTCTATGGTAAAGTTCGCTCGTTAGACATATTTTGCTCTATCACGTCATCTTTTTTATATTTTAAAATTGATATTTTATTATTTCATTAATGTGCATACCTACGACATACATCTTGACGATTTTCGACTTGTATATTTAAACAAAAAAAAAATTTCGTAGTTCTATGTAACAAATATAAGCAATTAAAAATGGTAAAATTTGAATCCTTTTTGAAACGCGCTGTCATTGGCTGTGAACGGTTGTGACGTCAATTGGCTGGTTAGACTACGCGCCGGTCGGACAGTAGCATAGAGAAGCCGTTAGAGAACGGCAACGCGTTGGCCATGGTGGTTGTAATTTTAACTTTAGTCTCGATCCTGTCGCTTGGTTTTGTCTTGTGTTAAGTATCAAAAGGAAAGTTTTGAAAATGACTAAAGCCGATTTTTAGTGGATATGTTTATCGTGACATCTTACATACAAAACACCGAAAGGTTTTCTTTTGCTGAGGTTCGCGGTATTAAAGCTGAAAGGTATATTATGGGAAATTTAGCCACTAGTTTTAAACCAACATAATATTGCAATCAATTTTTAAAATTGATCAAATAAAATTTAAATTATTCAACAAAAAGGGTTTTTTTTTAAACTAGTGGAAACATAAATACTGATTTTATTTTTTTTTATTTATATTATATAGATCAGGAATGGCATTCCTATGAAGACTGCAGTAGGATGGGTGCAAGTTCGAAAATTTTTACACGGTTCTGCACGGTTAAGCCTAAAGTGACACTTAATATTTACAAAAAACGACCGCTTTGATTTTCTTGTTGTACTCAAGCACGATGGGACGATTTGTAATATTGTTTTTGTGTTGTCTCCACTATTATCATGTAAAGCACAAATACAAACTGGTGTATATTAAATACAAACACACACACACACGTTTAAATGAGCCAAAAATAAACGTAAATAATATGATTCTCGGCTTATAACCTGATAAAAACACTATAACACCTCGCCGTGTCAATCGAAAAGCAGCGGTATGACGTCACGATTATTCATCAAAAGGGCGTCACAACTTGATATTTGGCATGCGTTATTTCTATACATAAACAAATGTATTAAAGGAATAAAAAAAATGTTAATTTTCCTATTCGCCTATATAACCTATAAACAATTGTTTTTTATGAATTAGCCAATCCAACGATCTGTCCAATCGAATTCAACAGAGCGTCCCAGGCCAAACAAACAAAGTAGATAACGTTTCTTTATAACCAAACTTCCTGTTTTTTAGCAAATGATCTTATTATGTGCCTGTTGAAAGTGTTTCTTTCTAAATTATTTATTAATTTTTGGTTGTTAACGCTATTTTGCTTTTCTTAGAGTGTAAAAACATTCGTTTTCGTTAGTGTAGTAATACTGTACTACTTTTAAGGATATAAAATATGTTGAAATGAACAACTGGTGTTTGTTATTGGTTGTGGAAATCGTTCAAACCGCGATGAAGTTTTTTTGATATTCAAAAGAACAAACAGGTGTGAAAAACTGAAACAGATAAAGGTATGGTATGTTCATAGATATAAGAAAGTGACCAATTGCTTTTGAATGGGATTATTTTGAGGAATTTTGTATGAAGGCATAACCCCGGAGTTCCAAAACTTCAGAATTCTAAGGTTTTGTTGATTACGGTAACTTCTAATGAACTGTTTCAGTATCCACAGTCTAAAAGTAGGTTCTCTAATTGCTGAATGGATCTAGTTATAATAAAATTATTTTCATCAGCAAATGTTTTAGTTTTTTTCTTGCAAATAGAAAGTTACTATCGAATCTCGCTGTGCATGCGTTTCGTCTATTGTCCAGCGCGGGTCAAGTCGTTCATCATTGGAAAAAACTGGTTCAAGTCACGAAATCCCAATTATCAAATAGTTTAACGGTTTTTGGTTCTGTGTTGTTAGTGCGGCAAATGTGGCGGAACGGTTTCTCAAATAAATAAAAAATGGATTGAATCTAGTACACGGCTTAATTAGGGCGGATTTGCTACGTGATAATTATTTTTTTGAAAGGCAAATCCATCTTGGAAGTAAAATTATAGTACTCCACTACACACTTTCAGATTATTTTTAAGTATCCTTTTTGCCTGTGCCTATATATATTTAGTTGTCGCATTGGATGGATCTAGGTCTGTTTGTTGTAAGTTTGTGGTGAGGTTATATCGTCGGTATACAAGTGGCCAAGTCCAAATTTTCTGGAATTTAATTTGTAACAGTAAAATATTCAAAACGTAATATATTTTTACAGAAAGAATAAGTTGATATTTTGCAATTGTTCAAAGTCCACAGGTAAAAAACACTTACAAGAGAAAATGACCATGATGTCATTCCTCCGAAACTCCGAATACATATTTATCGTTCAAGTTTTACCTATAGGAATTATAATACATAACTGTTTACAAAAATGCCATCCACATATGGAAGCAGATTCGACGCATAGTGCAACAATTATGACAGTAGCACCATCCAAGAGCTGATCTTAATCTGAATCTTAAAGAACTCAGCAAATCGACATTAAACAATACGATTCGAGACGAAAGTGGTCAGAGAGTACGACGGCTGACGATCAAACAACTCCGATACGAAAAAGGAACAAAAAATTTAACATTATTCAGGTACGATTACGCTGAAGAATACAAAGTTCTAAATGTAAGGGGACAAGTAAAGGGTAGACCCAGTAGTAAAAGTGCTACTCAGAACCAATATCCAAAAACAAAAAGGATGACTGAGTTCCATAAAAGATAAATGCCCCGAACCTGCACAAGACTAAAGCAGTGATGATGAACTATAAAGTTAGGATTATTTTAATGCTACTTAATTTTTCTTATTAGTAATTATTATTGGTTAATAATTTGTTATAATCGTGAATTTATTATTTAAATAGTTAATAAATGTTAGGTGAACAAATTAACATTAATTTGCTTCGAATAGGAAAATAATAGGTATAATTATATTATGACTCATAAAACAATACAAATTTCTTTGATTGTGGTAGTAGATTAACAAAAACCTACTGTCAAAATGTATTTCCACTAAAATAAAATTACAAGAAATAATTGAATTTTATATTTGTTCATAAATCTTCAAATATTAATAGGTTATTTGGTCACGCTATACGGGGGGCTATTAGAAATTTATTGTGTCGCAGTCACAAATAACGATGGTTAGAAATCGCCCTTAATAACTTAATTCGCGATATACGCGGAGCTTAAGGGAAAGAAAGTAGACGGGGCTTTAATTCGGCTTTCCCGAACGGGCCGATTATTCCAAATCGTCGGCCAATTATTGTCAATTTGCCGTTAATGGCGGCCAACGATATGACATAATCGACGTACGCAGAAAGCTCTGCGGGCCCCGGGACCTAGGCCGAATACGAAACTAACATGGCGGCCACACACGTCACGCGAATTTGCATCTAAATTGAAGCCATAAGTGAGATATATACGGGTTTATTATTATGCGATAAAGTCGTTAAGTTATTCGGCGATGCGAAATGGTGTGCCGTGGCCTCGCGGTCGCCATCTTTGGGTACCCGGTCACGGGAGAAATTTTTCGACGGTATACTTTGTATCGAAGTATATCGTGTTGGCGTTTCGCCGTAATTGACGAAATAACCTGCAGGCGGCGGTAAAACACCTGACCGGTCGGTATTGTAGGACACGACACCTGGGACGGTCTCTTAAGCTGTTGTATAAATATAGAGGTTAAATATTTTTATTTAGGTATAATAAAAACAAATAGAAAATACTGTGCCACTAGAAATTACCAATAATTACGTTAATAAGTACGTTTTTATTCAAAATATTATCCGGTGTACTCTCAGAATCGTCATTAAGAGTAGCTAGACGGAGCTCTATGTTATTTTGCATGCAAATGTAAGAACTTAATTTTTATAATGACATCACATACATATTACTTTTTAATTGTTCTTGTTGTTCTTCAGACTTTGGAAAAAAATTTTTGAAGACGCACCGTGTGTGTAGAAGTAAATATTGGTTGTTGATTTATATATCAATTAAATAACGACATTAAAAGAAAAATAGGTTGACTGCATTTGGAATGTAAAACCAAATTGTATGCGGAGTTTTATCTCTTGCCTTGTTTTTTTTTTACCTAGGCGCCCCTTTTAACTAATAAAATAGCAAACCAAAAACCAAATTTTGTGAATGTTTTACTAACAAAAAATATTTAAAAAAAAAAAAATAAAACCTATTTTTGAAAAATATTTATTGAGCCACCTTTTAGATATTAAGGTCCTAGTTTGTTATATATTTTTGGAAACATTTCCTTTCAGAAATATGGGGTGTCAAATTCTAAAAAAAAACATTTTTTGCCTTATAATCATGGTGTAAAAAAAGGAAAATTTTACTGGCCGCCCCATCGACTTAAATTAAATTTTTCAGCATGAAAACGGGCAGCAGGACGTTAAAAACAAAAACACAACGGAGGCTCTCGGGCGTAAGGAAATCACGAAATAAAAATAAAAACCACGAATTCCGCAGAAGTCTCGCGTTACATACACCAATTTACTGAAAGGGGTAATCCAAAACCGAGTTGACAGAGTTATTTTTCTGGCCGATTTGCCGCGCGTAGGTCCGGTTTCAGCCGCGAACGTTTTCGCCGCCATAACGTCGTCCATCTTTGTTTTCGAACGATTTGAAAAAATTATAATCGAGCCATCGATTCTCGTCCGCGGTAGGCCGACGGATTTCATAAATCATAAACTACGAAAAAACTAAAAAGATTCGTTAACTTGGCAACGCCGCCAAGCGAAACCGCGCGGGCCGCTAATTGAAAGCACGTTTCCCCGAATCTAACTACGATTTGTCAATTTGACAACGCCGGAAGAAAAATCCGTCGAGCGAGGAAGATGGATGCACCCCGAGTCCAGTGCAAATTGCACCGAAATCTCATTAAAAAGCTAATAAAGAGTGTGCCGACCTTTCTTCGGTGATTAATGAACGCAAAAAATTGCTTAATTTGAATTTAGAACGATCCGATGCGGAATTAGCGAGGGAACATGGCGTGCATAGGCAAAAGTTGCTTCAAACATTTGCGTTAATCCTGAATTTGAACTGTTTATATTTTTTTGTGGTCCTCCGAGCCGGATAACCATTTTTCGAGATTTCTTTGATAAAACATCTTCTTTGCCTTAGATTCCAAATGGTAGTTCGTACAACATTTTTCGAAATTACACATTTTTTAGAAAAGTTCCAGTATGAAAACCTCATCTTGATACGTCAGCTTGATTTCGAGCTACAGGGTGATTCTCAAAAGTATGCATTTTGAAATAGTTACCGTAACTTTTTTATTTCTCAAAATGGAGTTTATTTTTAGTATTTTTAGTCATTCCGTTAGTCACAAATCGAATTATTTTGGAAGAATTAAAATTTGATGGTGCGCTATTGCTATGGTGAAAATAGTCCGTTGGGGATGTTTCAACGTGAAACATTGTTCTGTATAATTGAACAGTTTTTAATAGTCGATATTTCATTGTTATGCTTCTCGTTGTAGTGTTTGTCTTATTACATTTTATATTTCATTGGTTGCTTGGAAATATTTTTTTGCAATTACTGAACTACTTTTTTACGACAAATTTACTGGCGTGACTCTGATTGAAATGCAGAAAAGATTATATACTCAACAAAGTACACACCACCTCTTACAAGCTAACAGAGATTGGTAAACCAATTCTCAAATTCAAATAGTTTGCCCCGAGTGCCGAACTGCAATTAATTTCCGAGATGAAATTAATATTTGTTGTTTTAATTAAAATCATGGTTTCGCCATAACAGTTTCGAAACTTTACCATAGTTGGCCATGCTATGTCTTTAATTGCACTGAAAATCAGGAAATTTGCAACTTTCACAAATAAAAAATTAATTTTAAGTAATTCGCAGACAAGTTGAGCTGATGTTTTCATATTTGAAATTTTCAGTACTGATTCCATTAAAGTTCGAAAAATTTCCGAATTTAATTTGATCTCGTGTGGTTTTTAACCAATCAAAATTGATTTTGTTGACAGATTTCGATAGCAACACATGTTTCTATTAAACTTTCCAACATAATTCGCCGTTGGGTACTCACGAGGAAAAAATTTCCACCAAAAGTCATCCGTTGCCATGGTAATCTGTTAAATAAACACGTTGTGATTGGTTAAAAGTTGCAGGTGCGGACTTTTCTCAAAAATCGAGCTGGTAGTTTGTTGTTTAGAAGTTACGTGACAATTTCTGCACTTCGTAAAAGATATTCCCTGATTTTATTTTTATTTAGCATACCAGAAAGTAGCGATTGTAATATTTCACTGAACCGGCAAGTCAGCACTACTTAATGACATCGAAGAATACGGTGTGATCCATAAAAAAAGAACTCAGACCGGCGTTAAAACTCAACAACTATTGGGTTGCGTCATTAAATTTCTCATAGAGCATTGTACATTGCACATACAACAAACTATCCGAATTTCGTTCACCTATTGCGCACATTTTCAAAAAGCTCTACACATTTCTAGCACATCCAAGACATGTTGTGTCCATTTCGTACATCATCATCACACTGGAGAGGTTTTTTTCCACATCGCTCACATTTTTAACACAAAAAGACACATTTTCTCACAATCGACACACGCGCACGACACATTGTTTCCGCAAAACGGGCATATTCTCAACAAAAATGACGCGCAAACTTAACCCGGAGCACCAGAGCATACGCGTGATGTCGGGCCGTTTGATAAAGGTACCGACCAAAACGGTTCTCTGCCTCGACCGATTCGCGGAACAATTATACCGGCAGGGAGCAGCACGGTCGCGTTTCGCAATTAAGCTATCGGGGAATGCGTTGATTTTTTGGCATTTTCCCGTTTCGTAATTGGCGGGCTCGCGGACGTGAGAAAGCGACAAGGATCGGGCACGCAAAATCGATCAATCAACCGGACCCCGGTCGGGCTGCAATTTGCTCGACCGCGGGACCCAATTACGGGCCCGTTTTTGCTTTTGCGGAATGTTCGTGGACCGCGTTGCCGACGACAACGACATTTCGACCACGGTTACATATGTGTACTAGAAAAATTGATGTTGATACCTAGAATCCGCCTGTAGGGCGCTTGCGTGGTCAAAAGATATGATAGAAGAATTCATTTCAAATCATTTTCAACATTTGGCGGGTATTTACACATTATTTCATATAGAGTTTTAAATTGTAAATTTTCCTCTGAGAGGTCAAACTTTAGTTATATGTATTTACAAAGTATATATGAAGAATACCATTTTTTTTGTTCTGCCGTGATATACAGTGTGTCCAAGATAAGGAGGTCTATATCATAAGATATACGACGATAGTTAAATTTGAAAAAAGTTGTAAAATTTAAAGGTTAATAACGCGCTGCCGAGCAAACTAAAAAAACTCCATTTATATATTTTTTTTATTTAAAGAGATTCACTTTCTCTTTGCCACTTTTTGAGCTCCACAAGATCGCGTTCCTCTGCGAAATCCATCATCAACTTTATTTTTTCACTTTTTCGGTGAAAATCATTTTTTATTGCGATGTACGACGCATTGTTTAAATCACAAGAAAGGATGTGTATTAAATTTTAAATGTTTTGGTGCTGACGTGATAAATGAATAAGAAAAAAGATGAAATGTTACATGTTAAACGGGTAACACCTCGCGGCCCTTGTATTCAAAACATTTCTTATCAGTCTAGTATTCTCATTCGACCCCCAGTGTCAAAAACCCGCTGGTAAACCTGTTATTTGCAATATCCCCATATAAAAAATCGAGTGGAGTGTGAGAAAATAGTGCCTTTTATTTTTCAAGTGCTAATTCGCTAGGCAAATGCTTTTTGTGCGAATAATACTCACAAATACATTCATCAAATCCCATAGTAAGCTGCCTAACAGCGACTTAGGCAAATTACATTTTTTTAGGTAAATGACTTCTAAATAGAAACTATTTGCCATTTGCCTAGGCAAAACCCACTTGCCATAAACTATCATTCGCCTACGGCAGACATATTGTCTTGGCCACACTGTGTTGTATATACGATTTTTTTTCGAAAACAAATTTCTCATTTACTATTGCCGTGGTTTTTCAGTTTAGTTTACAGCAATTGCAATCGATTTTTTTTTACTTATTCGGCTTCTGTAATTGTCCCTACACATGAAAACAGCGTAGCAAGGTTGAAGCTAATGACATTAATAAAAAAAAAATCTGATTCAGTGAGTATTACCTTTTGAACTATGAAAAATTAAAATTACCCCTAGTTTTATCAATGCATGAATTAAAGTCCTATGAACACTACAAACACTTTCTTTAAACGCCCAAAAAACAGTCTATGTGGTATTTAGAGAAACAGGAAAGGCACCTAAATATAAAAATATATCAGGTGCGTGAATATAAATACCTAAGACTAACTATCTCAAAGAAACTGATTTGGGATAAACATATTGACACTGATTGAGGTGCAATAAAAATATGTTATAACTGAGCCAAAAAACAAAGCAAGTGCTATATAGAAGCTTCGTAGAGCCACTTCTGAGATACTTGTTAACATACTGGGGAAACACAAGCTAGATAAATTTCAAATGCTACAAAATAAAACACACATTTGTAATAATCTTTAATATACCTAGTGAAGAAATCTACAGGAACTTGCCCTATTTAAAAAACTTGTGAACTTAAAATACTAGAACAATCAAAATTAATGTACCTAATACAAAGCAAATTGATTGGAAATAGACATTGGTAAATTACTGCACAAGAAACGATGATAAGTGAAGAAATGCACACGCAAGGACTAAAGCATTTAAGTTTCTAATAAAACGGTATTAAAGGCCATTGCTAAGAAAATGTAAAACTTTATAAAAAAAAAAGTTAAACCAGTTATATAAATGCAAAAACATTCCTCCAAAAATACATTCAAAACTATTTTAACTTTGTCAACCTCTTCTTCGTTTTCTTGCCATCTGACCGGGCCAAACCCTAACCAACTATTCCGATTGATATTCTGCGGTTGGTCGAATAACTCTACCAGTCCGGCCCAGGTGTCTAAATGTGTGTAAATGGCTGCACGGTAGTAGGCGCGTTAGGTCTAGGTGCTCATACAATTTCTGAGTTAACCTGGACAATGCTTGAAGAATATTCCCCAAAACCACATATAAGTTTGTATGTAATTTCGATGTTTTTTTTTCATAATTTGCATTTACCACTCTACATGTCTTAAGATTGATCTACGATAATATTCGAACAGGCCGCTGAGGAGAACGAGCAAAATAAAATCGGTAGCACCAACACTTGGGTGATCACTTGAACGTAATACGCGGTCGTGGGTAATTTTCAAATATTCAAATCTCCGAATAATGCCTTCGTGTTATCCATCCGCCCGCATAAATCCTAATAAATAATTCAGGCCCGACAAACTAAATCTGATTAAGATGGTAATCCGTTTGGTCCTGACCATAGAGAAAAGGAAACCAATTTGGTTCGACGACGGCGCATCTAAACTGGCTTGGTCGTGTTTTGGTCGGCGCTTTGATCATCGCGCCAGAGTGAGGGGGAGAGAGAGAGAGAGAGCGCGGTCGCATGATTTGGCCGGTCGTGCGCGCTTGCTTTTTCACAAAGCACCGCGTATATTCTCGTCGTTATGGGACGCTCGGGTATCATAAGCCTCGGGAAAAAGTCCGACGTTGAAAAAGAAGAATTAATCGAACTCGTATACGTTTAAGAAGCGCCTGAGTTAAGTTTTAGCCGGCGCGGTTCGGACGAAAAACCATTTTTCGTTATTAAGACGATGACTCTCAAAATACTCTTTTTTTTTTTGAAAAATGTTTATTTTTGTTGTATCTTCTCATCGATATACTAACTGATGATAATGACAGTAATAATAATGATAATGATGATGATGATAATTATAATAATGATAATAATAATAATAATAATAATAATAAATTTGCTTTTTATACAGGTCGTCTCACTGCCAACTGCTACCGGAATTCTACGAAAAATGCGAATTTGGCACTATTCTCTAGTCGATGGGACGCATCCTGCTAAAATTTTTAGATAATTGGTCATAAATTTGTGCCTATTTTAAACGCAGCATGTACATAGTAGTGCTTTTTTTGTGGTCCTTAGAACATTCCAGACATATTTCATGGTCCAGGCGGTTATAGTCATCATTGTGGAAATATTCTGGAATTTTTTGCTTTTTTTGCATTTCTCATCGCAGTAGCGGCGATATTAAATTAGTTTTTTGAAGAAAAAATTTTGTTCGTTCATTTTATTTTATGATTTATTTATTTGTTATTATTTGTTTGTTATATTCGTTTCTTCTGTTACACATGGATTTTTTAATTTCCATAAATGAATTGAAATATTGTGTTGTATTCCGTACGTATTCCGGCTTCTGTTTGGTCACCATATGTAACTAGCCGGAACTACCAATTTTTTTTAATGGAAATTTCCATAATCTACAGTAATATTATTTACTGATCTTCTGAATTCCTCCGGAGTTTGTTGTTGGTAAATCAAACTAACCAAATCCCACCAAAATTAACCAAAACTAGCCACAACTATTTTTTTTCCACAAACCTTCTGAATTCCTCCCAAGTCCGTTGTTGGTGATATCAAACTAACCAAAACTAATCGAAACTAGCCACAACTGTCTTTTTTTTTCAAAGAAATTTCCACACATCACAGTAAATTTTTATAAGTCTTCTGATTACCTTCTGAGTCTGTTGATGATATCGAGAGCTTAATTGAATTACTTTCGATTAAGTACTGAAGAAGCCAACAGGACCATCGGCGAAACAACAGCAAGTTCGATTCGTCAACCACCGATGCTGGATTTCTCTTTGACCGAACCTTATTCTCGAAAGCTTTCAAAGTAATCATTTTCTTATTTTATGTGTGGTAATTTTTCTGGTGTTGTAATTAACGAATAATAAACACATTTCCATGGTCTCCTTGGGCGTATGCCATAATTATTAACAGGAATTATCAAAAGGAAAAAAGTTACTCTAATTTTTAATGCTAAAGAAAGTCCGTCAAAAATGAACCCGGAATAAAAGAGATATAGGAATTAAATGGTGTTGTTTTGAATTTTGGAGGCTTTTGCATTGGTGCTATTAATGCCCCTCTAGAAGGACATTGAAGAAGGTTTTCATAAAATGCGTAGAATCTCGCTGCGCAGGCTCCACTTGTGAGTTGCCCATATTATTAACTCTTCTTTAGAGGTAAACTATTTTCCAGATAGCTGGAAACCAATAAGAAAAGAAAATACCCTCTTTTCTCTCTCTAGATTCACTCTGCAATTTAGATAACTCCAAAAAAACTTCAGCTGATTTACAAAATTTTAATTTTAACCCAAATAACCCACTTCCAAGTAGTTTGAATGACTCTGAAGAAATGAATGTTTTTCCCGCAGCTTTGTTTTGAATTTACAAAAACGAAATATCTTAGGCTTAAATATTGTAGTCCTTTCGTTGATAAATATGTTACTCATGTTATTGATTCTTTTATAGAGGCAAACTATTTTTCAGATAGCTTCAATGTCTGTTTTTGTTTTTCCACCGTACAACCATTCAAAATTAGGCCGAACTTTTCCACACAGCGTTCGAATCGTTATGGTCGAAGAATTACGAAATGTCCCGTTGCGCCAAAGCCAAATGGCCAACATTCCCTCCTCGAGGAAAGAAACGTTTCCGATGGAAAACTCGTTAAAAAGCAACCGGCTTATTAAGTCGGTTTATCTTGCGGCCTCGCAATAAAAATACCAACGTTTTAGAACCCGACACTAATTATGTTAATGTAATTGTATGAAGTTGTTTACATTAGTTTTAATTGGACTCTCGTATCGGATATCGATCCGTAACCAAAATCGCATGCAAACGACTGCTTTATGCGAAAAATCGGCTTTTTCCGCGACCCCATAAAATCCGCAATCGGATCCCGATCCCTGGAACTATCTCGCCGTTTTGGTCAGGTTTTTGCTCGAAGTCGTAACCGTAGCTGATATCTATCTGAGAACTAATCGCTTGATTTTCAATCCTATAATGTTTTAATCCGCCTCAAATGACGATCGATATTTATCGTGCGATTGCGCAGCATCTGATTTTCTTTTCTATTCCCTAAACTTTACTTTTAAAACCAAGAAAAGATTCTATTTCTCAACTCCCATAATATATTGTTCTACAATAATAACATGTTATTCTATAATAAAGTAGGAACAACAAACACACAAGTTCTTGAACAAGAACCGACTTCCTAATAATTTTGCTGTACTGTATGATCCAAATTCATCCAGCAAGGCCAAACCCAGGTACCAGCGTGACACTTATTTGCGTTGCATTCCTGCTACTATCGGAGCTGGTCAGTTCTTAAATGAGTGATCGAAAATGTAATAAGTAACATATTATTATTATACATCGTTATTGAATAATAGTATATATTGTACAATACATTATTATGTGTTTGTTATTGATAACCCTCTTCAAGGAATATCCGAACTTAGTCGGTAAAGAGTATTTTATAACGCTGAATATAGGAATACCAATTAAAAATTTAAACATACATTTAGTTTTGAATTATTTTAACAATATTCTTTCTGATATGCGACCAAACTTTCTCATACAATACGCATGTTACGCATATATGAATCGGAGTGTTTTTTCTGCACCTTAAAACTCAATATACATATGTTTTATTTTTTTAGAACTGAGTTCAAGATTGTGAAAGATTTGTGAGATCAAAATTACTTGAATTAAATATGTGCAACAGCATTGTGTCATGTTATACAATGAGAGCATCCTACAGACGCCCAATAATTGATAAATCATCGTTATTGGAAAATAGACAGCACTGCCAGCACAGATAGCTCACGATTCACCCATGTTAGGTTAAACCGGTATCTCTGAAATATTTTTGTCTGGATAGTCCAATAAAGCAGCACCTGGCTGGTTTGACCGAATTACAATAGCGATCTTCCAACACAGATGTTATCTGTAATTGAAGGAAGATAGCCTGCACCTGCACTTAGGTAAGCCTCCCATCAAACTCAGTGATTCTCCATAGCTCCAAGAGTCGTCTCCCTGATTATCCTAGGGAGTGGATATGATTCGCCAAGCATGACTTGATGCTTAAGCGAATGTGTCTTCCTGTTCAGCCTATGAAGTACCAGAACTGCGCGTCTGCTGTAATTTTGCGCCAGGCGATTTCTTTGCTGGCTATTGTAGAGCTCCGTCTGCAGCACACTGGGCGGGTTTTTAGGGATTTGGACCAAGATCGGACCTTGTCGCATTCCAGCTTTGATGACTCGCCGATTTTCCTTTAGATATAACATCTGGGCGTATTATTAAGTTACTATTAACATGTTCTACCCGTTAATTAAATCCCAATCGGTGTCTGAACATGTGCGTAAAGGTTTCGTCGACCAATCGTGGGGACGGCAGTACTTTGGTCTTTATTAGACGTAGCCGCTGTTAATGATACCTCGCTGCCTGTTTTTTTTTTGCGCATCCTAATCGGCCGAACCGATCTGTACGAAGCAGATCTGCCGCGCGGCTAACCCGTTCATTTATCTGATACGTGCGTCGATGCCTGTTTATTTACGGAATTGCTTTATTAAAATTGAAATAAATCGAGCGTTTCGCCTCCGAACGTGGGCGAAGGCAAAATGCGAGATTGTTATTGTACGACAAAACGGAGTCTCTTTGCCTCTCGTTTCCGAGTTGATAATCGATGACGTTTAAAAACGCCTATTTACGTACTTACTGTACAGGGATAGACATATTTTTTAAGTGGGTTTTGATTTTCTTGTTTGAACTCTCTGTATATTATTATGATCATTTTGTTGTTATGTTATTATATTTTAAATATAAATATATAAAGAGTGTTTTTTGGATGAAAGTTATATTCCTATTTTCACCTGTGGCGTCGGGATAAGAATAAATTGCATTTCAAAATCGCGATTCCTTGCTTAGTAAACACGTGTCCTCCGACGAAGGGTTTCCAAAATTATTTAGTTGTTAGTTATACCTTGACGTATATTTTTTAATAGTTTAGATTACTGTGTGGGTTAATACGTAATCGATCGGATCCTGGCAGAATGAAACCTGAATGATTTGAGAGTTGAAATATTGTTTCCTTAATTCTGAAGAAACTGGTGACAGTACAAAGAGTAGTAAAAAAATTGTTTCTATACATTGTGGTTCTCTGTCTGCACTAAACAATCCACACAATATCTGAAGCAGGTTCAATGAAAATGAGGAAAAACCGGTTTTATAAAAATATTTTCAAAAATAAATTATCCATTATTCATTACCAAAGGAAACGCACTTTTAAGGATCACAGCATCTTATTTTGAAACACACTGTATAGTAGTGATACGCAGAACATAAGCATAATAAGATTCGTCCTATAGATGCGGTTACAAATGTTAGCCGTTAAAAATATACATAGAGTTGAAAATATAACTGAATTTTCGAAAAATCGAGATATTAAGATAAAAAGATATTAAAATTAACCTAGAGGGCGCTTTTATACTTACAGAGTTATTTTGTTCATAACTTTTTGGCCTGGAAGCTGTTTTATCTTCGTGTACTGCATTGCACAAAGTATGCCATGAATGTTTCCATGACAACTGTCATTGTTTGGTTTGTTTGTGGGTACATGATAATTTAAAAAAAATAAATAGACAGACTTCGTTTTTTGTTTTTTGGTGTTGAAGTTCTGTTTTATTATTTATTGTTAGACTGATTTTAGTACAACTTACTTAGTAAGTAAATGACAATTAAGTAATTATTAATTATATCCTAAAGTTTCACCCCTTTAGGATATCTAATAGGTATGGTATCTTATCTCTTTCATATCTCTATCATAGGCGACTAGGAATCTATTATTATGTTAACCTAACCTAACCTAAGATGATTTATTCCTACACTATTATCGCTTTCCGAAACATATTGGACTACACCTGATTTGGGATTATCTAATAAGTTTTATTTCTGACTTATATGCTACTAGACGGGTATGTACTAGAAGTATAAAGACCTTCGAGCAAATAGGAAGCAAATTTGAAAATGGGAGTGCCACAGGGACCTCATCTCGGACCACTTCGCTCGGACATCATAATCATAATAAGCAGTTCTTCACAATTCAGGTCAGAGACCTGAGTGACACTATGACGATCTCGTAGAACGCTTGTCCATCATTCGTAGAATGCCGGATACCGTCGCTAATCTTGATAAGAATAGCAAATTATTTCGTTTCCTTGACCGATCGCATATTCAATGGAGGCCGCCGATTCTAGAAATTGCGATCGACAGCGTATCATTTTTGTATGCTCGTCGGTCGGTTCGAATGGGCAGAGAGAGGAAGAGAAAGAGAGATGCGAGGTTTGTCGCAGTAATAGGCGATAAATTAAATTCCCAGCGTACGACTGGCATATACAGTTTTACCCGCTTTTAATACTCAGCATTTGGTGATATTTCGAATGCAGATTCGAGTTTATTCGAAAGGCACCAGTTTAAACGCGGTCTTAGCTCTATATATATATATATATATATATATATATATATATATATATATATATATATATATATATATATATATATATATATATATATATATATATATATATATATATATATATATATATATATATATATATAACATTTGTTCTATTAAGTTTAGTTTTAATCTTCTCCTGAAGATGCCAAACGTTGGTTGGCGAAACGCAAGTACGTAAATTTGAGTTTTGGTTTGTGGTAAAACGCGTTATTGTGTGTTAGTAAAACTTACTGCATTGACGTTTTTTGTATTAAATTTTACAAGCAATGGGCAAAATGAAGGTTACTAAATGGAAGCGCTTATTTTAAAAACGCATAATATGAACTGTTTTGTTGTCAATGTATGTCGATGATACGTTAGTGTTCTTCTTCTCAATCACCGGAAAATGACAAATTTGGTCGTCCGTGATTAGAAGTTTATTTGGTTCAGGCTGTAGGCGATGTATTGGATCTTATTTACGAGATTGAACTTGGCTTAGGAGCAGTAGCTACAGTTCTTTACATTAAAGTAACGCACGCCTCCATTCTACTAATAAAGTCGATGAGTAAGTCAAATCAAGCACAAGTTGGATGAACGGACATCTTTGATTTTTTTTTTAATTTTCATATGAGCTGCAAGATAATGGGACGTGGCGTCGTGGTGACGTCATCAGATTCGAGGTTATGAGTGTAATAATTCAAAATGGGTGGGAAGAAAGTACCTAACGGCTATTGTGTGGTTTATAATTGTCCCAATACTTCGAGGAATATTAAAGGAAAACTATTTTTGGCAGGATGCGATTCGTGGAGATGTTCTTTTATCAGACAAAACCCGCTGTTGTGAAGACCGTTTTGACTTAAGTTTTTCATAAAGAACACTGATCAATTTACTAAATTTAAGCTCCCCAGTGCACTTTGCTAATAATATTTTTACCTCTCATGGTACTTAATCTGAAAGTTACATATTATTTCGAGGATTCCCAAGTGCTTTTTTTGATTAGAAAATGTATTTTATTGCAATCGTTTCAAAATACTATATACTATATATTAGAGTTCTACGTGATGCTACTGCTGATTCGCGGCTCAAAGCGAAACGGTCACACGAAAACAATAAAAACGGGGCTCCCGTGCGGGCAACTTCAACCATCCAAAAAATGTCTTAATTTTTCCCGAGAAACCGATCAACGACCGTTGGAGACCGGGGCGCAAAAACCAGAACAGCCGTTCTACACGTTCGGCCTCGTATCGCGGCCATATTTTATACCGAATTGACGTATGGATGTGCGCTGCCTGATTATTTTTGAGAACTACATTCCCGTTGGTATGTCTTTATGCTGCCAGTGCGCGTATAATGACGATTTATACGTGTACCGCGGCCTTGCGTGCAAAAAACTCGCCGATGCAGAGGACGAAAGCCGAGCGTGGCACTTGCCGGTCGCTACACGCCGCCGACAAGATTATTGGTGTCGGTGATCGTTACAAAAAAAAGTATAGTTCATCGTATAAGTAAATAAGTTTTCGTATTACCTTCTTCGCGGGTTTTTGAGTTCGTAGCTCTTGGAATAACAGCTGTAACTTATGTCTTGTACTGGTCGATGACAATACCATTGGTAGTGGTGGTCATTGTTATAAGTTAAGCTCTGAAGAAGCCAACAGAATACAACTTCTAGAGATACAGAAGCCCTGCCTATACTCATAGATCCATGCAAACATGGCTGCTGAGAAAATTTGTGCAGATCCCATTAAATCTGCTGAAAATGTATTTAGAACGGAAATGGCACACATATTAGTATGTGAGATTTAGGGCCATGCTCGAAACTAGTAGTTCCGCTCTGTTAGCTAATAGTTATATGTCTACAACAGAAGTCAACCCATGAAAGAACACATCTTGTTTTGTGGGTGGGACATGGTGACAAGATGCTTGATGTTATAACAAAGTTTAGGAACAACAACTTGAAAAGTTACAGTGTTACCTATATTTCTTTGGGATCATATTTGCCATCAATAAGAAGGGATGGCTCGTTCTGTAGTGGGGACAAAATGACAAGGTTATTGGTGTAGATGGTCATTATAAAAATAATCTGGAACGCAGTATAATATATCCCATAGCTAATAAAGTTTTAATAATACTTGAGGTAATAACCCATAACAAACACTGTGTCAAGATTATTGGTGTTGGTGTAGTTCTTAGTAGTAACAGAGTAGTAGCAGAGGACACACGCACAGCTCTCGTCGACAAATTTTGGGCTAATAAGATCTGAAATCTCGTTTTGTCTAATAAGAACTGGTGGCTTCCAGCAAACAATATTATTTGGACGAAACCTGGAGATATTGCTAATTGATTTAGAATTACATAGAAATAAGAAAATTGAAAATGAAATTGGTCATGTTATTTTAGAATGTAAAAAGTAGGTAGTTGTGACCTAAAATGTATTACTTAAACTAGGTATAACTATCTTCCTTTAGGGTTATGGAGAGCCATATTATAACGTTTCATAACTGGAACTGGGTGTGTTCATTTCGGGACAGCACAAGTCAATGTCAATCAAGTCAGTAGGATTAGATTGAGCTCGTTCAATTGTCAAAAACATCAAGCTTCTATTTTTCCATGAGTGACGAAATGACAATTGGTTGGCTGTTGACATCATCTGCTTTTTCGAGTTTCTTTCTCTATTTCAATTAGCACCATTACAAAAGATCATAATTGGTCGCCCGGTATTAACAACGTAAGTCAAAATAGTTCTCGTAGTCCCTCCGCAATTAGGCGCAGTCATGGTGGACGGTCTGAATTCGCTCTGGAGTCTTCTGTATGCGCGACGATATGACTTCATCGCGGTTCGGCGGTCTACCGTCACACAAAAGATCCAACAATGGCCTCCGAAACGAGACCGTTTTTGTTAACATTCCGCGACATGTTTTATTCATAGACAAAGGGAGAGTTGTGTGAGTTAGTCCTGCGACGGCTACGGTCAAACCGAGCTGTCGTTTGTCTTGTTTTTTTTTTTGCTGACCGTCCGTCTACTTATATAACTTTTAGATTTGGCCGCGATCATCCCGACCGGACCAAAGATCTCGCGTCTTAAATAAATCCGTTAACATTTTTTTTTGGAATGAATGGGTTGCAGAAACTCCCGAAGAATTTTGAAAAATATGAACCTCTTGTCCTTCCACAGCCGCCATTTTTTAGCGAATAATATGGAAAAAATCTGAAGTCTTAGGAACGTCAAGTTCAGTTTTGGTTAGTGACCAATAACAACTGAGATTGGTAAAAAAAGGAGAACCGAATTATTACTAATGCACCTTTTATTTGAAAAAATATAAAATAATTAGAGAAAATGTTTTCTTTTTTATGGGATACACTATAAGCTCAGTACAATAATAATACATTATTTATATTGACAAATAGCATTAAAAATTAAAAAAAAAAATCAGTAATCCATTTTTCTTTACAAGTTCTTCCTAGTTTAAGTAAGTAACAATTACCTATTGTTAATTTAGCAGCACTCTGATAAGCTGCTTTATTTTTGGAAAAAGTCAACATCTGAGGTTCTGTTTATTCTTTCTGCACACTTAAATTAGCCTCCTTTATTAATGCAATTAGCAATACTCATTACGAGAATTAAATTTCATTACTTTTTTGTAATTCTAGGTATACGAATCTCCTTCTCATAACTCGCATGAAATAATAAGTCACAAGATGTTTTATTAAAAGCGGTTAAGCAAAAATAGGAGAATACCGTTAAAATAAAAGTGTCCGCTTAGCTACAAAAATGTACTTCTAGATAAATAGAAAAATGTGCATTTTACTGGTGGTATGGTTCACAATTTACTACGCATTTGTCGGTAAATTATAATTCACAATAATTAAAAATTGATTTTATTTCAATGATTGGTCGATCGATCGATAAAGCAATTTTCTTATTTTGTTGCTCCTAAAATTAAAATTAGGTATCGTTAGTAGCCAGGTATAAGCCGTACCAAAGTTTTAGTCAGGGTCGACGCAATTTGTCATTTCCTATTGACATTCCCTTTACACAGAGACCGGAATGTGGTGTTGAGCTATTCGTTAATGGTGTAGTTGTTCTATTTCAGCTTTGTAAGGCTCACTTGTTTAAATCCAACCTCAAAAATTGTGTTAAAAACAGTTTTTTGATGATGGGCTCTGATTATGTAGCTGAGATTATTAATAATATACATTCTTTCTGCGAATTCCAAACCATACGAGCGTGTCAAATGTATAATTTAAAATCGAAATGAATACGGATCGCTAAAAATGTAAACATACCCTGCAATACCCCGAATGTTGTTTGTACTCTCGCTCTCTTTAGGGGAAATTTCAATTGAATGTTTGAGAATTTGTTTTCGAAAGTACCTTACCAATGGCTCGAAGTAATTACAGTCACACCCGAGATGACGATCGATTCGCCTCACCAGAGCCGGAAATAGTATCGTGCAACACACTGAAGCTAGTATGTTCTCAATCCTGAGCCAGAACTTTGTGGTTCTCTAGTTATTTAAACTTTAATTGCAAATTCATATTGCTTTTAGGGAAATTTAGGCGGAGTAATTGCGAGTTTACGATCGATTCACATCGCCAGTGCACACACTGTAGCTTATATGTTCTCGATTATGCGCCATAACTTAATGGTTCTCGATTGCTAATATACTGTACCTTCGCTTTTGCTTGAAGCAATTGCAGTCGCAAACGAGTTTACGATCGATTCACATTGCAGTGCACATACTACAGCTTGTATGTTATCGATCCCGCGCCATAACTTAGTGGTTCTCTAGTTATCCAAACTTTAGGGACAAATTCCAATCGCATTTAGGGGAATTCGATTGCGAATGTATGGTACCTTCACAGTTGCCCGGAGTAATTGCAGTCGCAACCGAGTTTGCTATCGTTTCGCATTCACCAGAGCCGGGAATGGTAAAAACGTTATAAATCCGAGATCGAGATGCCATCTGACCCACAGATGCAAACAAAACCCGCCTACATGCATCTAGACAACTAAATCAGTTAGTACGGGGGCCCCTGGGCCGGCATCGATACCGCCGGTTCTCGCTCGTCGAACCCCATCGCCACGATCTTGATTTATAAGTTCGTTTCCGAGAAATGTGCTCGTCGAGGTCGAGAGCGTGGTCGTTCTAGCGGCACACCACCACTACCACACCACCGGGATCGGCTGTTAAAGTCGTCCAACATCGCGGCCGTATATCGCCGAGATCATCTGCTGAAGGGTAACAAGGGAATGGCTGCCTTCGCGCGCCGATTACAACGCCGTTTGTGGCACCTACTTTGGGGTTTTTATTTCCTGATGTTATGCGCCGATTGTCGCCGGACTTTTATATGAATAGTTACTGCTGCGCGCATCTCACGCCTGCCGAGATGGTTATCCGTGGAAGTTATTATCCTCCGGGGTCGCGTTATCATGCGGCCATGGGAGAGGCGACCTCTCCTGAACGAGGGTCCGTAAAATGTACAAGCGTCGTGTCAGTCTCGTCCTAATCCAGCCTTACCGAACATTTGAAACCATAGTATATTATACATTTAGGGCGTTTTTTAATGGGATTGCGTGGATCACATCTGAACCATTAAAAATACAGATTTTTCAAAAAAAAAAACGTTATTCAAAAGTTCCTGAATTCGCTTCTCCGAATTTGCTTAGTATAGATAGAGGAAATCGATTTTGGTTTGAAAAATTGCTGGGAAGGAAATATTCGGTGAATTTGCATTTTCAGAAATTTTTGGTAGTCTAACTCTGAAAATTGAATTTTGGCGGCTTCAATTTTTTTTACTGGTTTTCAACAGTTTCAGCAAAATTAGAGACCATAATAATTTACGACATAATTGCTAGGCTTTAATTAATATCTATGCCGTTTGCAGAATAATAGCTACTTTAATTTGTTAAAGTATCTTCGAGCGTTCCGGTACTTTAGTCACAAGTTGGGAGGGATCGAGTATTTTCGGTAGATTTTTTAAAACATTTTTTACGTTTATACGTTTATAAATTTTTGGATTAGTTCTATATTATATTATAACTTTTTTATTTTTTACCCGATTTTGATATTTTTTTACCACTTGGTAAATCCATTTATTTTAATTATATTTTATTATTTTAATTTTCTTCGATTTGATCCATATGATTCCATCTTTTATGTCTTTCAAATCTTTAATTTTTTTGAATCATACCACAATCTCATTCCTTTCAAGAGTTGCGTTTACTTTTACTTTTAACGCTAACTTGAAGTTTATCAAGGCATCATTGAGCAGAAGGAAAACTATATTAATTTCTAATTATTATTATTATTATTATTATTTATTATTAATCTTTAGATATCCTTAAGGCGTAACTACCAATTAGCTTTTCTTAATGTGAAAAACCGTTGAGAGTTAAACCTAAATTTTTTGCTGTATTTACAGTCGAGATAAAATTATTTTCACTGATAATAATAATTCGAGATTTTTGAGGGTTAAATTTAGGGTATGATTTGTGGCAAATAAATCCATATCTGTGTTAAGTATTGGCAAGTGAATTTCAGCTATTCTTTGTTGCAATTATAAAAGCAATTGGCAACTAAATGTTTTTCAAAGTTTCCCAAAAGAAAATTCTGCCTATTGTCTTTAAACAAATCCAGTTCTCTTTCAAAATTTGTGAAATTGCCTATAAAAACTGAAATATTTTTTTTGATTTTGAACAGTGTTATTTTCAATTACCGACATACATTTTTTTTATAACCACAGCCCCAACTGCACCTGAAACTGTTTTGAGAACTACTTCACATCGAGGTTACGTTTTTCCTGTGTTTCTAGAACGAAACACTCGGTCTTCGTGAACGGGACACTAAAAATTCCATCCTCCGGGACGCTCGGCGAGGTTGTTAAACCTTAAGAGCGGCGGCTTGGTACACACACACACACACACTCGCGCACATGAGAAAACGGAGAACGATTTTAATAAGGGCGATAAATAAGAAGAGAATTGGGGAGGGGGGCGGCGACGCGCTCGCGGAAGACGCGCAGAAGAAGATGAAGAAGAAAGAGGAACGAAAAAAAAAGGGGAAGGGCGTATACCTGCGCGACGAGAGACAAAGAACGCGTTATCTGTCCGGATTAAGACATTTGGTTATTTATTCGTTGCCCATGAATAGGGCATTGATTCAAAACACTTGCGCTATCGTGGCCGGGGATCGGGTATACGCGATGCCATCGGCCATCTCGGTTCGATGTTCAAGCGTTAAAACGGCAGACTTTCAAGTGGAAGACCGTCTGGAGTCTGAAAGTAATACGCCCGAGCCTCGAGCTGAGATTTAAGATCGTTACGTGTTAATCTGCACGAGCAAAGAATTCTGAAAATTAGTCAGAAAAATTATGTGAATTTAATTTAATCATGCTCCAAAGGCTCGAGGGACACAAAGATGGTTGGATTCCAAATGGACTTTCTCTGTCTGCGAAAAATATTAAAGATTCTTCTCTGGATTACTATGAAGACATACCACCGCTGATTTATTTGAAAGTTGGTTTAAAAACAAAATGGACAATACAAGTTATCACAGTGAGAGTTGACTAAACCCCTTCCTCATGTGACACAAAACCAACAATCCAAAACTACATGTATAATAACAACATTTATTTTCACGAAGATTATACCAAAAAGCAGTTAATTGAGGTTCTACAAAGCTTGAACCTACAAAAGGAATACGTCTGTGATAATTATGGAAAAAATCTAGGGCATACAGTTTTAAAGCTTCCACGTTACCACTGTATATTTAATTCCATTGAACATGTTTGGCACCAACTGAAATCTGCCATTCGTCGTAACAATGTTTTTCCCCGTGTTAACTCCAATGTCCTCAAAGTTATAGAAACCGAAGTTTTTAACGTCCCTCCACAAAGTTGGACAAATTCAGTTAAACATATCGAAAAAGCAGAACAATCGTATCCATGTTGCAAATAATTAGAACAGGCGATGATAGCGATAGAGATACTGATATATTATGTGAATAATTTTAAATAATTTAGGTAGGTAATAAAAATAATTTGTAATTTAATTTTAGATTTAAACATAAATAATAAATATTGTTTAGTATCTTTCCTATCAAAACCCCATATAATTAAATTCTAAGCAAAGTACGGACCTGTTCGGCCGTATTTCATTCTTACAGCTTGCCCGGGTCTTTCCTTAATTCGTGCCAGTTAGTCAACTTTCTTATATCTATGAACAGACTTTACCCTTTAGCAAAATCTTCGGGATCTGGTTTGTCCGAAATCCGCTTGCAATGAACAAATATCTCATTTCCGAATAGGTAATCCGATACAAAAATCGAAACGAACACATGTAACCGCACGGTCAATTGTTTTTTCCTCTCTCTCAATTAGCGGGACAATTGGAGATGCGATCGGTTTCCTCCGAGTGGCGATCCGTGTATACGTCGATTGATGTGTCGATAGTGGGCGGCCATTTGTAAGAACAGGTCTTAGTCATTGTCGATGTCGTCTGCGACGATTCGAGATATGCATGGACTGACTACAGTGTGTGTTCACCGATAGTAGCGTGAAAGTAGGTTTTATATATACGCTGCGTCGGACACTCTAGATGCGTATCGTTTTCATTTTATTTATATCCGACAATAGATTCGGCGCGGTGACTAATGCTTCCCTACGCTCCGAATGGAGGTAAGAGAGAGGAGAACGGTATAGTATATTTCAAGATAAACTGCATTAAAAGTACCTGTCCCATGATTTACTAGTCGCACTAATATTTCTGGTCTTGACGTTTCTAAGTGTTGTCTAGTTGAGTTAGCAGTTGAGTTGAGCAGCAAAATTATCAGTGTGCTTAAATAGTCAGCGCGTACCAAATGGTTGAAAGTTGACTTATATAAAAACCACTGATTAAAAAAGGTGAACGCACAGACGTGTTATAAGAGATTGAAGAAGAGTACCTCGGCAAAGAAGAGAAGAAGTAACTTTAGAAGCGGAGGATCTTGCACAGATAATATTCCCTCTTTGTAGATCTGTTTAAGGTCCACCAGCCGTAAAATTATTTTCGAGGTTCTAAAACTCTTATAAGAGCAGTTCAAGAGGTGTGTAACAACTGTGCAGGAAAAGTCAAAGTTAGAGCATTCATATGATGACAACTGCCAAAGAAGTGAGTGGATACAAATACACAGAGATTCAACACAAAGTCGAAAAATCAAAAGAGCATTACACTGGATTTTGTGGTCAAAAGTGTAACAAGGAATAGTAAAATTCGTATATATAACTACATGATAAAAAGGATTCACTCGGAGGTGTGAAAACGAAAATCTTATCAACAGAAATGGAAATGGAAGACTGGAACAGTGTGCTTAAATAGTCAGGGAGTACCAAATGGTTGAAAGTTGACTTATATAAAAACCACTGATTAAAAAAGGTGAACGCACAGACGTGTTATAAGAGATCGAAGAAGAGTACCTCGGCAAAGAAGAGAAGAAGTAACTTTAGAAGCGGAGGATCTTGCACAGATAATATTCCCTCTTTGTAGATCTGTTTAAGGTCCACCAGCCGTAAAATTATTGGAGGTTCTAAAACTCTTATAAGAGCAGTTCAAGAGGTGTGTAACAACTGTGCAGGAAAAGTCAAAGTTAAAGCATTCATATGATGACAACTGCCAAGGAAGTGAGTGGATACAAATACACAGAGATTCAACACAAAGTCGAAAAATCAAAAGAGCATTACACTGGATTTTGTGGTCAAAAGTGTAACAAGGAATAGTAAAATTCGTATATATAACTCCATGATAAAAAGGATTCGGAGGTGTGAAAACGAAAATCTTATCAACAGAAATGGAAATGGAAGACTGGAACACGAAACAAATGACGACGAAAGGCATTAAAAAGGAATTAAAAAGACAGTCGTTAGGAGACATAGAGCAAAAACGGCCGAAATGTTCAGAGAAAGCAAGACGGCAGACTACCAAAACAGATATTACAAGAAAAAAGAAGATTGAGCGATCAAAGAACCATGAATAGCAAAATGAGCATTCAAAAAAACACGTCATAAATAATATTAACAATTCTGGTGGTGTAATTAATTTTAGCATAACAGTATAAATTCAGTGAGTTCCGTTAAAAAGAAACTACATTTTTTATGAAAAGTGCAATACTGGTTCTGGTGTTGTAATTAATTTTTGAATATTTCATAGCAATTCCAAGACATTGATTTAGAAAAAGTCAAAACCGAATATCACAAAATATACTATACCGCTGACGACTATAAGGAAAAGTTCACCCGTGGCGTTAACGATTACGATATCCAGATTAATTACAAATTATTTCCCGGGGTCATAAGAATTGTTTTATTATGCATATATGGAGACCTCTCTCGCTGATCGTTCCACTCTAGTTAGCTAACGCCTTAAATGAGTGAATAAACTGTACGCCGCTAATAGTGCGCTGCTCGCTCACAAATGCCGTTCTGGCGGAATAAAAATTTTTAATGTCGCTGTTAAATGTGTACCGTACGAGCGTGGCCTTTCGATTTAACGAAGCCCGAGCTTAACACGCACTATGAGTTTTGACGAGAAGCGATCTAGACACTTCTACCTGCGATAACCAAAGAGATAACCACCACCACCACCAGTGAACAACACATTTGAAGCCAGTTTTTTGGTTTCACACCTACCACAAAACTCTACATAGCGTAAGTATTTCTTCATAGTAGATTTCGAGAACAATCAGATGATAAGTAATTTAATTTGAAACCTGAGAGTCTCATCAGAACAATTTTTGTTGCATCATAGCACGACGTTCCTGACTAACCGATGAGAGAAGCATTGTTTTGCTTCAGATAACCTCTGACCATTTTGCTGAAGATTATTAGCTGGCACAATGATTTCAGTTCGACTCTACTGATCTCTCTACTCAGCTCCAGCGGCCAAAGCAAAATTAAATATCTTTGGTACCAACCAACAAAAGCGAGAAAGTAGAAGAACTCCAACAACACACGATATAACACAAGAGCTGCACCAGCAGCAATCGGGAAGCTGACAAACCTCTTCAATATATGACAGCGAAACAGTGCCTCAAAGCTGCTTCACTCTAAGAACACGCGCATCTATATCAGTTGTGAAAAATATCTAAATCGATCTCGATATGGATTCAAGAAGGGAACATTGCTATTTAGAAGTACAAGTTCATATACAAAGTGGTGAAAAATCCGATTTTGACTGGAATCTAATCAAAATTGATTGATCCAGAAAGTAAAGTTATAGTCTAATATCTTTGATGCCGTTTTCGTAACAATATGAGACAGATGCAGTTTTAATTGCATTTTGTTCGATATCAAGAAGGAAAACGAAATATTTGTTCCAGAGAGAGCGGTTTTAAGTTCATATCTACAGGTTTGTTCTAAATTTCCTTACAATCGACAAAGGAAGGGAACTATTTAAGCCAGAAAATAAGGTTTCTGGCTCATATATGCTGTTTTCGTAACAATATGTGGGTGAAAAGCAGTTTTTGCCTGTAATCCTGCCTGGGTTAAATAGATCAGGGCGGCTAACATACTGAGGTTATCCATATGTGGATTTTGCCCATTTCTGTGTACGTATATATATAAATTCATTTTGTAAAAGAAAACGGTTATTTGTAGAAAGTATGGATATACAGAAATAAAGACATATTATTATTATTATTATTATTATTATTATTATTATTATTATTATTATTATTATTACTATTATCATGATTATTATTTGAAATCAAGGCAAAAAACCAACCATTTGTCCCAGAAAGAGCAAGTTTGATCTACATCATCATAGTTACAGAAAGAGTAGCTAGAAAAAAATGTCTCATATCTCACGTTCTAATCAATCACAGTCATAAGTCAAGTGTATAAGAAAAGCAGATGAAACAGTGATTTTGGGAGAATCTGAAAAGCAGCTACAAACATTATAATGAGCACTCTAACAATTATAAGTGCTAAAGTGGGATTAGACCAAAACATTTGTTTTCAGTCAAACGCTGAAACACTAACCAACGGACCCCTTTAAGCGTAAAGAGTTATACCTATTTAGACAGAGAAGTAAATTCCTTAGTTTTCTACTCAAAAGAGATATTTAGATTATTGAAATAGCCAAACAAGATCCATCAATATAGGCAAACTCCACTGCTACTCGAAGTTTTCCATATCCATAAGGTTCTTGGACTCTTAAACAAGCAGAACTTAAGAAGGATTTGAAATATGGATCTGCAGGAAAATGTAAAACATCAAACACTAGAGCAGTCTGATGCACAAGGCTCCAGAAAGAGAAGAATTTGCCATGGTGGTCTCTATCCTGAACTGATAAGGCAAATGGGAGGAAGGGAGAATGTAGAACATCAAACACTAGAGCAGTCTCTGATGCACAAGGCTCAAGAAAGATAAGAATTTGCCATGTCGGTCTCCATCCTGAACGGATAAGGCAAATGGGAGGAGGGGAGAATGTAGAACGTCAAGCACTAGAACAGTCTGATACACAAGGCTCAAGAAAGAGAAGAATTTGCCATGGCGGTCTCCATCCTGAACGGATAAGGCAAATGGGAGAACTGGAGAATGTAGAACATCAAACACTAGAACAGTCTCTGATGCACAAGGTTCAAGAAAGAGAAGAATTTGTCATGGCGGTCTCCATCCTGAACCGATAAGGCAAATGGGGGGAGGGGAGAATGAAGAACATTAAACACTAGAACAGTCTCTGATACACAAGGCTCCAGAAAGAGAAGAATTTGTTATGGTGGTGGTCTCAATCCTGAACGGATAAGGCAAATGGGAGGAGGGGAGAATGTAGAACATCAAACACTAGAGCAGTCTCTGATGCACGAGGCTCAAGAAAGATAAGAATTTGCCATGGCGGTCTCCATCCTGAACGGATAAGGCAAATGGGGGGAGGGGAGAATGAAGAACATTAAACACTAGAACAGTCTCTGATACACAAGGCTCCAGAAAGAGAAGAATTTGTTATGGTGGTGGTCTCAATCCTGAACGGATAAGGCAAATGGGAGGAGGGGAGAATGTAGAACATCAAACACTAGAGCAGTCTCTGATGCACAAGGCTCAAGAAAGATAAGAATTTGCCATGGCGGTCTCCATCCTGAACGGATAAGGCAAATGGGAGAAGTGGAGAATGTAGAACATCAAACACTAGAGCAGTCTCTGATGCACAAGGCTCAAGAAAGATAAGAATTTGCCATGGCGGTCTCCATCCTGAACCGATAAGGCAAATGCGAGGAGGGGAGAATGTAGAACATTAAACATTAGAACAGTCTCTGATACACAAGGCTCCAGAAAGAGAAGAATTTGTTATGGTGGTGGTCTCAATCCTGAACGAATAAGGCAAATGGGAGGAGGGAAGCATCAACCAGCGTTTCTGTCGTGGCCATCCAAATAAGACGTCGTTTGCTCGCGAAAAACCGCCGTTTCCCGACTGACGGGGTTTTCCGCGTGCCGATCGTCATTCCGCAGCGTAATAACTATATAGTACGACCGTTCTCGAAACTCGACGTCAATCTCAATTTCCTCGAAGCGAAAACCAAAACGGCGTAATTTTTATTTGATAATCGCATGCTAATGGCTTAATAAATAATCGTATAAGGAAGCTGATCGTTTATCTTATAGCGTTAATTGAACACGGACGTGCCTTCGTTCATTCGGTCGTTTTTTTTTTTCCTCTCTTCTTCGGGTTTGGTTTTATTGCAACGTGCATCGAATATGGCCTTCGCCGCGACAACCGTTCGCCAATATCAATAAGCGTCTTTAATGACGAAGATATTTGGTCGTGCGGCCGACTATTAGTCCGGGAGCCCTGGACCTTTTTTCAAAATGATAAGCAACAAGCTAATTCTTTGGAAATCGTTTCATTTCATCAAGACGCCCAACCTCTACGAAAATTGTTGTATCAGGTAGCTGACTATACACGCAGGTATAAAATCATGTCAATTTAGTTACCATACCAAAATGATCAGCAAGAGTTTAGTTTTTAGCTAAATCTATAGATATTGAAATATTTAATTTGAAAATAAATTTGGCCTACGAACAAATGGGTTTGGTATAGGTTGGCCACCCCCTCAAAGTTGTATCTATTATTTATTTATAAAAAGTGATGAGCAACATGCTAAATTTTTTATTGTAGCTTGCTAATATTTTTTATAAACAAATGATCAAATTGTCCTACAAATAAACTGGTAGGATTTTTCAGTCCTACACTTTAAAGTTGTTGACCTCACGATAATACAATCAATATTGAACGTTTTATATCTTATTAATTTATAACTTTGAAAAATTGAAGTTTATGCTTTAAATACTTTGGTCCTTCCTCTATCTAACGATACCAAAAAGATTCCTACAAGTTACGTTTGCCATCGGGAGCGGTTTATGTGTGAGGCTGCAAATTTTTTAAAAATAATTAATTATATTGAAAGGGGGGTGGGGAGCTTATGGTATCTGTGGATAGACCTCATTGACCTCCATCTTCGATAAAAATTTCAACCTTCTCAAAGCAAAGTAAGTATTTTAAAAAATTAAAAATATAATTTTTTTGACGATGATGAAAATATGAATAACGAAAATGATATGAATGAAAATAATAAATGAAAAATATTAATCTGTTTACGGTTACCATGGAGATGTTTACTCCGCGATTTAATTGGTTTTAGATAGTTCAAAGCCTGCTCGGCTGCGGAAAATATATTGGAAAAAACGCTTAACGAAACTCGGGCGTGAAGCTTCCGCCCCCATCTAGCGTCGTGGAAGGTAAAGTCTGTTCATAGATATAAGAAAGTGACTAACTGGTACGAATTATGGAAAGACCCGGGCAAGGTGTAAGAATGAAATATGGCCGGACAGATACTAAATAATATTTATTTATGTATGTATTTATGTTTAAATCTAAAATAAAATCGCCTGTTCTAATTATTATTTGTTCTATATTATTTGCAAAATGGATATACGATTGTTCTGATTTTTCTATATGTTTAAAAGAATTTGCTCAACTTTGTGGAGGGATGTTAAAAACTTCGGTTTCTATAAGTTTGAGGACATTGGAGTTAACACGGGGAGAAACATTGTTACCACGATTGGCAGATTTCAGTTGGTGTCAAACATGTTCAATGGGATTAAATATACAGTGGTAAGGGGAAGCTTTAAAACTGAATGCCCTAGATTTTTTGCATAATTATCACAGACGTATTCCTTTTGTAGGTTCAAGCTTTGTAGAACCTCAATTAATGGCTTTTTGGTATAATCTTCGTGAAAATAAATGTCGTTATTATATATGTAGCTTTGGATTGTTGCTTTTGTGCCACATGAGGAAGGGGTTTGGTTTTAAACCAATTTTCAAATAAATCAGCGGCGGTGTCTTCATGGTAATCCAGGGAAGAATCTTTAATATTTTTCGCAGACAGAGAAAGTCCATTTGGAATCTTAGAGCCCGCATGCAAAATAGTTATTCTTTAACCTCTTTTTGTCGGAGCGTTTGTTTTACACCTATCAGTCGAGGCACGCTTTGTTTCCCGTATAACTGGTAAATTTTACGCCGTATTATATCTTGATCACTTCCATCTACACTCGAGAAAATGTCAGCGTCGCTTCTTTTTTTCCTCGCTGAAATGGGATTATTCACAATTTTCCATACAGTTGATGTTGAAATTTTCGTCAATGTGGCCGTTTCTTCTAAAGATGCTTTGCTTGCTGGCACCACGTTCAATGAGAATCAAATAAACAATGTTTATAACTTCCTTAGTCTCAATAGAATAGTGTTTTCTACATTTGGGCGGGAGCATCTCCTGAGATACACGCTGTATTACACAGGAAATAAGAATGTTTACTAATAAACTTAAAACTAAGTAGTATAGCAAACCAAAGAATATTAAACACAGGTAGGTATAAAATTATTTTCTATTACGGACCAAAATTTTACCTGAATTTAAATTCCGAAACTTTAGGTAATAATCTTGTTGCATTGTATGTTAATGACCACCCTTGGATAATCCCATTCAAAAGCAATCGGTCACTTTCGTATATCTATGAACAGACCATACGATTGAGATCGGATGTTGATATTATTCGAAAACGGGGGTCAATTATAAAACCATTTAGCTAGGACATATGAAGCGAGACGCAACAGCTACGATAAGCTCCGTTTCCGCGCCAGCTACCAGTGTTAGAGCAGGTAAACTTACCGGGCCTCGGGGCGACTTCGCTTTGCCGCGAAATTACTTCATCGGAGGGCTTTGAAACGCCGCGGGCCCGCGCTCGCCCGCCGCTGAGCGAAATTGGCGCAATTACTGGTTTCGGGATCGGGTACGCCCATGTAACCACAGAGTACGCGCAAGTTTGTTTGATTCTCATATCTCAATTACGACGGATAGAGGCGGCGTTGCCGCGCTGTCGCATATTTCCCCAGCGATGGAAAAAACGTTGGGGTGGGTGGGGCAAGGCCCACCTTTTTTTTTTTTTCGTTTTTTTCTTCTGGTTATTTGTACATTTTTAGCCCTAAAAAAGCTATTCCTCGAAAATTAACCAAAAAAAATTTTTTTCGTTCTTTCTCCTGATTATTTGTACATTTTTTGCCCTAAGCTATTCCATATTATTATAATTCTATGAATTTAACCTATAGCCAGAGCTTTCGAAAATATTTTTTAATCGATATAAAAATAGTTACTAATTCTAATTCACAGTTCTTTTATTTCTGCGTTCCTGAAGTTTAAGTCGAGAGTTTTGGCGTGTTACCTCGTACTTTGCCGCCTATTATCAGACTTCGAAATCCATATCTTTTGCCCCTTATAATCTGACCCAAATTCTGAATCTTTTGTGTTCAATAATTCGCGAGACTTGTGCATGCGATTTGGAACATCAATGTTGGTGATTTTTTGTACCCATGAAGCTCTCGCATCCATAGAGAGAGAAGAGAAGAAGACTTATAAAAATACCTTATTAAGTACCTTTATTACTGAGTTTTTCTACGATAAATCTTAGAAATTTTGTTTTTTCGATAGTTGTGGCGATGTTGTTATTTACTTTAATTTCTAGTTTTGATTTTGAGGGATTGAAATACAAGCTATGGTGTATGTATGTTAGCGATATGTTTTCTATGGCCGCCAAGAGTCACGTATGCTGAGTCAGGACGGACGAGCGGCATGCTGTTCCGGCTGCGCAAGAACGAACGGCAGTACGATATAGACCGAAGAGCCTGCAATGTTGTAATAGGTGGTCAAATAGAACAGTGCTTTAGTTTTTGGGGAGAGTTTTATTCCGTATAGGGTTGAAACCCGTACGCCATCTTTCAAGTTAACATCTATGTATGGAGTATGATTTTCTGGCATTGATGTAACATTAGACTTGGTTAAACGTAAATAACCTAACCTTGGTATTGTTCTATGGGCCAAACAGCCGTAAACTGACGTGTATCGATATTTTATTTGGAACCATTTGCTTTTCTATCTTTCAATGAACGTGATGCTAGGCATATCTGTTCCCTTTAATTTTAGTAATGTAAGTAGTAATTATTTTTAGGGTTTAAGAAATAATTCAGTCTAAATGCCACTGATAATCACAAACGAGATGACAACATAGATGGTATAATATCTGGTGGAACCTTTGAAAATGATATGCAAGGCCACTTTCAAAGAAGCTTATCATACTATACTTTTTTTAAGACTCACATTTGTGCAATTTGTGCAAAAATATCAATTTATGTACAATTGTCCTTAGTAAATAATTTGTATTAACCCGTAACAAGAAAAAAATAGCTGAAATTTTTCATTTTGTTAGGGAGAGATACCAACTGTTAGACCACTGAGTTTGTAGTTATTAACTGTATAACATGGTGGCCAGCCTGATACCAAACGATCGTTAAACGGTCACGGCACCATAAGAAGAACTGTATAACTGAATTGGTTCAGTTAAATTTGTTAATTTCCGTTCAATATTTCTCAAAAAGTTGTTTTTTAAATGAACTAACTAGTCCTGTATTGACTGAGCCTTTATTAGACACCCAGTAAAATATTTTTTTCTACGACTTTCTATAACGAAACATTTGCAGAAGTCCTAATCCGTTGTAGTGAATTAAACGTTGTGTTTATAACCCCAACTGCACCACAACTACCCTAACTACATGTCCACGTGGCTACCGAAATGTTCGTCCATGACGCCATATTAAGTGTGGTCCTAAACTAAGAATTTACGGACCAAAGCTAGGAGTTGATAAAATGGCAACGCTGTAAGGACGAAGAGGACCCGGCTCGGGTTAAATCGGACCGGTCGAGTTCGAGTTCGTGCGTGTATCCACCTGCCATTTAGACGGCAAATTGACCCAAAGGTATAATCACATTGCGATTTTCATTTTTTTTTATTATTTAAAATCCATACGGGAAAAAAACGACAAAGGTTCTGGGGTTAATGTTGATATTCGGATATATTCTGGCGATCGTGTTTGCTGCGAGATAATTTTCGAAATTTTTTAGTTATCGCAAGCGTCCACCATCTGAAACCAAGCACCTAGTAATTTTATTGTATTGTATTTGTATTGTTGTATTATTTTTTCCTTATCCGAACGACTGACGATAATTTGGAAAAATGTTTTGGTCTCTAAAATTGTATGCGCGTATTTTTGTAAGAAAAGCATTTACTTTTACTTGCTTACGGTGCAAAGATAATATACAGGGTATTTCTAATATTGACAAATATTGAAATTTCAAATGCGAAGTATAAAAATGATAATAAAAACAATAGGTTACCCAAATTACGATCGCAAAAACTATTTGAATTTTTCGCATCTGTCAGAGGTGCACCAATAAAAAGTTACGTTGAAGGAATTTATACTTACATAACTACTATCGTGAGGTCACAAAGGAACCTCCAATTTTTAATTGGCTGTGGTAATTATTTCAATGTAATTTGTGATTTTTTAATTTTTGATGAAAAAAATAAAAATATTAGAACATAAATAAGCAACACCTTCATTTTTATATAAACAAAAGCAAACAAAAAATATTAAAAAATATTGAAACAAGTCTATTCTCTGGAAATAAAATTCAAATCTCAACTAAAAAAAGGTTACTAATGTTTTTGACATAATTTTTGAAAATATGATTGCAATAGAAATTGATTTGTTATATAGTGCTTACCTATTGTTGGCGGATTGTTCTATGATATTCTGAGCAAATGGTGGAATGTTTGGTATCTTTACCCCTGGGACACTAGTAGCATATACGCCTTACAAAAGGACCCTTCTCGTCTAGGGTGATCATCACGAGTACTTTCAGGTCCTAATGCTTTCGAGATTATTGAGCTAAGTTCTCTGGACAAATTGGGCATAGCAAATCTTATTTTCAAAACTCAGAGCGATTTTTTTAATTCCAGGATTAGCTGCGTGAAAAATGATATGACTATTTACCATAGCAATATCCATTATAGCCTATCAAATCACCAAAGGCCATCGACGAAATCTTCGACCTTAACGATAAAGGACACATTTTTGCTCAAGGGCATCGACGCCCCCTTTCGTCTCAGGTTTTTTAGTTTCCTGATCAACAGAGTTGTCGTGGTGCATGGTGGACAACATGATCACACTTTGATTTTTTTTAATGACATGGAATGACATAGACACATAATTTTGATGCCGTGCTTGAGTGGTTTGGCTTTCATATACATCCTAAAAGGGCATCTGCTCCTAAACCCAACCGACATCTCATCGATTGCGATATATTCGGAATAGGTGTAATTTGCTATGCTGTTGGCTATAAAAGTGAGATAACAAATGAGTTAAGGCTTTTTCATGTTTAATAAGAACAAGTTGAATTTTCATTGTTTGCTTCTTCTAACTCTGCGACTTTTCAATCCACTCGTGCCCTTAAGAATTAGCTCAGTCGACACATCGGTTAAATAATTAATAAACACTGATAGTAGAAAGTCTTTTGTTTGTGCGTTTATCCTCTGTTCATGATTAAAGTGTGAACTTATTATTAAACTTATCAATCAATTAAAACTGAGAATGAATTAGGTGCCGGTAGAGTTTCCCTGTGCATTTAGAGGTGAATATTGCAATTCTTTACACTTTTGTTTTTTTTTGTTAAATAATCTTTTTAATTTAAGGCAATCGGATATTAAAATCCGACCTTTGAGTGTTAAAATCCGGTTTTGGGGATGGGGAGGGGGTACATTCCATTTTGCAACGGGCCAACACTGCTATACTTACAATATGTCTTATTACCAAGCATGTGCTACATTACAAATCGCACTCGAGTTAAATAAAAACTTCGTCTAAGGCATTTGAGTGGTCCTGTCGGCAAAAATCGGCAAGTTAATTTTAGAAAACCCGAATGCCGATTTCTTTTAAGTCGGGACCGAGAAACGTCTCGGCTGGATGATGCGGTTCCGAGAAAATATGGTCACTTTTGTCGTGAAAGAAAGAGAAGGTACTGCCGATTTCGACGGTTTCTCTGGTCGTATGCGGCGGATGTTGTAACTCTAGCGCTGTATCGATTGTCTAACAGAAAACATAACTCGCCAGTAATCTATGGACGGTGTCATAATTGTGGCCCGAAGAGAAACAGAAACGAAACCATTGGCGTGGGGAGAGCTCCTTGAGAGTGTTGTTTTTTATTCGTTGTTTGTCTTTCAATTCAAATGTTTAACGTCTATTTATTTCTATCTTATAATAATAATAACAAACATCCTTGGAGGTTGTGAATCGACCTATGACTCTTTCCGAAACATTCGACCGGCTATCTGCTAAATGAGCCCGGCAAACTACCACAAACCTTTTTTTTGGTGAAAAACTTCCTATTCGACTCGCTGTGCCGCAAGTTAGCGTCCTTGGGCCGATTCCTTTCATTATACATAAAAATGACCTTCAATCTATTATTCTAAATCATATCCAATTTCCAATAATTACTATTTACACATCTTCTGAATTTCTCCAGTGTCGGTTGCTGATAAATCGAACTTGCCGACGTTTCGTCAATTGTCCTGTTGGATTGCTCAGACTGTCACTGAAACTGCTTCGATTCGATTCATCAACAACCGACGCACGAGCAATCCAGAAAATGTCCAAATTGTATTACCGAGATTTCAATTAATTACTAATTAATTACTATTGGTTAGTTCAAAGAATTTCCTAAAAAAAATAAAATAGATAATACTTTAATAGATATTATCAATAACTGCAAATTCTTGGGTCTAAACATCGACACTAACTCTCTCTCTCTCTCTCTCTCCTCTCTCTCTCTCTACATATCTTTTACTCTCTGTTTTTATATCTTTTACCTTCCCTTTATATCTCTTCATTCTCTCTTTATATCTCTTGTACTCTCTCTTTATATCTCTTTTACTCTTTCTTTATATCTCTTTTATTCTCTCTTTATATCCCTTTCACTCTCCCTTTATATCTCCTATACTCTCTCTTTTACTGTCTAATATTAGTGACCATCAAAGAGCTTTTTTGCTATGGCAAAATTCACCTGCGTTAGTTTCCTTTTCTGCGGTAGAAAAGAAACATTTCAATAAAAATAATTTGCTAGTTTACTTACTACGGTTGTAGTATTGATTTTATTTGGAGTAGCCAAGATTCTAAGTGCCACTAACTTCTACAATTTTAAAGGAGAAATGAAATATAATATTATAAAATTGTTTTTATTATTTTTGTTTTATCGCAGAGTTCAAAACTTCAATGTTTTAATTTTATTCAAATTTTTATATATATGTTTATGATACAATAATAAAAATCGGCAATGTTAGGTTTTTCGACATCACAATTGCAAATTCAAACTTATTTTGACTTTGCGGTTTAAGTTTCACCACATCATTTAGATAAATTGAAGCACATTTTTTATATGTCGAGTTTTGGTTGAAAAAATTTAAAATTTTAGAATGGCCGTCGAACTCTGTAGGTTTTCCATTTATTTGCATTTAAAGACTCCGAGGTATTTTTAATAAATACTCAAAAGAAGGTAACGTGCGTATATTTAATAAAAATTTGATAATTGAAAATATAAAATAAGTAATTGAAAATGTTGTGATTTCATAATATTTTCGTGTCTACTACCTCCAGTATTGAGGTTGTCCATTCTTTACGAATTACCCTGTATATCTGAAGTGTCGATGGTCAAACTCCCCTACGACGGACTTATGTCACAAATTTTTAATTTTGACTTGTTTCTCGAAAATTCCAGTTATGCCAAAAACCCTGGTTAGCAGGTTTAAAATCAAATATGATTCGCAGCATCATCAAGTTCTTACCCGGTGAGAATCGGAAACTGGATCATTGGCGTAACATTGAACAATAAGCAGCGTCGAATTTTTATATATCGATTATTATTATCAATTGTTTATCAAGCAATACAAATTGTTCCTCTAACAAGGTTAATACGCATAAAAAGCTACAATTGATTTTAACAGAAGCACTGATTTATGAAAATTTTCCCCCAAACCGACGAATAGGCATTTTGTCCACTCTTGCTCTAGGTTCCACAAAAAACTGCACATCTTTAAATAGGTTAGTTCTAACAGCGTTATGAAGAGGACAGTACGTGAGACACTATAGTGCAAATTTCTTTTATATGTCATTTTTTGTCAAAGAGTCCAATGTTTTAGAGTGCTTGGATTGAGATTTTGTCAAAGACGGGAAAGTCTGAGTTCCCATGTCAGGCGTCTCACCCTGCCAATTGTATTTGATGTCGGTATCGGTATCCATTCTAAGCAACTTGACAAAAATTTTATTATGGTAATGTAAAGTAATGTAAATGGGAAAACAACTGGCAAAGGTGCTATTCAAAACCTGTATTAAAGCTCTCCAGCAGATAAGTTTAGATTTATAGTACATGCCTTGAGAGGACCTGTGCACTCTTGCGCCTTAGTTACCGAAGATTCTGCTAATTCTCTAAAAGAGAAGAACTCCCAAATATGATAGAAATGTAATGAAATAGAACGTAATAAATTGTTACTTCGTACTATTTTTTTATGTATATGTTTCAATTGCAGCACTATATTTCTGGTCGAACTATACTCTAGAATGTAAAGTATAGTCACCAAAGAAATTGGTCGGAAAATGTTAGGGTCCCTTGGTCAGTGCTCTATCCCTTACGAAGTAGGTCGGCGACCCTCAAAAATATGGAGGAGAGCATAATCTTTGTTGTCGGCGTTTTTGTTTTTCTCGATGGCCTAATGTTTTAATCAAATCGGATGGTGGAAAAAGAAAAAAACGGCTTCCAATCAGCGTAATTACGCCCCGGCCTCGAACTAATTAAATTGCATTACCGAATGGGCCTGGTCCGGACTCAGCGTCCGCGAAGATCCAATTTACGAGAAAAATGCCGTCACTCATCGTATGATTTATCGCCCGAAAATTAATATTAATCCGTCGCAGGTGCCTCCTCGGATCTAAATTATCTGCTCCGCTGCTTAGTTTTGACAAGTTTGAATAATAACATCAGTTTGTAATCCCGAACCCGGACCCATCATCGTTAAATTCTTGATTATATTTAATTAACGGCTTCGGACGATGCGTGCGCGCGGATAATCACCGGGAATATACGGGGCGATCGAAAAATAATTGCCCACTAAACAGTTTACAGTTTTCCGTTACAGTTGAAATTTTTATTTTATTTTGACTGTTATAGAAACTATCCAAAACACTACCTACCAACTGTTTCAGCTCTAAATATTTATAAAAGCTTTTAAAAAATAGTGCGAGACCGCCAAAAAGTCAAAAAGTGATAAAAAGGGGACAACGAGCATGAATTCATTCTGCTAACAACACAGATAAATAAACATTGAAATCATATAATTGTTGCATTCATGAAAAATGTCTCGCTTTCAATTTATTGCCCGCGGAGTTGCGAGAGTTGCCATCTCTCGGTTTTATCTCGGTTTTTAAGTGAAAATTGATTGTTATATCAATTAATGACAAAGGATTGTAAAACTGCCTTGCCCAATCAATTTATCTGTTATTCATAAGGATTAATATTATTATAGAAACAAACCCAAATGTATTTTGATTCTTCTATCAATCTTATTTTTTTGAGAAGATAAAAATGTATCGAGGTGTTTTTTCTACATTTTAATGGGCACATTTTAAATCAGCTGTATATTTCTCCATGAACTTCAAAGTTTGATTTGTTAAATATAAATAATTAAGCAAAAGGGTTTGAGCAAGTATTTTGTGTTGTAAAACTGTGCTGTATTTGTTATTCATATGGATCAATGGAACACAGAGCACCCACAACATAAAAATAAACATTAAAACATAAAAATGCCCTGAGGTGTTTTTTCTACTTTTTAATTAGACACATTCAAAATCCTCTGGAACAGAAGAGACGTAAACCAACGATGATTGGTTTAAGTTTAATATTATGTCTATTTATTGTGGTATATTAATTATTAATTAAAATTATATTAATTTGTTAAATAATTAAGCAAATAGATAGATATGTTTCAGCAAGTGGTCTTGGTTTTCGAAGATGTCTAGATGGCTAGCATTATAAAACATTATAAGACTTATAGCATTATCGTCAAGATTATGAGCAAACTAATGTAAAAAAAATAATTACAAATTTTAGGATTATGTAACTTTTTTTATATAAACTGAATTGAACTTACAAGTATTCTCTAACCCTAATGTAAAGGGTGATTAAAAAATAATTAATAATTATCAACTGAATGTTGTTTGCAGATTTCGGTCAAATTGATTCTGATAACATTTCATGACAAAAGTGTCAACATTTTATAAAACTGTGCTGTATTTTATACTCTATTTATATTTCTGTTCTTTACCTTGCTTCTTGACTCAACTTCAACTGAAGTGTTCTTTCACTATTTATTAGGAATATGTTCTAAACGTATTGTAGAGGAGTAGACTAGCAAAAATTGGTGATGGTTTAAAATATTCTTACTTAAATTACTTAACTTTGAACTTTGATTTGTTAAATAATTAAGCAAATAGATTGATGTTTCAACAAACATTGTATGTGTACGCTGGGCATTCTGAGGCACGTCATGAAGGAGTAGGGGACTACCTTTCTTCCACCGAGCTAGCTAATGTTAGAGGAATGATTACCAATTTTGGAATTATATATAACTTTTTATATACACTGAATAGAACTTACAAATATTCTCTAAGCCACGAAAAACAAAGCGCCAATCAGCGAATTGACCTGGCGCAAATATTCTGTGAACTATTGGTTGCAAGGAATTATGTCCGATAAAAGTCTCTCAGTGGTTCTGTCAAACACATCTAGTGGACATTTATTATCAGACATATAAAGACTAACCATAGCACAAAACATTACAAATTGCCGCACTTGAGGTCATATTATTTCATATTATATTTAGAGATTTATCAGTAAACTAATTTTACAAATCAAAAAAGATATTAAACTAATTCATTTGGAATTGTTTGTGAGTTTCATGTTGACAGTGTTGCTTATAAACACAATAAGAAATTAAATAAAAATAAATGCTACATTTTTTAATAGCATAATAATAATTATTATTTTTTATTTGCACAATGACGTCCGACATAAGATGCTTCAGTGTCACTCTTCTCAAGGAACTTGTATATTACTTTGAAAGGATCGCCACCTTTAAAAATTGCAAAAAAGGAGATGTAAGCAATAAAAGAATGTTCATTTATAATACATTAAACTATTGTTAATTATTAGTAGAATAACTAAATCAACAATTTCATTAACTGTAAATTCGAAACAAAATTTAAATCAGAAGCACTTTACTTGTTGACAACATGTTACTGTGCCTCAAGTTCTTTTTAAAAAAGGACGACCGCTGGTTATTCTGTGCCAGGCTTCTCTATAACTTGTAATGTTGTTTTCACTACCACTGAAGATTAAAGATCTGCTGGTGTCTGCACTAGAAAAGAAATTATTATTTTCACTTGTTGGAAATAAAGCCCAAAAAGGTCCCCCTATCAAAAAAATTCTGTAATTTTTGACAAACTGAGCGTGATGACAAACGAAAACTACCCCAGAGTGAGGTTTACAGGGATTTGTAATTGTCTAGGAGTATTTCTTGTGATTGTTCTAGTAAAACCTGAAGCTTAATTGTTTTCTTATATTTCCTGTAATTCTTGTACACTAAAAAATGTTACCCAAAACATAATCTATGTACGGTATCTTGCAGTTTGTTAAATCGCTCGGGTTTGTTTGTTTGTCTAAGAGCCACACTTGTTGCAATTTCGTGAAGGAACAAGTATTGAAAGCACAAATTATACAAGTTTGTACACAAGGCAACACTTACCCGTATATAGGCACATTCTTTTTGTTACACTTTTGACAACAAACACAACAAGTTTTTCACAAAAACGCGAAAAAGGTACGGAGAGAATCATAACCACCAAAAATGTAAACAACACTGATACAGACTCTTAGTATTCTCTGGTAATAGCAATTCCTAGGTCGGCGTTGCCAATTATATTCGGATTTCAGAGACTGATTTTGCGTTCTTATGAAAATAAGTCATTTTTTTCAGAAAAATTACGGCAATGTGGCAACTGAGTTATTTGGGGGTGACGCATGCGCAAAAAATCCACACCTTGTCTACGAGAATATCATAGCCACCTGCGGCGCATCACTTTTTACCGTAGCAGGGCCACTGTATTATCTAATATCTATGTGGTATGTTTAGACGCATAACCTCAAATTACCACGTCAGCACTAATGACGCAATGCGCGGTATCAAATCAAAACCGTCGTTAAGGCGCGACGAGTTAAACCTCCTATCGGATAGAAGTTGAAAAAACTTAATCTTCTTCTCCCTTTTACGCGAGCCCGTGAGGAAAAATAATTAATTGCCTCCGGGAGATATGCAATAAAACGTTTGCGCAATGCTCATGTATTTTTTTCAGTCTGTCTCCGCGGTCAGATAAATGTAAGCGCAAACCTTTATAATGAGTCTCAAGTTTTATGTCATAATTAAAAGGAATGGGCCTTCTACGCCGTTCGTTATTAACCATTTGTCGGGCGGCCGCTATTTTTTCCTTAATTAAGAGAAAATATCGGACCGCCATTTTCTACCCCGCGGACTACAATGACGCCGGCGTGACCATCGCAACTAAACTTTCAAGAAACTACCCAACTATTACGACGCATGTTTATAAGAAACCTTTTAAAATTTTATTACAGTTTTCTACAGTTTTATAGGAAAACCAGTGGTGATTCTAAGTATTCTAAGACTCCCAATAAATATCAAAATATTTTAGTTACATCAGTTTATATTATTTATGTTTTATATTATGACGCCTATTTATAAGTGGTTTATAAGAAACCTTAGCTTCTATAACAGTTTTTTCAAGTTTTAGAAGAAAACCGGTGGTGTTTCAAGTATTCTAAAACTAGCAGTGAATACCAAAACACTTTAGTTACATCAGCTTATAGTATTTATAAGTTTTACAAGATACCCATCTATTATGGCGCATATTTATAAGGTGTTTATTATAATAAATACCAAAATACTTTAGTTAAATCCAATGGATCATTAAGCAATAGATTGGAATATGTTATTTTGTTAATCTTATCATATTGTGTATTTGATAAAGCACGGTGTTGCCGAAACAGCTTAGTGATAAACAAACCAAAACTAACCAATAAATAACTGTGAAAATATGTATATTTTTTGTTCTAATTTAATTGTGTTTATCTGTTACTGTTAGTGTTTATCTTAAAGTCATATTAAACTTTTTATGCACTAATTATTACAGACTTTTTTCCTCATATTTATAATATTCAATTCAGTTTCGTTTCTTTTATTGTTAGTTTTGTAATTCTTACCCGGGTTTTTATAAATAGCTTTGGAATAACTCATAATCTTGAGTATTCCAAATTTATTTATAAGACTACCCGTTTTATTTACTTAAAACTTGGTCGAAATGGCGTTGTTTTAAAGCGAGGCAATTTTTTATGTTTATGTTATAAAGGGGAAAATATGAACCTATGTTATTTTATTTGCCAAAAAACATTTCATTTGACAAATTTTCAGGTTTTTACTCAAATGAAGTTTTAAAATGCTCTTTGAAATTTAAAATTATTCCATAAATTGTATTTATAAATTTTTATGTAAATAAAATAATCTTTCCATACAATAACCAAATTTGTGGAATCTATTTTGTCGTTTGTATATTATACAAATGGTATTCTTTGCCTTTTGAGTTAGTTGTTACAAAAATCTTAAATACTATTTTCAAATCTTCTGGAATCGAACCTTATGTTTTGTTTGAGGGGACGGGGCTAAAAGGGGGGCATGAACATTGTCTCAGATAACTGATTTCTCTATTGGTGAAAGGTGTCCGAGACAATGTTCACGTCCCTCCTGTTTAAGTCGATCGAGAGTATAATGCGAGCCAGTTTCAAACTCTGAAGAAGCCAACAGGATGATTGGCAGCTTGTTTGGTTTTGAAACAACCGGCGCGGAAGTAATCCAAAAGTAGTAGCAGTAGCCTGTGGAAGTTTCTTTGAAAATTTTAAAATGTTTCTCTTTTTCAATATAAGCATATTGTGTTTATTTTAATTCTTTCTTGAGATAATACTTCCGGAAAAGCACAAGCAATATTTTGGATTTTTAAGTAGATCAATTTGTTTGCAATTTTCTCGGGATCTTTAAGAGAATGAATAATTGCCGTCTCCGTTCCAATTTAGATCCAGTTGAGTGCCCTTTTATCGTCATCTTCGTTTTCTTTTTTCGGGACACAACTCTCCGATTATCCCGTCCAAAAACAAATGACGCGGCCGCGTACAGAGAGAAGCCGACTGACTGGCAAACGTCGCGTTGTCAGACGCTTAAGGCAGGAGAAAGTTCATGGTCCGAGCGAAGAGCCAGATCGCATGAGACAAGATTTATAGTTGATATCATCCGGGCTGACAAGTCAATTAGTTCGCATGTTATCAGCCGCGTTCGTCGTCGTCGAGCCTATTCGACAATAAACCGAGTTTAATAGATTGTAATGTGATTAATGAGACGGTTTACTCGAAATTATTGGCGAGGGATCAAGAACCGCAAATGGGATTATAATTATTAAGTAGACGTTAGCTGTTGCGTTGGTTAAAAAATGGGGTTTACTGACTTCCGTTAACAATGTATCCTTACGTCGCGATGATTGGACGTTCTTTGGCGGCCACAGAGTTTTTGATTAATTACCTGGAAAAAATTACGTAACTTTATAATTATGGGTGCGCCACAGGGCTCTGTTCTCAGGCCCTTATTTTTTAATGCTGCGCAACTCAGCCGCAGCAGCGATTTTTTGTCTCTTCGGATTGAGACCAGCATTCAGTAAAAATTCGGTTGTTCTTTCTACTCAATTTTTATTACTTAATTTTTTTTTCTATAATTTTTATTTATTTTCTTTTTTTTATGTTTTTTTATACCTAGTTACTACCGGAAGCAATTTACTTTTGGTTCTCCTTCTCTACAAATGTGACTTTGTCAAGCAACGCAAATGAAAGAATATAATAAAATCAGTAAAATATGTACATGAAAACCACAAATAAAACTTGTCAGCGCATAGCTATTGAATTGTTTTTGGGACGTTTTTTTGCCAATTACATTTTATTTACTTTTGTTTTTGAAAATCTAACTTTCCATTTTAATATCGTCTAATTGAGTCAAAAATCAATTAACCGATCAATTCATAGCATTGAACCCTTCCAGAACCTGTATTTTGCAGTTTTGCCAAATTTATTTCAAATTGACCATAGATTTCTGGGTTCTTCTTCTTCGTTCTTTTTCTGGTCCTCTAGAAAAAGAGGCCAAAAATAAAAGACTCAAAATTTTTTAAATGTTTTTTTAAATAGACTGTTTTCAAACAGTTTGTATGAATGTCATTTGGGTCAGGAGTTTGTTGCGGCACTAGTGGTGCGTAGCGGAGCTGGTGGCTGAAGAAGTTTATCAACGTGTTGCATACTGGCGAATCGCAGGGGAGTGAGAGTATCAACGTGTTGCATACTAGCGGAGCGATTGCCTAATAAATGAGTAAGTAATAAATTTGGCCACGTGTTGCTTACTGGCGAAATGCAGCGGAGTGAGTGAGTGATTGAAGAAGTTATTCTACGTGTTGCATACTAACGGAGCGAGTGATTAATAAACGAGTGACTGAAGAAGTTCGTCCTTGTGTTGCATACTAGCGAAATGCAGCGAAGTGAGTGATTGAAGACGTTTTTCAACCTGTTGCATACTAGCGGAGAGAGTGGTTAATAAACGAGCGACTGAAGAAGTGCCACCGAAAAAGTTTTGCAATGTGTTGCATAGTAGCGAAGAAAGTGGCTGAAGAAGTTTATCAACGTGTTGCATACTAGCGGAGCTAGTGATTAATAAACGAGTGACTGAAGAAGTTTGTCCACATGTTGCATACTAGCGAAGAGCAGCGGAATTATTGACCGAAGCAGTTTTGCAATGTGTTGCATAATAGCGAATCGACTGACTGAAGAAGTTTAGCAACGTGTTGCATAGCAAAGCGAAGCGGAGCAGAACAACTGACTAAAGAAGTTCCAAGTTTTTTCGAACACATCCATTGTATAAAAAACATCCATTGTTTGACTCTACCGAAAGGATCCAATCGCTCCCAGACCCGTGACTAATACACCTTAAAGTGCCCAGGTAGCGCGCAAGAGTGAATAATGAAGCTGATATGTTAAAATAGCACTTTCAACAAACTTGTGTGTGTAATTTTGTGATTTGGTTAGTAAACCATTTTTTCTCTTCGTTGCGAATCACGCACATTGTTTTATTAACCCATTAAGTAATAAATTCGTATCATATTACTGGCGAGCCTCGCCCGATACCGAAGAAATTAACTTTTGGACCAATTTTAATATCAGGTTTCGTTTCGGAGCCCACCTGTCGTCCCCCCCAAAACGCAAAACAAAAACGAGAAGCTCCCGGGCAACCGGTCGGCAGAGACCCGAAAATTTCGAACGCTGCCTCGAAAATTTGTTTTTCGGTTATTGATTGATCGTTGCCGATTAAGATTTAATTGGCCGAGTTGCGTTGAAATTTTTGATAAGGCGGATAATGACGTCAACGTTTTTTTCTTCCTCGCTTGCCCCTTTCCCGATCGCTTTGATTCGCGCGGAGCCGGTTATCGCGAGGTCGACGTGGCAACACCGTATCGCTGTCAGAGTGTCGCGTATTTTGCTTACGTTATCGCGACAGAGCTTGTAATTTACGTTGGTACTATGAAATTTCAACGAAACTGGCAAAAGGATCATCGAGGTAGATGATGAAACTTTATATATTTCTTATATTTAGATATTTCTTCTTCATAACTTTGGCAGCATGAATTAGCTCTTGTGAGTTTATTGGGAATTATGGGAATGTTATATGATTTTTTTGGTCAAGAACTCGTCTCTGTCTTCTACCTGCAGGTGTCGGCAATATTTTATTAACTGCTCTGAACTAATTAGCTTTAATCTTGCCCCATCTTGTTCTGATTTCTCATTCTCTTCTAATCTCTCCCTGTTAACCCATGTTTTCCTTCAAGATTAGTTTTTCTTTGCCCCTGTCCTGAGCTACCAAACAATCACAAAGCGCCACTGTAATTTTGGAAACTGTTGTTCCAAAGATGTTCGTTTGTGACCAACCTGCCCCTGTCCACATACTTGTACCCTGAACTTTTACCTTCATAAAAAGCCTTAGTATTTCATATCTTTCACACTTCTAAAAGAGTTGATTTTCTTTTGCATAGTCGGATCAAGTGTCTAACTTTCGCAACCATAAAATAAACTCGAAAAATTGCTATGTAGACCTTGGGACGTCCCAATACACCTGTTAAAAGAATAGTTTACCTTAGTTTTTGAGGTCTTCGAGGTCTCGAGGTTTGTTGATTTAAAGTTACTAAGTAAGTCTTCTCTGCTCCTAAAAACGTTTTTTTTTTCCAGGAAGTTTTCCAAAGTAAACAATAGTTATTTTTGAACAATATATAGGTATACGATTTTCATAAAAAAAATTTATAATAAAGTTTCCACGAATAAACGCGTATCTTATATTATGCCTGCTTTTGCTTGTTTTGTGAAAAAAGTGAAAAATTGTTTTCGGATATTGCTATTAGTAAAAATGCCGCAATACTGGGAAATTTGCAAAGAATTTGGTTGTTTGAATTACGAAGGCGCGTTTCATAGGCCGATGTACCTATTTTTTCGTTTTGTGTATTTGTGATTAGTTGTGCCCATTGTAAATTTCGAAAGAACGCTCAAAGGCATCGAATATCTTTTTACAAAACTTCTGGATTCCTCCTGCGTCGGTTTTTGCTGCGTCGAAATTGCTGACGTTTCGCCGATCGTCCTGTTGGCTTCTCCAGGACAGGAAATAATTTCGACTCAGCAAAAACCGACGCAGGAGAAATCCAATGATTTCACAGTGCGACCTCTCAAAGGCTTTCGACCGTGTTTCTCATCAGATTCTCTCGAGCAAGCTTGAATTTTATGGAGTGCGTGGTGTTCCACTCAAACTTTTTAAGTTTGCTTTGTATGACTTTGTATGACTTGCTGCAAACAATGATATAATAAAGTAGTCAATAAACCATCTATATATCTATCTACGTGGTTGCCATAACAACCATTCCTTGCCCAAATGCCTATCTGCATCTAGTCCATTTAGTGGGACGTCTGGGATTCAACCTGAAATGAAATATATACACTTTATATTGACTACCACACAAAGTAAGGATATGGTTGCTACGTCTGAACCATGTGCGGTTAGAAAATGATTATATCACTTATATCACTAAATGTCAATAATGTCACTAGAAGACGCTAGAAATGTATAACTGGCTACTGTGAAATTTACAAAGAATTTGAATTCATCTTTTCATAAGTATACAAACAAATCTAAGGCTCATAGGCGGGTGTGCTTATTTTCTTGTTGTATGTATTTGGGCTTAGTTCAGTCTTAGATTTTCAAAGGAATTATCTCTAAAACGTGTCAGGTTTGTTTAACACAAAAATATTAATATTGTTACATTATAATTTCCTTCCGCCTTACGTTCTTATTTAATCAGCCCACTCATCCCTTGCCTAAATGATTATATTTGCATCTTGCTCATTGAGTTGAACGTCTGCAATTCATTTAGTCACTGCAAAACCTGAAATGACATATTTGAACATAATAAATCCCAAATTGACAACTTAATTTCACTTTATATATTATGCATGTTGCTGTTAAGATCTACCACATCAGGCTAGGATCTATTCGAAACGTTTGAACCAAGTACGTTAAGAATGCGATCCACATATTGCCTTATCGACACAATAATGTCGCTGGCGGACGCTAAAATGTATAACCGATGGCAGGCGATGACGTCAACGCGCGTCGGGGTCCCGATTGGCGGCCCGTTCCCATAAATGCCGGCCGCGCTGTATCGTTGCTCTTTTTTCCATTTCCGAGCACGAGTTTACTTTTACTCTCCCGAGCGATTATTCTGAATAAGATCGCGTTACTTCCACGCCGTCAGCAGCCCCCTTGCAGGCTCTCGCCGGATCAACAACCTTTCGTTTGTTTTTTCTCCGAGGCGACTCGATTGTAATTCGCTTATTTGTCATGATGAAGTCATTACCGGACGGGGCCTTATTCGATTATGCCTTTTGTTGGGTCGGAACGCGTCCGAAAGAGAAAGAGAGATGACCGAAAGCAGAAAATGATCGGAACAATGGCCCGGTGCCTTTTATCCCCGCGGTTTTTCGACGATAAAGAAGAACGCCACGTCACGCACGAGTCAAGACCGAACGCGTCGCCGCCTGCGATATTATTGTTAACCGAATATAATATAATGGCGTCATTCTGCGACTTTCGTTCTGCAAATCATCTTCATCGGACGCGAATGGTGAATGCGACACGACGCGTCGCGTCCGCGCAGAAGACAGAAGAGACATCCTTGAACGTGAAAAAGAGATCAGAAGAAAATAACATAACCTAAACAAGATATTATTTTTGTTTCGTCGTGACGACAGTTATTCCTTCTTCTTCTACATTCGTTGCACTAACAACTAACTGCTATCATTCGCCCATTGCTGGATATGCAGAGATTGACAATTACTCGACGGATGTCGTCAATGGGCGAGTGTCCCTGGTAAGTTTGCCCAACGTTACGTAAATTGTATAAGAAGATGTACTTGGGATTGCTATTCATCCGACTCTATCCGACCTGACTTCCTACGTGAATGAAGAAAACCCATACACCGAAACCCCTAGTTTGGTGGATTTGAAGCAGCAATTAATTGTTTTTTTTTTGTATGGCAAAAAAAATAGTTGCAATAACAATTTGTTTGTGAATATTTTGTAGTTCATGCTGCTCAATACTACGCAGTTATTGTAAAGAGTTTGGAGCACGAGGTGCAATAAAAACAAAATACCCTGAGTATTTTTCAGAAAAAAATTGCTTTTAGGACGGACGTGAACAACTTAAATCGAAGATATACAAGAGCTATCATTCCTCATAATTTAGGACTTGAACTATATAATTGTCTGCCGTTTTCAATTCCGAATGCGACAATAAATTATTTTAAAAATAAACAAAAAACCTGATTATTTTGAAAAATGTATAAAATATACTGGCATTTTTAGGTGTGTTTTGGTTAGAGAGGTAGGTTTAGGTTTTATTTTTTCTATAAATACTTACTAATATGAAATTTTTGTTTAAACTATATGGGAATTTTGTGGAATATCTTCTGTTTTTGTAATGATAGTGTAGAAATCATCAAACAGGTACGTTTGGACGCTGCTCTCAGATCTTTTCTTGTCTCACTGGAGGTAACTAGGTAACTAGGAGGTAATAGTAACTACTGAACACCACCAAATATAAACATACGGCACCAACAACGATACAAACTATAGTAGGGTTAAAATTTCAAACAAGTCTCTGACTACAGTTGCGTTAGCGCCTGGTTATCAATCTGTCTCACTTGCGAGGTACAAATACGTTTTTATATGTAACCACAGTATACTTCTTCTTCCTCTATACTGTGTACGTTAGGCCTGAGCGCCAGAAATGGTCGTCCATTAGTGACACTTGATCGACAACTATATAAACGTTACGAGAAAACATTCGGAGATTTGTAACCCTTTTTAACTTCCGACGCAAATAAATATTTGAATTTTGAGCGCTTACCGCTGCTTGACACGGGCACGCCACTGTTAAAATCTCCCGTCTCGCTTTTGTTTTAATATGCGCGTTTACAAACCGAACGGAACAAGTGTGGGTACTAGTTACGGGACACTTACGGATGCAAATGATCCCTCGCGAGACACGCTCGCCATGTCATTTATTCCTAATTAGCATGTTTGCTATATCTGCGTTTATTGTATTATGATTGTTCGGTAATACCACGCCATTAATGCCGGGCAATAATCGTCCACATATTGTTGTTAAAAGGCGTTAATCGGATTTTGTTCCACGTGCCCTCCATATGGCGTGAAATCTTCTTCGTCATCGGCTTCATAGTTTGCGTGTTGACTTAGGCAATGGACTTGTACGTGTCACGTGGACGAGGAACTTTATTATGGAAGTGTATTAGGAATAATTCTTAACGGGGTCAGTTGAGATAACCCCACCGTATCAGAGATTTATTTAAATATAAACTTAAACACTTCGACGAAGTTAGGAATTATTTATGACACGCTTAAATACTGTTAACTGCGTATTTGCGCTGAATTAAACTTGAGAACGTAGCGACACTGTTTGAAATGTATGATCGCGTTCCCAAATCGTAGTCGGAACTTAAAATGCTTATATGATAATACTTTTTTCTAAGAATTTGTGCGCACTTTGTTGTCAAATTCACAAGTTAGAATGCAAAATGAATAATGAAAGCATTTTTTTAGGTTTTTGTATGTCCAAGCGTAGAAATCTGTGTTCATCTCAGTTCAATCAGGGAAGCAAACTTAGGTGAAACTCTGTAACTCTAGAAGAACTCACAATAGTCAATCAATCAATCTATCACAAGTCAAAGTGCAAAATTAATAATGACCAGAATTTTTTGGGTTTTTGTCTCTCCTTGTGAAAAACCTTAACATTTTGGTAGTCTAAAGTTTTCTAATTTAATTCGTATCATCAGTAACTTTTGCACTCGTAGTGTGAGGTCGCATTGAATTGAAGCGAAGAATTGTTAAAAAGTGATCAGAAATAATAAATCATTTATAAAGCAAAATATAAAATATATAAAATTGCAGCTTGGGTTAGTTTTGGTTAGTGGCGTTGGAAACTTTTGACCTTTCGGTCTTTTTGAATCATTTCATACAACTGAGTGAATTAAACTGATAGATCGGTCCTAAAGTTAAAAATTTAAACAAAAATTGGAGTCAAAGTGTGGATAACAGTTTATTTAACATTTTCGGCAATCAAACTCTTGACTGGAACTTTCGGCACTGTACTAACACACAATAACGCGTTTTACCACAAACCGAAACTCAATTTTACGTACTCAAGACAAAGAAGACTATTTTCAACGAGTTGATAAACTCCTTGAAGAGGGTCCTTATAAGAAATTAAACAGAAATCCATTACCGAGGATGGTGCAACAGGTAAAAAGCACATTAAATCTGAAATACAAATTGTAGGTTGCTACATAAAATGGCAAATTTTAATTTTCTAGTCCATAGACTTGTCACATTTCCTTTAAATCAAGAAAGGTTTGAGGTGGAAAGAAGCCTTATGAAAAAGGTGGCTAGAATCAATGGCTATGAAGTTTTATATATATATATATATATATATATATATATATATATATATATATATATATATATATATATATATATATATATATATATATATATATATATATATATATATATATATATATATATATATATATATATATATATATATATATATATATATATATATATATATATATATATATATATATATATGGGGTTTGTTACAGCTCGCGCCGTTTTCCCTCTCTCAACCAGACTCTCCATTCATCTTTGTCATTCCAATCTCCGTCTTCCAACCCCCTTTCCTCCATGGCTTCATCTATTTAATCCCTCCACGATCTTCTGGGTCTTCCTCTCTTTCTACGTCCCATAGGGCTCCACTCTGTGATTTTCTTTATCCACCGTCTATCGTCACTTCGTCTGACATGACCATACCATTTAAGCTGTTTTTCTGCTATTGTAGTTAATAAGTCTTTTTCTACATTCATTTGCCTCTTGATTTCTGCGTTACGTATTCTATCCATGCGTGTTCGTTGGCAACACCTTCTCCAATATTCCATTTCGACGGCGGTTACTTTAGATTTGTTCTTTTTGTTCAATAGCCAGGTTTCTGCTCCGTATGTAATTATACTTTCTACTATTGTCTTAAATATTGTTGTTTTTGTTTTCTTTATTAATTTCTTGTTCCATATAATGGAGTTCAGTTGTTTTATACATGTTCTACCCTGACCTAGTCTAGATTTGATTTCTTCTTCTGTTGATCCATCTTTTGTTATTATACACCCTAAGTATTTAAATTTGTCTGTTGCTTTTACGGTTGTGTTTTCATCTATTTCTAAATCTTCGATTTCCCCTTCTTTTGTTGTTAGATATTCTGTCTTTTCGAAGTTTATTTCCAAACCTACCTTCTCACATTCCTCTTTCAGCTTTCTGAGCATGTAACTCAAGTCGTCTTCATCCTGGGCTATGACCACCTGGTCGTCGGCAAAGCTTAGGGTGTATAAGTGGTCGTCGCGTACTGGGACTCCCATACCTTGACATTTTCTTTTCCATTGTGTTAGCGTCCTCTCAAGATAGATTTTAAACAACGTTGTTGATGTAGGGCATCCTTGTAGTAGGCCCTTTGATGTTGTGAAATCGATTTGTGTACCTATTACCTATTTTAACCGACAACTCGTTGCTCTTGTACATTGTATCTACGGCTTTTATTAGTTCTCTTTCTATCCCAATATCTTCCATTGCTTTCCAAAGTTGTTGTCTGGGTATAGAGTCATAAGCTTTTCTTATATCTATGAATGCTAAATGGATGTCTCTGTTTTTAGCTTTTTTCTTTTCGATAGTCTGCCTTACCGTATATATCTGATCAACGCATGACTTCCCTGCCGTGAAACCGGCTTGATCTTCACCTATTTTCCCTATTATCTGGTCTTCTATTTTGTTTTTGATTATCTTTCCATATAGTCTTCCCATGCTTGATATAATGCTAATTCCTCTGTAGTTGGTACACTTCCTACGATCCCCCTTCTTGAAAATAGAGCTTATATATGCCGTATTCCACTCCCTTGGTAACGTTTCTTCATTTATTGCTCTTTCAAACATGTTTTTCAATATTCTGAATAATTTGTCCGACCCATACTTAATAAGTTCATTCATGAAGTTTTATCGATAAGTTAATTATAAAATTTAGATTTAAGAACAAACTTCAAAAATCAACGACTTTTCAAGCTGATTCCTTCCTCTCCCCAATATACAAGTGGACTTGATAGAGTCTTCAGGGACGCAGGTATCGAAGTGTCTATCAGTCCGGAACAAAATTAAAAAACCTTTTGGGTAATCCCAAGGGTAAACTAGATACCCTTGAAAAGTCGGGAATTTATGAAATATGTTGTAACGATTGTGACAATTCATATGTAGGGCAAACCAATCAATTAATCAATTAATGTTAGATTTGAGGAACATTTAGCTCATTTAAACTTTTTTAGATTAGAAAAATCAAGTGTAGCCGAACATATGTTCAACAATAATCATAAGTAATTTAAAATTAGTTAAAATAGGTAAATAATAGTAGAAAATTAGATGCCTACGAAAGCTTAGAAATTGTTAAGAGAGGGAATAGGGCACTGAACAAGGACAGAGGTCCAATCCCATTTAGCCCATTATACGCGTTGATTATTTAGAGAGAGAGAGCATTTGTTATTAAGTTTATTTTTAATCTTCTCCTGAAGATGCCAACTTGGTTCGCGAAACGCGCGTCGAGTACGCAAAATTGAGTTTCGGTTTGTGGTAAAACGCGTTATTGCGTGTTTTGAAATTGTCATAATTGCGAATAACCATTGCACAATTTTTTTTAGTATCTTCGGGTATTAAATACCTTCCTAATGGTCGCTTTACCTAGAAATTTTCATGCGTTTACGTTTTCAGTCGGTTCAGCTACTCGTATTTTCAAAGCAAATAAAATCTCCTTTTAAGCGGTATGACCTGATGATGGGCAAACTTTACACAGCGTGCTGGTTCAATATTTATGTTTGCGCCGAGTTCGAGATCGGTTTAAAGTTCCTAAAAGTTGCCCCGCTTCCGATCTGCGTATTTGCGTTTAGGTGTTAAATGTTTATCTTGTGTATCAGCGTGAACTTGGAACGCTCGAGCTCATCTCCAGGCATGCTGATTGGTAATGCGAAACGTAGTAAGGATTTTGAATTGTTTACTTTTCTTTTATACATTAAAATCGACAGTTTCATTAGTGATGACTGTTTGATCATTCTTAAGTCTAAAATTTCCGCGACGGACTTCTATTTCCTCCAAAACGTTATGTCTTGGCCTCGCAGAACTGCAGATCATACAGTGGTAAATTCCTCACTGTTTTCTACGATTCTTACCAGTTCCTCAAGGTTGTGACAGCTTCTTCCTTCCCAGTCCACGCTTGCCCACGATCTTTCCCTTTTTTACTGTTTTACTGCTGTTCACGAATTTAAATAGCTCTCGTTTTATTCCAAACTTCCTCGTAACACTCTAAATGTACCAAATTTGAACGTCCATGGTATGAGCTGAGTTGGACAAAGAAATTCCTGGCTAGCTCTAGTCTTCATCTTCTCAACCATTAATATCCGACCCATTTTGGGTTGCTTCACTTTTATCCGGAGGTCAAACTCCTTATCCCGTGAACATTGAAGAAGACTCCTTGCAGACCGACATCGGAATATCTTAGTTTTAGTCGAGCAATTAAGACAAATAAAACCAAAACAAATTGGAAGCAATATTCGCTAATGTTATTATAAAACTAATCATCACAAATCCAGTAATTTAGATATTAATTAAGTTGTTTAATCCTTTTTTAGTTTTTACAATCGACTTTTTAATAATACTTAGACGCCACTGCGATGTTTATTTAAATTTATTCGGGTGTTACTGGAATTAGTATCACAGATTGGTTGTTGCAGATCTATGGTTCCGAGCTTAAGCTTTTTGACATTTCTCGAACCACCGACACTAAGAACTGATAATATTCATTGGCTACTTTTCCGGAATTCCCCTCGAGATCTACTTCATTTTTGGGAGGGCGTTTCCTGGTAATCTTTTTGCTGATGGCCTACATACATTTTATTAATAGTTAATGATATTCCTTTTTTGTAGTTTTATAAGTATCTTGATATTGTACGTCACGATTACTCAATGTGAGTAATAAATGAAGCCGTTTTTTTTCGATTTAGTACAAAGTTTTTGAAATTATCCCACTGGTTGGTTACGTCATTTATGTGTAGCGAATATATATTTTCCAAATTTTCTTTCCCCAAATAGCACAGAAAACTGCTTTTATTTTCCTCTAAGAAAATTCGTTTATACTCAAGGTTTACAGCCTTATTCAGATTAACCTCGAACTCAATTTTCTGTGCTAAACGGTCTGAGATAAAAATTTCTATTACATTGGTATGAACAAAATCTGAATTGTCAATCGAACTAGCAGTTGTAGGTGTTATTCTAGTATTTACCTTAATGGTGGTCATAAGATTAAAAGACGCCGCCATTGCTACGAATTCGTAGCCTGCTTGCTTTATTTTCTTTAAGGAGTTCTATGTTAAAACCGACTACAAATACGTGTTTTTTTCTTTGGATATATTTGACATCTGCCCCATGTCTTTGGCTGAAACATTTTGGCTCGTAAAGATTGCTACTCTTCCATATTGTCCCTCCTCTCTGCAAAACTATAAGGACAGTTTAAATCCTTTGATTCCTAATCCAGTGTTCGTATGCCAATCTGTTTTGGGATAATTGTGTCAGTTATTGTTCACAAATCGAAGAACTATGTAGAAGACACAAAAATACAAGAAGAAGAATGTTCTTAAACGACAGGCACACAAGACAAGAATGATTAGATTACTTATTAGAAAATACATCAAATTTTGAAACGGTCCATTTACGTTTCAAATAAAAATTTCAAGTTTCTGCAAATATTCGTTACGGTCCATCTCAGACAAGACCTACTAATGCAGAATAAACATCTGTTGAGATGGGTTTTATCACGATCCTGCGGAGGTCTGCGGTTAAGGTACTGTAAAATACTTAAAACGTCAAAAGCAATGAATGCACTATATTTTTGGTCGTACAATAATAGAATTCACGGGGATGTATGACGATTTATGTGCTACTTTACGGATATAGGTCAGTCAGACTCTTGGTCCGATATGAAATCTGAGTATACCCAATTTTTCGAAAATTTACCGCTACGGTCGACAAACGAAGTGGATATATTAGACTTCACAGAGGGAAATCAATAAATCTGTTCGCGAGTGTCGCCGACATCAGAGAATTTCATCGGGTTCGACCATTTGGCGTACAGAACGTGATACGCGCGGGAGGGGGGCTTTTCCTGTGCACTGAATGATTCCAAACTTCTAATCGACGACGATTCGAAAACGAAGTCGTTAACCTCCATGAAAAAAATAACGTTTCGGATTCGAGGTGTCATCAGTTCGAATGCAAAGTCATATCGAGCAAAAAAATAACAAAAATAACCCTGGCGAGCGACGTTCGGGAGCGCTAGAGGGGGGAGAGACGACAAAATGCAAATATCGCAACATGGTTGAAGTTTAAAATATGAGGTTCGTGCTCCATATGCGAATTTTGATTCTTTACGGCTTAACGGGTTGGTTTATGTTGTGTTGTGACTGTATTGTGTTGCGCGAGAAACGATCGTGTCGTTGCTTTCTTGCGTTTGTTTTGTCTTGTTTTGTTGCGCTTAACCGCTCGAAACGTTGGTTCTCTTCGTTCGTTTTGTTCGCCCGTCCGCCCGCGCCTGGATATTTTGGTTAGTTGCTTAGGAGAGAAAAAGGAACTCGGTAACAGAAGCGCTTGGTCTAGCTACTAGTGATTATCATTATCGCTTCTTAAGTAGCATTTGAATTTAACATAGTTGATGAAGACGATGTTAGAAATAAACACTCTTGCGTATGGTAATTTTCAGCTGTCCTAGAATTCTCCCCTTTCTGACTTCTTTTTTATTTGCCAAAAGAGAGCCATTCGAACTATATATATTATATATTGAGTCATGTAGGGCAAAATGTAAGGAAAATAAAATTTCAACTTTATCTGCAATCTTCATACGAGAGAGTATACTGGTCGTCTTTAACAGAAAGCTTTTTGAAAATAGTTTGTCCCAGGAAGTTTATAGGACAAGAACCATGAATTACACATATCCCAGGCACAGACTGAGTATGAGTGAGAAGTTTTTGTATTATCAGTGTATTAGGTGTTATAATAGTTTGCCGAACAACATAAAAACGATTAGAGGTTTAAAAATGTTAAAGAAAACAATTTTTAATTTACTCGTAGTGTAGAAGAATACTATAGATTTATTTCAAATATGTAGGACAACCACTGTAAATGACACTATTTCAATGTAATTATGCTTTGAAATAAAGATGAATTATTATTATTGTTATTATTATCATTATTTTTATTATTGCATCATATCATATTGTCCATTAGTGCTTCCGGAGAAGTGCAAAAAGTCAAAAGTAATTCCATTTCCTAAAATCTCAAATTTAATAAATAATAATTAAAATTAGAATGTAGGGTTTGGTTGTACAACCGCATAAGGTCCTCCTGGATAATTCTAAAGCTTTCGATAGATTAAACCACGTTACTTGTCATTTTATATTTTATTGGGTTCGTCTATTGCGTCATCTGCGGAGCCAATTATGTATGGTGTTCCACAAGGTCGATCCTTGGGGCCTCTTTTATTTACTGTCTATATTTGTGACATATCATCTTGTATGCGATTTTGCAACGTGCACCTTCACGCAGTTTCACACACAAATAATAATTTAGAAATTAATGCCAAAAACTCTTCAATAATATTTGGCACTATTCAAGATACATTTCGCGTAAAACTGGTAAACATTTGGTACTAGATTTCGATATTAATCTTCGTTTTATATCTCACTTTAATAATTTAATTTAAATATGTTATATCCAAACAGACATTTGTCGTTAAAGTAATGAAAAAATGATCGTCTGGTTCCCTAGGTTTCAAGTCATTTTAATTGATGTGATACCGTATTTTATTTATTTATTTATTTATTTGTTATATTGTTTTATTATTATATTACTATTTAAAATCGGGAAAGTGAGCAATCAATTATGTCTACAATGAAAGCAAAGGTTAGAATTAAATAAATTTTAACTGCGAGCTGAAGAAGTCTATGTTCATTTGTTTTAAATACACTACGGCTTAAATTAAACTTATTTATATCTATGCCGTTTTGCAAAACACAAATATTATATGTCTCGACGGACAACGTCAGTCTCTTTCGCATCTGATATGGATTAGCGTTAAAGTTAAAGTAATTTTGATAAAAAAAAAACCACAAGGTTATTTACCACTTTGTAAAGAAAAGCAACATCAAAATAGTATCTTCGAGTTTCAGGCGACTTCAAATTGTAAAATTTTAAGTTTTCTTCGTACGTGGAAAAGTGTCGATCTCTGTTGTAACTAGGGTTTAAGTTGTAAAAAAGTTTGTTAAGTGTATTTTCTATTTTGATGATATATTTACTATAAATACGATTCCAAGCTGTGGATGGGGACTCTAGTATGTTATTGAGCCTCAAGGGTTAACTGAGGGTCAAGAACAATTCCCAAGTCATTTACTCGCTTAACCCTTTTCAGCTGTTATTATGAATTATTAATATCTATAAAAACCTTTTTCTTTGGAAGTAGAATATATGGACATTTATCAAAATTTTAGAATAATCGAGCTAGACAAGTGACGTGTCCCAAAAAAATGTAGAAACAGTAAAAACCCTCGATGAGTATACCGAAAGTATAATTCGAAGAAAAGTTAACTTTATGCCTATCCTAAGATAAGTGTTTTTTTTTAGTGGTTGTATAGACCCCAAATTTGCCATGGGCAAAATGTACATACAATAATTATAATCATGCAAATTATTTCTTGCATTATGTAATTAACAACATACATCAAGCTTAATGAAAATTTGACGTAAATCTCGTTATCTCGCGCTACAGCGTAATCTTTTTCATTAAATGTGGTTAGGTTTATGCTCTTTAATTTAAAATAAGTATTTTTCTATTTGTTTACAGTTACTCAGAGGTGAAACCAATGCTTTGGAATTTTGCTACAAAATTAAAATTGAAATTTATATTACATAATAGACTAATATACTAATTGCAGAAACTAACAGTAAAAATAAAAGTTGCATATGTGCGTATAATTATCATATTTCATGCAGTTAGAACTCTGATGACCAATTTTTATCCACTGCTGCAACTTGCAAATAATCTCGCCAAAATAATCTTACTCGTAATACGTCATACGTAAATACACGTATTTGAAGTAACCTAGTCTAACGTCACAATAATCCTCTATAGTGCGGACAAAAACACTTGTGGGTCGCTGAGAAGTCAAGTAATGTTATCAAAGAAAGTATTTTGTCAACAAAACGTTGAACTGAATATATATCTCACAAAACTTACAAATGTTTGGAAAAAAGTGATAACTACTCCAAGCTAGGGGATATAGGGGCACTGGCCATCCGGAAATACTATGCAAACATTTTGAGAAGGTCCATTGAACACGCGTTGTTTAATGGCTATATTAATTATTAATATTATATATATATATAATTAAAATAAGCATCACAGTCAAATAACGCCTCTACTTATTCGAAAATACTCTACAAATATTCCTTACCAAAAATTGAACTGAGGTGGCTTTTACTTAACGAACAAAATTAACTAAAATAAGTAAGAACTAAAAATTCAGATTTTCACGAAATTATATATTTTCACATGACAGTTGTTTAGACAACACCCTTTCTTTATCAGATGTAATATTTACAAACTACCTGCTACCACATATACCGAAAAATGACCATAAAACCTTAATTAATGTTGTTGTGAGAATTTAAGTTCAATAATTCACTGGTCTGCAAAAAAAAATGTTTCTTCTTCTTGTTTTCATGCACGAATTCATCTTATTTTATGATCTAAACACGGAATCTGATATACAAATAAGTACCACACGTAGGCTTTTAATTTAATATTTATTTCATCAAAAAACAGTCCTAAATTATATTAACAAAACTCGATTGAGATTGTAGACCTGAAATATTTTTATTTTCAGCCTCCTCATTAACTGGTGGAACTGGATGTGGAGTGTCTTTAACACGAGGAATTGGTCTCTTTGCAGATAGGACGTTCGGATAAACAATCTTATCTTCTATTTTATATTTATAGGCTCTACTTAAAAAAAATACTCAAACTACACATCAAATACTTAAATCCAATGTAGAGAACATGAACTTTATGCAAAACTTACCAAAATATTTGATATAAAAGGTAAACAATTATGCGACAAGTTTTCACTGAACTGTTGTAGTGCCACAATGAATATTGCGCATGTGTGTATTTACTACATTAAAAATCACCTTCGGCACTTCCCTCCTTTCTCTTACAACTCTCTGAAACTCTTTTTGTATGTATATTTACTTTTTGTAACGTTGACGAATGAAAAAATTGAAAAAAAACAATTTTGAAAAATAAAAAAAAATTGTATCGAAAAATCTAGACGGGGATAGGTTCAAAACGTTTGAATCATTATATTTATATATTATAGATTTCATTGCCAACCAGTGTAATTTAATTCAAAATTTATCGTTAAGGAATACATTTGGATGTTTCATTTTGTTAACCTCCATAGCTTCCAGTAAATTTAATTTTCTACTTTTTGTGGCTAGACGCTTTTTTATTTTTTTTTGAAGGATCTACCTGTTTGACCAATATAAATTTTAGGACAAGATCCGCATTTCGACCTGTAGACACCTGATTTTTGAGATTTTGGACATTTCGACAAACAATAACACTAAAATTCTGAATCTAGAGTCTATAGAAATCTATAAACAGCCTGACAATCTAAACTCCGATATTTACCTGTCGCCAATATGGGAATCAGTCATCCGAGAGAGTGTGTATGTCACTTATTTAGCTCCGCCCCTTCAAGTAATATATAAGCAGGTACAGAGTAAAATGCGAGCCAGTTTCCCTTAACCTTTGAAAAAAATTAAAAAATATAGTGTAATTAATAGGGCAATGGCTTACTAGATTTTGGGCTATCCCAAGGTCTTCACTTGAATATGCATGCACAGACGCGTGTTTTACGTTGGTCCTATAAAATGCGCATTCCAATAGAGAAAACTAACTACAATGAATCTGCTGTATTCAAACTTGTATTTAAACCTTTGGAAAGTCGTAGAAAATGATTTCGTCTTCGCTTCCTATCATGATTATTGTCTTGAAGTTCTTTTTGTTGGGAACTTTAACGCACCTGCAAGAAACGGATGTTGACCTCGTAGCCATTGTGCCTTAATTTTTACTTAAAGTATTATATCAATGGAAACTTTGTGTCAAATGCCGATTCTCAGATGGACCTAGGTGTGACAGTAACTAATGACCTTGCGTGGTCTGTACATGTATCAAATATTGCAAAGAAAGCAAACTGGGCGTTATTTTTGTTGAAAAAGACTTTTAAAAATCCTAGTCCTCGCGTCGTTTGTAGACTTTTCACCACTTAAATTCGCCACATCCTGGAATTTGCTTCCCCAGTCTGCTTCTATTGCGTGACTGTGATGTTATGGAAAGAGCTGCTACGAGCTGGCCACTTCAACTTAGACGTACACCTTACGATGGCCGTCTCAATATACTTAGTCTGCCAACATTAAGTCAGCGTCGGCTGCGAAGGGATCTTAAGAAAGGAACGATTCAGGACTTCACATCGCCTGCATTTTATAAGACTACTAACTATCAATGTGCATAATAGGTTCTCCTCTGCACTTTATTCTTTGTAATAATAATAACAATAATTATTGTCTTTTTTATATGTTATTGTTTTATGTTGTCCGTTAATAAATGAATTATTATTTAAAACACCGCGTTCAGCTAAAAATTATAAACAGCGGTCCGCACCACACCTACTTGTTGCACGCGACGAGAGAGCAAGCTCGTCCTCGCGAAGGACTCGATTATACCCTGCGATCCTCCATTGTCCTGCTATCCCTGTTGTTTGGCGCCCTTGGCTCGTCGTGATTGCAGGACTGAGTGAGACGTCGATTGGCCAGCGGGCTGCTTGGGTGGTCGCTTTCAGTATGATCGCGAACGTCTCACTCGCAGGCAGCGGACCAACAGGGCCCGCTGTTCCCTTTGCAGGAACGCGTCGGTACCGGGAACCGTCAAAAAATGTGGACAAAAGTTTTGGTTAGTTTAGCTTAGTTTTGATCGCCGTAGGATAAGGTTGCGAACGCGGGCGGTAAGTTGCCGTACTATCAGAAAAGAAATCTCGAAATGAATGGAAAACAAAACTTCAAAATTGAAATTGACTGACGGAACTGACGTGGTAAAGTGACGCATCCCGCACGCTAGATCGGTGTGTAATTAGGTATTTTACAGACGGGAGTAGAAAGCAGTATATTATACTATACAAGTGCGGTAAATGGTATTTGACCGCGAGTTTATTTGACACGAGCGGAGCGCAGCGGCTTAAAAAGTTTACCGAACGTGTTGCGTACTATACTTTTTCTACGACCGTTAGTTTTTGGGTACATTTTCGCATTACAACACTAATACAATCACTGACATGACCGTCAGAATTGACAAACGTTAAAATTCATCCGATTGCTCCCAAACCCGTGCAGTAAAATCCCGGAAATGTCCGAAGTGGCTCGGATTCGTGGGAAACGAAACTGACCCGGTAAAGTGACGCTTCTCGCACGTTATATCGGTGTGTAATTGGGTATTTTACAGACGGGAGTAAAAAAACTCAATTAAAAGTAAGAAACGATCATGCAGTCAAATCCACTCGTATCGTGGGGATCTGAAGGTCACTAATTATATAAACTAAATCAGAAAACGCAGATACTACCAAAATGTTGTTATTACTAACACTATTAGTTAGTTGTAAAATAATGAACCTTGAAATAAAAACTTCTTATCATGGCTGTGCTCTTAGTAGGGTATACCTTTCAATCGCAGATTTCGATTGTCGTTTTCCGATTTACTCTTACTCTTCAATTTTCTTATTAATTTAATTATACCCGACGAGTATATTGTTGTGCGTTTCGCTTATATATGGCACTATACTTTTCCCAGCTCCATCGCATTATGGTAGTGTCTGCGCTTCATAACCCTAGAGTTGCGCACTCAAGCCCCAACTTAATCTGAATATGCATGGAGAAGATTTTAAGTTAGTTTGATCTTTGAAAGCTATATTACGTCATTTTTGTTATAGCTAACAAATGTTATTTATGTTAGGTATGATCTATAAATTAATTGATTTTTATGAAACTAAATATGATTTGGCAACGCGCAGAAGCGTCAATACAGCGTGCCCTTAAAAACACGCTGAAAAGACGAAGATTTCATTCAAAAAGGTCTGAGTAAATTTTCTTTTCACTTTTTTTTAAACTTTGATTCCACTTTTTTTTTAAATCGACACAATTTTTGAAATCGACCCACCGAAATTATATAAAATCCCTTTTCAAAATAAAAACATCTGTCAAAAAGTTTTAATTTTTAATTAATTTTAATTTTGTAGACTTTGTGTTATTATTCGCTATTGAATGCACGCGCGTTTGCGTAATGGAATTCCGGCGGCAATAAATTTCCCGACAAGCCCACATCGAACGTTTTGCGGCACGAAATGTCGCCCGTTGTTTTAAATAATTCGCTACAATTATCACGCATATTTACGTCCGCCAAATGAAAACGTATGGGCGGGCACTTTCGCGGATATTTGATATACGAGCGCGCATTTAATTACGTTTTACATACGCGTTACGGTTGTTAATGGTGATTTTCAATAATTAATAGTTACACGTAATGACTTAATAGAATATAGGGAAGGGTGGGACAAGGCGGCCCCCTTAAGCTTTTTATTATTGTGGCTTTTAATCATCAAGCCGATTTATTTGTGACTAACTTTAACTAAATTTACTAAACATTTTTGAAAAATGATAAAAAAAATTTTTTTCTTCATTCTAAAAAAAGTTTTCATTTCCTCTTTGACGACTATATATTGTAATATTGGTCGAAAAAACCTATTTACAACATATTACGAGTCGTTTTTCCGATTATATAGAAAAAAAATGAACGCTATGATCTTTTTACAAATATATTACTAAATAGAGTACAAATAAATTTCAATTTCCCCCTTTGAAAAATGACAAAAATAAACAAGATTTTGTTTTATTGTTATATTGCTCGAATAAACCTATTTTTAACATGATACGAGGCGTTTTTTCGAGTACATAGAACAAAAAATTGATCGTTATGTTCTCGTTACAAATATATTAGTAAATGGATTACAAACAAATTTATAATTATTAAAAGAAATAACGTAGTTGATGATTTGTTTTCCCTGGATTATCTCTTCTCATGTCGATCTCTAAAAAAAATCGCCAGTAGCTGCCAAACTTTTAATTATTTAAGATCGACCTCATTTTATAACTCCTTGATCAAAAAGTAATTAATTAATTAATTAATAATTGGAATGCGTTTAAAAGGTAAATTGAAAGACTCTTAATTGAACTCGAGCCATATAGCTTAGGCATCTAAACATGTAAAGAATTCTTATGTAAGATGTAGCTGACCTACTGACGTCATTTCATTTATTGTTAACATGGCTAACAATTTTTGAACTAAAGAACTATCTATCTATCTGTTTTCGACATGCTCTCGAGAGTTACATAGTCAAGAATAGAACTCTCTCCAGTTTTAGAAATAGCGGATGACTTGAGCAGTGATAATGGATCCGTCAAAAACATTTTGGTTAATGATTTGGGTTTATGTCGTGTAGCAGCAAAGTTCCAGAAGGCCAGAGATCTTGCGTGAAGCAATCCGAGAAAAGAGACCAGAATTGTAGGCAGAAAACTGGTGGATTCTGCACCATGATAACGCACCGTCGCACACGTCATTGTTCGTAATTTTTTGACAAAAAGATCAACAAATACCATCCAAAAGCCGCCGAGTTCACCTGATTTGACTTCCTCGGTGAATTTACTTTCATAAATTCACCGAGCATCTCTTCTTCTCCTAGCATTAAAAGTCCTTGTTCTATCTAAATTGATTGATTGATAATTGATATTTGCCATAAACAATAAATGGCCTGTTGTCTGAACCAAGCTTTTCCACAAAATCGCTGTGCTGTCTTGTTGAATCTAGTTTATCTCTATTATATAGTCTGAATCAAATACACTTTCAATTCTGGACTACGATACTCGTCATTTCCTAGTAATTTGTTTCTACGAAGATTAGGTTTGTCAAGGAACGGCGACGTTACGCCACTGATCCGCGGTGTCGGCCGAATATTTGCATATATACCCACACCGGAATCTGGCGATCCGGTTGAAACACCAAATTCCTCAAAAAAGATCTTTAATTTAAATAAATCCCCCGGAGCTGGCGGCGAGACATTTTTTTTATGCGAGCCGGGTCCCGATCAGGAGATTAAACGTTGGAACCCACCTTAATGACTTTATTACCATAAACTGTAAATAACTGGTCGTTACGGCCGATTTTTTACACGCGCGTCATAGACGCGCGAAGAGGTTTCGGGCAAATTCCAACCGCATATGCAACCAACATTGCCCCAAGTACGCGTGGACGCTTTCAATTCATTATGGGGGTAGAAAAATGTAGGTGGTACAGGCAACCAACATTGCACTGGTGCGTGACCAGTGGTCGCGTACAGTTTTGAAGCGTTCGAGACATTTATAAGTTGAAAAAAATTAGCAGTGACCAATTATATAGCAACTGCGTGAACTTAGGAGTTCCCACGCATCCAATAAGGGCCCGGCTATAAAATTAAAAGCGACAACCGAGAGCGAGAGCCCTAAAGAGAATACGTCGTAAATACACACAACCGTATGGGCCGAGTAGCGCGTGTTTGTGCGAGTGGTTCTTTTATTTGATTTTTACGAGATAAACCATTTAATTTACCGAAGACGTCTGCCTTAATACCTTAGGATATTTATTAGGCAGATTATGGTAGGCACTTGCATCAAGATTAGAATGGAATAATTATGAATTTAAATAAAACCTCGGGATCGGGTATCGTCGGAGCAGGTTTTAGAACTTACTATGATTAACGACTTTATTATACCTTCAAAAGAAAACCGGATTTTGTAACTTCATCATTGTGCACGGGCACTATATGCACGCCTTCGTCTCCTCGTGGGCATCTCTTATCTCACTCTCCGTGCACTTTCTCGATATTATACCGGGGACGTCATTTACCTCTATAAAAATGTTTCCGCGATAATCAAAATCTTTGTTCAACGAAACCTCCCATAAGCGGACACTCCGCCGATGTTGCCCCTTTGACAGAGGGGTCCGTTTAACAGAAATAAACGTACGCAGTTTTATTACTTATAATTTATCAACACACCACAAACGAAAAGCTAAAAACACTCCAAAATGTGAGTAGATTGGTATTGCTCTCTCTCTGTCTCTTTCATATCGTTAATCACTTTGAAAGTCGCACTATACGACGTAAGAGGGTTTTTGCTTTCAACAATATCATCATCTTCTTTTGAGATATTCAAATGCAATGTCCTTAAATACTCACTATAAATATAAGGTTTCTGCTTTCACCATTATCATCCTCGAGATAATTCCCTTCTTCTTTTACACTTGTTTCTTCAAAATAATAGATTGTGTGTAATAATAGTGTTGAAATGACATGTAGTGCTCATTTGCAAAAAGAAAATTACGATAAGATGTATGATTGTTTCTGCTTTCAACAATGTCATCCTCGAAATAATGTCTTCTTCTTTTGCAGTCCTTACTTGCATTATTTTCTTCAAAATAATAGATTGATAATGCTGTAAATTGTTGAGGTGTTCAAATGCAATGTAATCCCCATTTGCAAAAAAAATAATTAGATCGTTAATAATTTTCAAAGCTTCACTATAAATAGATATAATATTGTTTCTGGTATCAACAATATCATCCTCGAGATGATTCCCTTCTTCTTTTGCATTTTTTTTTCTTCAAAACAATAGATAGATAATGCTTATTTTCCAAAACTTTTAGATCGTTTATCACTTTCAAAGTGTCACTATACGACGTAATATTGTTTCTGCGTTCATTCTCGAGATGATTGTCTTTTTCTTTTGTACTAGTAAATAATAAAATTTAAAGTTCTGAATGATTCCCTGGTTTTCAGGATAACACACTGATGTCGCATTGGAGGAAAAAAGAATCAGTTTTGTATTTTGTAACTTTACCTCACAAAAATGAGATGCAGTATTGATCAAATTTTTCTATTTTGCTTTGGCGTTTTCCCATCAAATTCTAGCAACTATTCTTAATGTTTTGTGTGTACTGTAGATGTGTATACCGCTTGGAAATTTCGGATATTACATATGCTGCTATTAGATGAACTTGACTTCCATTTTCTCACATAAACTAAGAAGTTTTTGAGTGATCATCGACTTAATTTAAAATATAGGCGAAATGGAACAAAGTAAAAATTCCGGAATTAAAGGGAGAAAGTTTTTATAGAAAGGAAATTAAGGAACCCGCTTTTGTGACTCCGATAAACTCGGTTTTCTGGCGTTCCATTTAACTCTAGCGTTTTTAAACAGCATAGGTGTTAAACGGGTAATAATTAACGGCGGGAGAGACGGTTGAGTGCCCCGGGACCATGTCCGATTCAAATTAGAAGGGAAATTTCTTGGACGGCTGCCGCACCCGCAGCTGACACCATGACGCTAATGCGACTTCTATTATCGGTCACCAGTTTCGATTTGACCTCTCCATTGACGTTTACGTCATAGTAGAGGATCCCACTGTAAAAAATCTGTCCTGATCGCTATACCAGATGAAACATACTTTTTTTATATTATTTTTAATAAAAAATTATTTAATTATTTTTTTTTTATTTCTCATCTGTTATTCTTAAACCCAATAAATTTAGTAAAAATCTATAGCAAATAACATGTAGAATGAAGCCCCACCTGATTGCCAGAATAATGATTGCTACGAATCAAAGTTCCAAGTACAGAATAGAAGGCAAACCAGTTAAACTCTGAAGAAGCAAACAAAATTGGCAGGTTCTATTGATTAATTGTCAAGTATCAAGTATCCCAAAACAGCATAACTGACTTTTTTTAAATCGAAACTTAAACTACACGCTCATTAGACCACAGAAAATGGAAGAAAAGTGCAATTTGCATTTTTGAGTACTCAGGCCCGAAATGCTAAACCGCCACAAGGGCAGGGCAAGAAGAGCAGGTTATTCCTGCAGCAGTGTAAGAACTATTCATGAATATTTAATACTAGATCGCTGAGACAGATTGCGCGTTCACGACGACACTATACGTCGTGGTCAGTGCCAATTACTTGCTCCGTTTATCGTGGTCTCTACCCACAAGGACAAGCAGAGTGTCCGATCATCGGTCCTGTTCTGTCGCATTTTTGAACGGTCGCGTTTCAATCGTGAGAAAACGTACACGGACGATTTGGTCTTGGTACCAGCCGGAACCGTACGGATCACTTAATTTCATCTCACGTTAAGCCCAAGACAAAATCTGAACAAACCTCCTTTGGAACAACATTAAAGTTTGGACAAGTATTGACATAACCTATAATATATAAATAACTAAAATTCTATAGAGCGAAATTGAAGGGACTGCTTTTTTTTTCGTTATTTGAATCGTTATATTTATCATAAAATTTTTTAAGGGAGGATTTCATTGCCAACCAGTGCAATTCCTGCAAGACGGTAGGAGTGTTGAATTTTTTCTGCTGTTACCTCTTTCCAAGCTTTACCATAAAGTTGACTGCATCTAGCATATTAATGGAAAATTTGTCTTCGGACTCCATCATTTCCATTAAAATGTTTTTCCTGTATCGACTCTACAATACGTATGTTACCCGTCTAAAATTGGCAACAATGTGTGGTACCAACTGATCATCGTTTGGTTAGAGATTTTAGGTGAGTGTTTATGCAAAGCGAAATAATATATTCCGTGCCCACCGCCGCTCGGTAATTAAACGAAAAATCCGGAACACAAGCTACTGACTAAGTACCCAAGCTGCAGTCCCACACCTTTGCGTGCATATCCGAGACGATGCAAATGGCTCCCTCTTGAATATTCCGGAACATGCCGTGCGAGAGCGCGCATACACGGCAACGTCCACAGCTAAAGTCGGTCGTGCACGTATTTGGAGGGTGGTTCGTAGACTATAAGAACTAATCAAGGGAAATTGTTGGTTGCGTTCAAATATTGGCATTTTGGATTCTTTCGAAATTGCCTATTAATAAGGTTTTTTCCAATTAAGGCAAGGAAAGCTTTTGAGTATGTTCCACCAAATAAAGGAAAACGAGGGAGACCAGCTACCGCATGTCTGGATAAGGTTATGACAACTCTAAGTGAGAAAATTTAGAATGATCTGCTTGAACTTTGTGATGAACGAATAATTTTCAATTTTAGGTAAGGTAAGCTTTGTGTAAGAATTGCAAGAACACCTTAAAACTTTCTCCACGAGCCACCAAACTACGGAGCTGATAGAAACAAATTGTTTTCGAATTAGCACGTTAAAATCAGTGAAATTGAAGTTATTGTACGACCAGAAATATATTGCTTTGACGTTCCAACAGATGTTTATTCTGCATTAGTAGGTCTTGTCTGGGATGGACCGTAACGAATGTATGCAGAAGCTTGAATTTTTTATTTTAAACGGAAATGAACCGTTTGAAGTTGGACGCTGCGGGATATTTTCTAATAAGTAGAAGCGATTACTTGTAACATCAGGTGATATGTATCGTTCTTACGAGTTTAATCTAAATTGCAATATGTTCGTATATATTACGCAGGTATTTGAATGTGATCCTTCCAAAAAGTACGTATTTATATACCTGATCCTCAAGCATTAACTATGCGAGACCGTTTTCACCGGATAGTTCAAAGGTTAAGGGTAAGTACCTTTATTATATTTATCTTACAGGTAAGTACTATTCTTCTTATTGTATTTTTGTGTCTTCTACATAGTTCTTTTATAAACAACTGTAGATTATATTTGCGGTAGATAAAGGTACAGAGATCGTGGAATGAAGCGGATGGATGTTCCCCAGACGAACTACCTCGGCAATAAAAACAAGTGACATTGAACTTAATAAATTGTCACTTTTTACTAATTTTTTTATGTACATGTTCGTGTAGGTAGAGAACTTCCTAGGACGGTCCTGGGATGGTTACGGGTAAGGGTTTGCGGTTTTCGAGTAATAAAGAGTAATAAAAGTTAATCGTAGAGTCAGTTGTAAGAGCACTATAATTCCGATCGAAGTATACCACTCTCTCGCCAATTTGTTTCCAAATTGAAACCATGGCAACGAGTATTTTTCCCACCAGGCGACGCGTCATCCTACTCAGACGATTAAATGAGTCGTCTCATTGTAAACGCCGCCAGAGGACGTGGCGAGCGGTCTCAGATTTCCGAACGCGTAAAAACGTCACCCGAACGGTAACGATTCTATTTAACAAATTTCCGAAAGCCCCCATACAAGTGTCAAAAATTTATTTGCTCGCCGGCCCCGAAATTTATTTCGCTCCTAATGGTCCCGAGTCATTAAAAACAACTGTCCCCCCCTCACACCCCGGCCGAAACGTTAACCCGGGGCCACTGCTGCGCTCCGCAGTTGTTTTCCTTTCTACCTGCTCCGTCGACGTCGTCGGAAGAAGGACCATTGTCCGAAACTATTCTAGGTAAAAAGTCGAGAGTCAGCGGCGCGCCGGGGGGGCCGGGGGGACGAGCGTTCGTTTTTATGTCTTCGTCTACTCTCGACCGGGTCCGCGCTGTTGACAGATCGTCGATTTAGACCTCAGATGATGGAAAGGGGACGGCGCCATAAGAAGAAGAACAACCGGTAATGAAGATGAAACTAGGAAAACCAACAACACCAAGGCCACTGCTAAAATAGGGATATTGTTTGCCGCGAACTTTGTTCGAAAGATACTTGGAGGGAGCTATGAAAAATTGTCCCTTAATGGACTATATACACTACGTTTTACCGACCTTCAGCTCAAAACTACGACGACTTAAATTACATGATGCGAAAACTCACCGAAGAGTACAATTTATGGGACCTGAGAGTAAACACAAAATCGAGATACCATCAAGCACTGCAAAACTTATAAATATCTAGGAAATGTGATTTCAAACGCTGGCAAACTCGACAATGCAATAAAAGACAGAAATTTTCAAGACAGACTAAGAAAGAGCTGGAGGGATTGTATAGAATTTTATTTATAATTTATCAGGCTTGTTGAGTCAGCTAATCCGTGGAAGAAAACTGTTATTACTGTTATTAAATTCACAGTAAAAATTGCCTGCTGTTGCGTAATACGTTACGAAACTATTTATATTATAATGTACTTTCGTACTTTCAGATAAAAAATTTAACCTATATTTTATACCTATTTTTTTTTGCTATAAACCATTACCCAAGAGCATTTCTTTTTCAGTTGACGTGGACTTTGAAAAACAACTTCTGGGTTTATCACTCTTTTGGATTCAACGAATTCCGGATACTTAACTAGAAATTGGACAGTTATGTCTTCGCTCCTGAAATAACTATGTCATGATTCATTGGAAAATAAAATTACTTACGTAAAAAAATATCTATCTTACTCCTGTCAATACAAAATATAATGTTGTCCGATATATGCGTGTCATTACCATGCAGAATACCCAAAAATATCAGTCGGCACTTCTGTTGGCCACAACTGCTAGGATCATTCGGCGTTTGTGGTACTAACTCTTGCAGTTTCGTCTTATAAGTGTTAATACCTTGATTTATACTATTGAGGTTACCCGCAATGTCGACAAAATGGGTTAGAATATCGTCTCGTAATTTAGCTTTTTAAAATGAAATCTGGATGCGCCGTTATGCAACTGAGTTAAAAATTGTTGATTCCTATAAGCATTTAAAAAAATTAAAATTAACAGTTTTTCCCAAAATACCGCTTATTAACATGTATGTATTAGGAGTTGTTAAAGTCAATGCAACCAAAACAAAATCTAAATCAGGAACCATCAATTACTACAATCAGTACGAAAGGAGGCACTAAAATTGTAGATTCAGATTTAGACGTTAAAAGGTGACGGTGTGGCAACAGCGCGGAGTCGTAAAATCGCGCGTAGGTGACTACACTGTTCGAGATCGTTTTGTAGGGACAAGCCGCATGTTAATTTCGTGGTACCACGGGCTCCGGGGGGGCAGGGTGTGGGTCTCGAAAGCTTGGGAAACGTGTCCCATAACGAGGCGGCATAGCTTAATTTTTTTATAATTTATATGTTTATCTTTCACGGAGATGGTGAATAATTTCGTCGCTCTGTGATCGCTTCATTCAGTTGTTATTTTTGATTTAGCCTTTTCGTGGTAGGTATATAGCCGTCGGGTCTTAATGTTTCACTTCCGCGGCGAAAACCGCGCTGCTTTCGTGGGTATCGTTCGTCTCTTTTTATTTCTACCTAAATCGGATTCGATTGTAATGAGCGTTTCGCCTTTTTTTAATGACAATTTATGGCATTACCTCGAAGTCCACAAACTAGCACAATTTAAGTTCTTAACAAAATGGAAGGTTATACTATAATTATCTAATATTGTCATTGTTTTTCTCCTTCCTCGTGAGCATAATTTATTTTTTGAGGTCGCGATTTTGTAGAAACCCTTTTAATATGTTTTAGAATGTTGTAAGCTTTCGATTACGTTATGTACAGGGGCACACTCGCTATAAAATAAAAATATTTGAAGAACTTTTGTTTACAAAATTTCGAAAAAAGAAAGTGCAAATTCACACACCAAAAAATTTTTTACAAAAAAAAATAGTGAATTCACAAAACTTTTTACGAAATTTTGCAAAAGAATAATTAATTCACAAACTTTGCTCGAAATTATGTAAGAAACCTTAATTTTGAATTTTTTTTAATAATTTTAAAACCGGTAATGACGTTTACGTTTAACTTTCAACTATAGATTAATGATATTAAACATCACAATTTTTGAACCAATTGTATTTTGATTCATAATAACACTTGTTGCGTTATTTGTACACCCTGTGACGGATTGTGGAATATCTTTTATTATAATAATTAATACGTACGTCATTATTAAACCTTTTTTTAGCAAAACTTCCTCAAATAATTAACATTTTTTTAATAAATACCTAGAAAATATGAGTCGTACAGTGGTAACTTTTATTATTAATTAAACAAATAATAATAGTAATATTAGTTAACGTTCAATTAAACGATATTCTTCCACTTTTAAATTGTTTAACAAATATTTCATACATTTTTATTTTTTTATAATAAATATAGCTAGCTAATTAATTTGGCTACGAAGTATTTGTTTTAAAAATATGCAAGATAGTAAAAGGACATAATTAAATGTTAAGTTAGTAAAAAAATGCAAAAAAAAAACTATTCTACAGTCGTTTGTAAAAATAAATTGCAAAACATATTTAATCTATATATTTAGTTCATTATGCTGTCGCTGACAAATATGTACAGTTATTTATCTGGCTCTCTAATGGTACGGCAGTGGCCATAACCTATAATGGCGAATGATCGTGGCAAACGCGGCCAAGAGCATTAAATAAAAAAAATCTGTTTCAAAACGCTTTTAAGTTATATGATTTCAATAAAACCGGGTATAATAAGTAACAAATATATACTTAGTCATTAAAATGCCTACAAACGTAAATATTCGAATCTCAAGTTAGTTTCTCGAATTTGGCCATTTACGGATACAGTTTTTTTTTTAGCGTAAACCACGCCCTGTATATAAACAATGAGTAGTGAACGTGATCGAAAATCTGCGTTCGTGTCGCCGCGTAAGCGTGTGTAACACGCCGCCATAGTGTGGCAAGACAAACATTGAAAAACCACGCGAGTTGCGGTCAGTTCGCCATCAGATAACACCCTCGAACGGGCCAATTAAGGCCGTCCCTGTCGCTTCACGTGACCCGAGGTGTTAATAAGACCTTATCTCGTGGCACGGTACCGCGCATGCGTTGCCCTTAATTGGAACGCGGCAATATTATCGGAATGTGAAATGCACCCGGCCCCGGGAAATTTCAATTCGAAGCGAGTTAACGCTGCGTCTAATTGAATCGCCAGTCCGAATTGTAACCCCAATGTTTAATAATCTGGCGGTTTATTTGCTTAATTGGACCTATCGGAAGCGTCTCCGCCGGATATAGGTGTTATGGGCGAGTGTGCCATGAGTGTGGGTCCGACGTGATAAAAATCGTAAAGAAGAAGCGTCGGAAACTAACCACGATCCATAAATATATTTAAAATCTTTTTAAAAGTTGGAATAAAGCTGAAATAGGAAGGGCCAAATCGTTGTGCGTGACTGAAGTCAGAAATCCCAACGAAGAATAACCCAAGAATATCACTTAGGATGATTGTCGCGCATGTTGGATGGTAAAGATTGTTAATCAAATGGAGCGACTCTTTATTGACCACATTTCGAAGGTCTTAATTTAAATAAGCGAAGATCTAAGCAGTATGGAGCAACTTCGAGTCAGGTTACGAGTTCGAGGGTTAAAACTTTTCTTATATTTTTTCATATAACTTTCGTAAATTTTATATCTAAATTTAAACTAACTTCTTTCGTTTTAAAAGCTTTGTTTCTACCACCGTTACATTCTCTTGCTTCCTTTGGAATACATTGAAATATACGCACGAATATACAAACGTTAAATTATTGAATACAAATTATAATAAATTTTACAGTAATAACGCTCAAAGCTGAAATGTTATTCCTTTCCTCACCTTAAGTTCTTAACTAAAGTAATTCAACATGTATTATCTATTATTGTATTATTATACTGAAGAAGCCAATAAATTTACCAGCACAGCAAGCATAGAATTTAGCAAAACGAAATTTGGACTGCCCAATAAAAAAATATGTGATTTTTCTTTTGCAATAAATTTTAGGTCGGTGCGAATGCATTAAAACATTATCGTATATTTATTTATTTATTCTTTCTTTATAAACGCCAACTTCTACTCTAAATACATTGTTATTGACGATTCTCAACAAGCTGCTGTAATAATTTTTACAAAACTTCGTTTCGCCAATCATGCTGCTGACTTCTTCAGTGGTTGACTGAAACTGTTTCAAGTCGACAAAAACCGCCGCAGCAGGAATCCAGAAATTTTGTAGAATCACAGTTGTTGTATTTTTACTATTTACGACATAATATACAAAAAATATGATTAAACAGTATTTATTTCGATTCAGAATGAGCTTTAATAAGATTGTTTTAAGATTTATTATTATTATTATTTAAGATGATACGAATGAAATCCGCATAATCTTGAGCTCTACAATGTTTAAGTATGTTTTGAATCTTAGAGGTGAAAATGACGTACAGTAGTACGTCAATTAATTGAGGCCTTATGAGCAAATTCGACAGTTAAGAAATTTTTAACCTTATATAACTGCAAACAATGCTTCGTGATGTATTATGTCAAATCCTTTTGAAAAATCTAATAATGCTAATACTATGATTTTACCCGCATTTGTGGCCCCGAAGATGTCGTCACTGACATTCGAATCTGATTTTTCTCTACATGTTGTGACAGCTGGTTATTTATAATTTCTTGTTTATTTAGTTCTATGCCTCCTAAACAATAGTCTTCTTCCGTATAACGGGGGGCCATCAACGCTTCCATGCGCAATGCAACAAATCCACGCACTAAGATCTGCGCAAGCGCGGCGCCTCTTCTTTTCGGTCTTGCGGACAAATCAGCTGAAACCAGTCGGCCAAACTTCCGATCGCCGCGAGGTCCGCACGCCTCTGGCCGAAATGTAAACGAATAAACCCGTCCATTATGCCGCAACCTTTATTTTGCCGGTGCCGCCTCTGCGGCGGTAATTGCGCAGGCCCAGAAAAAAAGACCCGACCCATAAACAACTGCAGCTTTTTACGGCTAAATAAAAGTTAACTCCGAAGAGTACATTATCAGGTGTGTCTCTTTGGAGCGGACCAGATCGAGGAAGTGACCGCCCGGGGTTGACCACGGGAAGTTTAAATCGCCTGGGCCGTTGGGCCATAAGCGCAAGGCAAGGCATGCCCAGGCCAATAAAGCGGCGATCGTATTTAAATTGCTCGCTTAGGCTCAATTTCGGTCTTGTTTTCGTTTCGGTGCGTCTTATTTATGTCGGCGCTAATTCTCGATTGCGAATGTTTTTCGTGCCCGGACGAATTCCGGGAACGGAGTATACGGTAGTGACGCCGAGCGGTTTAGATTTGTAGCGCTTTCTCGTGTAGCGGGCGAGCAAAACTCAACGTAGTAGCCCTCTAATTTGCATTGACAAACAAGGATTATTTAGATAACATGTTCAGGAAAAAAAGTGCGTGCAGATCAGTGTTTAGAATGAAAAACCCGCCAAGTGTAAGTTAGCATGTGGAAGAACCCCGTTTTTCTCATACAAAAATGGCTTTCGACCACTTCCTAAAAATCTGGTATGTTGTAGTCTTTAACGTTGTGAACAAATGTTTTAATAATGGAAGATAAAAATTGTTATGGGTTAATTTTGTTTACAATCCAAAAGCACCACATTTTGTGTCTTGAAAACAAACTGCCATTACATACATATTTTAGTCCAAAAGTTGACAGATAAAAAGTTACAGGGTGCTAAAGTATCAATTTAATTTTCGTATTTATCGTTTAACTTGAAAACTTTTTAAGGATATTGAATCAATTTAAGTGAGGCTTAACATTTACAAAAAAAAAGTCTTTTATTGTATATGCGGTAGAATGGAATAAGTAAACTTTAATAATAATAAAACTTAAACCACTGCATATTATTCGAAACACCTTTCTTTTAACTATGTTTTATTTCAGTTCTTTGCTAAAGACATGTATTTCCCCACGATTTAAAACACCCCGTATTGGAAACTTTGAAACTATGTTACGGTATCTGAACAATGTATTACGCCATTTTCCTTTACAAGAAAAATGCCAGTCTTGTGACTATTGTGAAAATTATATCAAAATTTTAGGATCGTAGGATCTCTTTTGCATAAGAAAGTAAGGGGTCCTTTTGGAGTATACGAAGAAGATCTTACAGTCCTAATAGCATATCGATCTTCATTTTGGACGTATGCCAATATTACATAGGAATTTCAATTTAAAAGAACCCGATTTTTTTATTTATTCGTTAATCATATGTCCAGTTCTATTCACCGGCTATTTAAAGTTTAAAATTCAATTTAATCGTATTAATTTTTAGATATTTATAGATATTTAAGTACGTCATTTACCAAATGTCTAAATGGAAGCTAACACATTTTTTTCTTCCGATTTCTCTTGCTCCCTTATGAGTCGGGGCGACAACACCGATAATTCTCGGGGCCCTTTTCAAACGAAATGTTTTGATGTTGCGTTGTGTCGTGTTTGTAAATAAGTTTTTTTTTTACGTTGTTCTCGCTTTTTGTTGCAGGGTAGGCGCGAGCCCAGGGAGCGGGATCCTCTTGAGTAGGGAACTGCACCCCGCTTATCGACTTCCGCCTCATATGGAGTACCTCTATTCTCTGCAGCATTCCACCGCTAATTCCATTCACGGTAAGCGTAAGACTAACCAAAACTAACCAAATTATACTCGAAGCAAAACTTGCGTACTACTAACAAACTAACTAAACAAAACAAGTAAACATTACGTTTTTGTTTATTAGTGTTTCTGCGTCTATTAAAAATGAATTTCCTTCACATTCCGCGACATCGTCTACATATCTTACCCTTTCGGTATGTATCTATATATTTATGCACCAAAATTAAAAACAAAAAACAATAATAAATAATTCTCCCCCAGGAAGCGAGTTATAATTGTAAATGTCAACCTGATAATGATACTTTTTAAGAAAAGTGTTTAAATCTTGGAATTTGGAGTTTTTTTAAGTGTATTGTGACTATAAACTTCACTTTTTTTAATTTCGAATTCTGACTGTGGGTGACCTAAAAGTTTCTTCGCATAATAATTAATCTAATTATTCTTTTTTCAATAATAAATATTCGATCAATGTTAGTTGCTTGAGCCCACGATAGAACAGCGCTTCAAAAGAAAATTTATGTTGCCGACTTTTAATAGCAAAGCAGATTTTGTTTAATTTCAAACACACGTGATCAATTGATTATATCTTAATTTGAAATTTAACTCTTCTATTGATTTAGCCGGTATCACTGCTGTTATGTCATCGCGGTATAAAAAAGTTAACAGTCTTTTAGTCTCTTTGTTAAGCCATTTACATATAAAAGAAATATGGAGGAGGACCAAGAATTCCTCCTTGAGGAGTACTTAACTCTACACTAATTATATTGCACGACTCAGTACCAGCTTTTGAATTCACGATGATTGATGTATGAAAACACCCAGTCATTGGTGCTACCTCTGGCACCTACCCTGTGTCTTCCTCTTACTTTGGCACCCCTGCCCGTCCCACCCGCCTTTGGTACCGGTTGCTGACATTGACAAAGTCGTAGTCAAATCCGCAATTTATGCGTAAAAATGGCGTTTCCGGAATTTTTAAATAATAATTTGTGTAAATTGCGAATAAATGTTCTACCTATGATTAATATTGTTCTATTATGACTCCAATGCATTCTCGAAGTTTAAGGTCGTGGTTAGCGATAGTTACCTACTATAGAACGGTATTAGAGTGAGATATATTCTCGCACCTCGAGGCACTCGATCATGTCTGGTCCGCGTAATGAGATCTCGTCTTCGCTTCGTTGTTATGCCTTTTACATCGACAACGGCCTACTCGATGAGCCTGTCCGTCAAACGTCAAACGGATAAATGCGTTTCGAGGATACAAAAGTACCAGCGGGGTGAACCAAATATCCGTGCGTTGCTTAGAGACCAGAGGCGTCGGCTGTTTCGGAACTACATTCACAATTTCTCCTAAACTCGTTTTTTCGGTCCTTCGAGCCGGATTCTTCCGCACACAAAAGCGAAACGTTGTCGTGTACCGGATGTGGGTCCTTTTCAGACTCGTTCTAAGTACGTCGAGAAACAATCACGCTCGCCCGTATGCTTATCGTCACAACTGAAGCGTCTCTCGTGACAGTTTTATTATTAACGCCGGTAATGCAGGGCCGGATGTCCACGCTGGATGACGTGAGTGCGCCCAGAATTTTCGTTTCCTTACACTCTTTTGCTACCAAATATGGATTCTAAACTGATAAATTTAATTTATTAATTAATGAATATAAAGTGCAGTGTAGCGGAATAATAATAATAATAATAATAATAATAATAATAATAATAATAATATAATAATAATAATAATAATAATAATCAACTTTATTTCACATTGTGTCATAAATACATTACCTAAAAATAATACAAAGGAAATCAGCGTCAAATTTCAATTACATCGTATTTACAATTATTTAAATTTTACAGAAAAACTCTTCTATGGAGTAAGGTTCTAACTCGTAATTTATTACACAATCCCAGGCACATGTAATAAGGACTCCTTTCAGTTAAGGTTAAACGGTGAATAGGGTAATTTACATTTAGGGTTCTGATATTATATCTATGAAATATCTGTACTTCGAAGTCCTTTCGATTTTTAAAAAAGAATATCAATGCTTCATAAATATATAAAGCATATACAGTAAAAATACCGTCAGTCTTGAAGACCCCTCTACAGCTCTCTCTAAATTGTATTTTTTTGACAGTGCGAAGAGTCCTCTTTTGAACCACAAAAATTTTCTGTAGTTGACCACTACCCCCCCAAAAGATAATTCCATACCTTATTAGTAAAATGACGACGACCACGACAAAGATGGAAAGACAATATAGAGAGAGGTCTAAAGATGATGGATATAGAGAACTGGGAACAAGTAGCGAGAAATAGAACGCGATGGACGGGTGTGGTGAAAGTGATGTTGTTCGGCTATGTTGAGTAGAAGTAGACCGTTTTTGCAATTGAGTACAACATATACTCACTTTTTGATAATGTTGGAATCAACGAAATAAAAGAGTCTAAATTGAAATACAAAAATTATTTATTGGGCACATCCTATACTTAACCAAGACTATTCCATTGTTGTTTCTTTTCTTGCTCGTGCAATAAAAATGTAAAATTTTCAACTGCATTTTTTTTTCATCCATTATTCTAAACATTCGTTTATCGTTCACTCTTTAATTACCACAAGGGTCAGAATCACGATCATGTGTGTTGGTTACTACTGGCGAGGCACTGTTTCTGAAGTCAAATTGTTAAAGTATCTAATAAAAACTGATTACATTAACGCATCGAGTTGCAACTACCCAAAACTAGATGGCGCCAAGAACCTTCATTTAAAATGTTTGCTTGTTTTTAGAATTCTAATCCTTTTTTGGTAGTCAAATGGTTTTTTTCAAAGTATGCTTCACCTCTTCGTATAAGTAATTATACAGTGAACGCTCTATAAGCAACTCATTTGAGCCAATTTCAATAATAAAGTTTCTTATTGGAAAAAGTTGCTTATAAAAATGCAGTCTAAAAATACTTACCGTCCCGGAAATATTTTTACTTGTTTTTTTTACTAACTAAACTGTGTGGAATAAATATACAAACAAATTTTAATAAATCTTTGGTTTAGTACAGCACTAAATTCCAACAAAATAACCTCATTGTCAGTTTCTTTTGCCCATTCTATGACCAAATTAAAATAATTTATAATATCATTGATGTTTTTGTTGTAGTCAGGCGAATTTTCTACATTTTCTTCACTTTCTTGTTCAGGATTTTCTTCAAGGTTAAAAGGATGGCTTGATTCGCTTGTTCCACTAGCCCACTCCATAATTTCAGTATCTGTAATTGTAATTGTAATGTAAATGTAATCTTGTCAAGGGAATGTCATATTTTTCTGAAAAGTGATCAGAGGGAATATTGTATTAAATTTCATCACTTGACGAAAAAAGATGTTTAAATGTATAATATACGTTTTGGATGCATATTCATGTACTTTTAATGTCCTTTAACGTGGATAGTTCATCGTTTAACGAAATTGAACGTTTTTTTTTTCTTCTGAATGATTAATTAACAGAAACTAATACAATTCAAGTCACTATTTTGTTTAACTTCAATACTGGCAGCACAGCACACAAATATATTGCGATAAACGAATTTTTTACTGTTTGAGGTTATGTTGTGGCGAACAGCTGATTTTACTGTTTGGGCCTAAACTTGGCTCGAATATTTATATTGAAAAAATAATATGTTGCTTACACAGAACAGTCGAACTAAAAAAAGTTGCCACAGAGGGTTGGTAAATAAAACAAATCGTATAGACGATTTCATTACGTTTAATTACTTCGCAGACCGGTTGCTATTAGACGCTCATCATCTGACGCAGATAAGAGTTTTACGCACAGATGCTCGGTCGGCACCGTCCACTTTAACAAAAACGTAAAAAAAAAATAGCCTCGTTTATCGCCACGCATAACCTCAGCCGGTAAATTGTAGCGAATGTAATCGCCGCATCCGTCGTCGAAAGCAAACACGACCGGCAGCTTATAAATAAACGCCCGCCTCCTATTCGAGGCGACCCGGCGAATCCAAACAAACATTTCCGCAGCGAAAATAAATCATTAAAACGTCGATAAATATACAGGAGACTGGGCGAAGAGAGCGAGCTCGCCTTTTATATTATCTGATTTGTGGCGGTTCCGGCGGTTTTATTTGGCGCGCTCGGTAGGATCTACGTCCAGCCCTCGCGGATTGTTTTTTTCGCGGCGGGATTTTTTCCGAAAATAATAAGAGGCTTTTTTGCGTCGTGAATTGTTTACGTAGTATGCCGATAGAGGGCGTTGAATGTTAATGTTATATAACGGCCCGTTGGGGCGGATCTTTTATATTTCTCTTCTGTTTAAGTGAACCCGATGGATTTTTTAAGAAAAAAGGTTACCGGTAAAGTATAAAATTAAAGCATTCTGTATAAAACTTAGATATCCTGGCTGAAATGCTTATTATTATTATTATTATTATTATTATTATTATTATATTATTAACAAAACTTGTCATCCTATTTGCTTCCGGAAAAACTGCTGCAGTGTGGGTTGTTCTTTTTCTCGTTAAATGTAGATCGATTCGGCCTAGGATATTCTTGGTGGGAATGAAATCGAGTTTGGGCTATAATAGATACAGGGATATTTTTTATATTTGCGTACCCACCTACAGGCAGTCACACGGAGTTTAAATTAAAACATTCTGTTAAGAAAATGGGTTATTCAGAGAAAGAAAAGCTTCAAGTAGTTGGTCTTTCTTATTACAATAACGATAGAATAGCTGAAACTAGCTAGCTAGCTATCTAGCTATGATCGTGAGAATTTTCTGCTAAATTTACTCATAATATTCGTTGCATGTAACTGATAGGCAAAATCGACTTACATGTTACATGTAAACGAAATATAAACTTCTAATTTATTTTTACAGGTTATTTGATTACTATGAGTTCTTTTTTCCATTATATCCCACAAGTGCTCAATTGGATCGAGATTGAGTTTGAGGCCTGTGAGGAGTATTGTATTCACGAACAACATGAGTAGTGTGCTTTGGGTGTTTATCTTGCTGCAATTAATAGTCCTATCTGACCCAACTGTTTGTGCACTCTCTTGCAGATTTTATCTTCAACATTTTTATCCATTGTTCCTTCAATTACTACTAAATTACCACCTGATGTTGCTAGACTTCTTCCGACAGTTATTAAGCCTCCGCCTCCTTGGTTAAGAGTCTTAATTTTATTATTCTCTCGAGCCGACCATTCCAGGCACGTTAAACTTGCTTTATTTTATTTATTCCAGAAATCCATTCCACCATTGCTGTATTGTTTTGCTTGATAAAGTATTTTTCATCTATTAATTTTACTAACTAGTTTGCAGGGTTTTAATACAGCTTTGTATCCGCATAAATATTTTTTTATACAGATTTTCAATTTAATCAACCATCCTTCTGATTTTTTTCTCGTCTCTAGTAATTAGTTTTCGTGGACGCTCGCATATTTTCAATTCCGTTTTCATTTTTGTATCTCTTGTATTTCTTTGGACATTTTGACTATTAAACTTCTTTCAACCCATCATTTTACTAATAAAAGTCCTTATATGGGAGTGTACAGGATAGTATTTGGGGACTTGTTTCTAGACTCAGAACAACTAGACCAAAGAATACTGCACTTAGCAGATAATACGAGTTTGATAACAACTGTTAAGCGATAACAGCAATTTTTTTATTGGAGCAAAAATAAACTGATTCCTAACACAAAGAAAACGTACCTAATACTAACACAAAGTTCCAAATTTAAAAATATCACTGATTTTGAAAAACGCCAAGTTTTTTCCTGCATTCATTGATAAAAATTTGGACTGGACGTGCCATATAAATCCGTTGCAAAAATAGATTAAACTCAATCTATTTCGGAATTAGAGTACTTGGTCAGTATTTAGATAAAAGAATATTGCAAATTTTTAATCGGTACTAAAATATGGAATAATATTTTGGGGTAGTCATAGGAGACTACAAGACGTTCAATTATATCGAAATGTGTTACATTCAGGCATCTTCGAATCTTTGATGTAGTTACGTAGAAATTTGAATATCAAACGAATTGACAGTCAACGCTTGTTTAAAGTAGAAATTATGACTATTTTAATATCTTTGAGTTGCTTGTATGGCAACTTTGTTACTGTTGTATCGTTTCACTTTGTTTTATTATGTAACAAATTTGAAATAAATACTATTATTATTATTAATATTCTATTATTATTATTATTATAGTGCAACTATAAAACGACTAATTCGCCAAAGCCTACTTCGGCATTTCAAACTAAACTTAACCTAAACTTTTGCAGTTAAAAGCGCTTATATAATCTGTGATCGAATCATTATAATGTTGAACTTTTCTAGAATTTACTTTGATTAAGGTTTATAATATTTTATAAAAACATTTTGAAATAAATCGTTAACGTGCGTAGACATTTGCTGGATATTGTATTTTGAGTGGGCCGGGTGACGTCACCGCATCGTTCTCGGTAATCCTCGCCTATGCAACCTTCTTTGGCTCACCGCTGTCGGATACCACCAATGAATAAACGAGATCCGATTGATTCGACTAGTTTGTTTTTCCATATAAGTTTCCAGGTTGTTAGTTTCGACACGAAAATAGAAACGCATCGCACAGAAACTGACTGATAATTTACGACCGCGTCATCCGGCTCTCGGCCCCTTCGATCTTTGAAATTATTTAATATCGGAAAGTCAAGTGCGCCGTGAACGAGCCACCGCATTTTTGTCGAACGTCTTTTATACGCCATTTACGAGGTCCCGTCGTAAACGTCAGCTTATCATATTTTAAGGGCCATTCCGTTCGATATTTTAACGTCTAATAAAGCCAACTCGTTCGATTACCGACCGACAGGCCGTCGTAAAATAGAGGTTTTATCGATTTATTTACATGTAACGTTAACCAAAAAAAAATTGGCATAATTTATGTTATTATTAACGGGTTGCGCGATTCGCTGTCGACGCTGTGACGTCAAAAGTTGCGAAATGACGTCGATGGTCCCAAAAATCGACGGTTCAGTTTTATTCAGATTTAAAGTAACATTTTCCAATTCGCTGATTTTATTTATTTCAATAATTCAACAATTATTATTAAAAAAATTATTAATTATATGTCATAGCCTAGATATATTAAGTTCTTCACAAATGTTATTCTTTTTGCCTAAACTTTTTTATTACGGCATTATCCAATCCAAAAATACAGAATCTTATAGCATATTTCGACTGAAACTAGCTTATTTTACTTACGGGTAGATAGAAAATTGGATTTTCTTCTTTCATTGTTGTGAAGAAAACGTCCATACTACGTCATAGTTTCATGGCCATTATTGTTAAAATGAAAAAAACCGAAATACCCATATGGCCATCGTTTAATATATTATCAATATTGTTATTTAACCATGGTCCTAACGATGTTAAACTATGGCAAATTAACCAAATTAAAAATAAAAAGCAAGAATAAAACTAACGCAACATGTTCCTGTGTGTTACCAGGTAAAAATATGAAAGATATCGATATATTTTGGGTGGAAACTTATGGAAATATGCACTATTTAAATAAAATAGTTATAACATGTGTATGATGAGATGTAAGAGATGAAAACAATTTAATATTCCCTGATCAAAACTAAACACAATTGTATTTTAAATATTTAACTAATATGTTTGGTGGTGATGTATAAGAAATATAACATCAACGAAATGAAAACAAAACTGCATACTTCAGAGAGTAGTAAAATGCTGTTGAGAAACGTCAAAATGAAATCCTTCCACTTCAGGAACAATAAAAAGTAATAAAAAAAATAAAGTAAGATATTGTTTGTAAATCACAGTAAATGTTGCATATCTCTTTTTGCTTAGAAATCATCTCGCTATCATAATTTTCAAAAACAAAAAAAGAACATAACAGAAGTAGTAACAAAGTTATGGCATGAAATAAGAGATTTTAAGGTTTTTGTAGCGCCCTCTATATATTATGCCAAAAAAATCACAAAATATTAATACGCTTAAGAAGAATGCCACAGAATCCTTCAAAAAAGTATGCCAATAAACTGGGGTGACAGTTTAGTCACAGCACTCTCGAATGTTATTTTTAAATATTACCTAATGAAAAATAATACATTTCAGGTATTTGCCAGGCTTTGAATTTTGACGTTTGTCAATTCTAATGGTCATATCGGTGAACTTTAAGTCACTCGTTTATTAACCACTCGAGCCGCTGCGCTCTGCTCGTGTCAAATAAACTCGTGAGTCGAATGCCGTTTACCGCACTTGTTGCGCAATATACTATTTTCTGCTCTACCAAAACATATTTTTTCTCAAAATTTGCTCGAACAGTGACAAAAAGCACTTGGCGCATTTGTTGTCCAAATGCGTACAAACTTTGCATTACTTACAAAACAAAAGTGGTACCGTAGGGGTTCATTTAATATTTTTTTATTTGTGAAAAAAGTACTTTTTGAACCAGTCAATATCTATCTACTCTATATATTACCAAAGTCCGAATCGAAAAGCTCTAACGTTTTAAAGTCCTTTTGTTTGCGTAATTGAGTTGAAATATATACCACGTCGTCCGTTACAACACCGCGTAGCTTGAAATTGACGAATTAACATATGAAAAAAGATAATCTCTGCCTCGCACATGTTATTAATGACTGGAGTTTGTTGAAGGCTCTCGAGCGATCAGTCAATTTAGCATTCCCGCGGGTATTCGAAGCGGTAGACGTATACGTAGTCGACCAGACGATTTGTCACTGAAATGTCGAGCGGACAGTCTCCGTTAAAACAGCGGAAAATACGACATTCATTGTACCGTGCTGAAGTGTTAAGTAGAGTGTGGAGATCAATTTTAAAAGTCTGTCGGTTTTTTTTTTGCTGAATGTTAATGATAAACTGCACCCTTGATTGCTGAATGAGCTGTTGCAGGCCAAAAAGGCTCAATTTTGAGTCCATCTTCCTCTACTCACTCAACTTTTGCAGGATACGAAGCATTTCACGAGGAAGAAACATCAGTAGATAGGACAAAATGGTTTTTCAATCCACCAAGTGGTGCTTCGTGGGGATTGTAAAATTTGAATGCCTATGGTGAAGAAAAGTCAAAGCTGTTTTGCCTGACTTAGATGCATTAGAAGCAGTAAAAATGAATGGGAGATTGACTTTACATAATTTAACATCACTTAAGGGAAAAATAAAGTGATACAGCGGGACGAAAGGAAAATTACGTGAAATAAAAAATCAAACTTATGATTTTCTTGTTTTTTCTTTTAATGATCTTGATGTTAATAAAATTAACCCCGTTATGAGATTGTTCTTATATTTGACTTTTTGTGTTTGTTAATTTTGAAATAAGGAAGTTGTCAAGGCATGTGAGAGGATAATTCAATACAAAATTTAAAAAAAAATGTTTTTTTATTATTTCTTTAGTTTTAAACATCAATTATTTGAAAGGGGTTATTATTTATATATACTTACTTATATATAAACAAGCCTGATTAATTAATAACTAGCCATAGTCTTCAAAAGTTGATATTGTTGTAGCCAATAACGAAGGTTCACGAAGGTTGACGACTTCCGGAATGGGGCAGCTAAGAAAAAAACGCACCACACAGAGTTGAAACCACTAGAAAGCCAGGAAGAACGAGAATAGTATTATACCGACCGTATTTGAAAATAGTAATGGTCTGTTTGAACAGAAGGCTTTGGGGTTGTAATAAAATTCTGTAAAGTATTTTACAACTCTTCGTGCCCGGTTGGTCGCATAGGCGTGCTTAGGGGTATTTCATGGGGGCATTTCATTTGGAAACACAACTGCGGTTCATAAAGAGGCCCGATTAACATTGATTACCATAAATCATCGTAATCATTGGTAATAACGACAATTAAATAGATCGCACTTTAAGGCAAGTATTATATAAGTTTGGCTTCCTATCTTAACGTATTTTCCTAATCTAACCTACCTTATGAGGTGGACGAGTAGGTAAGCTTAAAAAAAAACATACTTACCCTACCAAAGTGATGACACGAACTTACTTAGAAATGAAGACAGGCTTTGTGTCACTCTGGAGCCATGCTGTCAATTTTAAAACTGAAAAAGTTTGGTGAACTTCAAGTCCAGAGCGATTAATCTTATTTTCTTCCCCTCTAGATATGTAGCTTGTCCCTGCGTCATTTGTATAGTATGGGAATATACAATGCTGTGAAATATCACAATTCAATACCTAGCGTAGAATCAAATTATCATATCATCATAAATGAACATAAGTTCTCATACTTACAATTAGATTACAATTATCCTATCCATTCGTTGTCTCTTGCTTAGAAAACTTGTCGCTATACTGCTGTATTATGTACCCCCCTAAAGCAATTCTTGAAAAACCAGCATATTTTTTATTTATTTTTTTAGATTTAAGACACACAATTTTTTTGATGTGTTTCCTCATGTCAGTCTGCGTTTTTCCAGTGTTATTTTATAATACATAACTCTTTTATTTTTACCTAGGTTTTTAACCTATTTCAAGCTTTATAAATATATGTATGTTTACGAATATGTTTTCAAATAAATGCATCTCCTCTTTCTCCCCGATTTCGAGTTATTATCCGAAGAGCCTCGGAGTTGCCCCGTGACAATCGGCGCCACTGGCCAAACTGGATGCATCTGGCGATGCTAAAACGAAATGTGCTGGTGCGGCAATCTATTTCGGTTTTGGTTTAACGATGTTATTCTTTATAATTTTAGACGACATAAATGAGGTCTGCGGGCGTTATGAGCGATGAGAGAACGCGTTTGTTTAAACGGAAGAAATATTTATAATTAATAACGTGTTAATTGACGGGGATGAATATTAAACGGTTTTTAAAGATGTCGCGGCGATATTAAATTGATATGGGCGGTAATTGTATTGGATTGTTATTCTTGCTAGTTCAAGGGTGCAGGAGTACCAAACCAAATCCGAGTCTCTGGTTAGGAGAACGGGGGTTCCAGTGGTGACCAATCGCTGCTACTGTGGTGTCTAAAGTCTGCAGTCTACGGACTTCATATTATGCAATCAGTGGTCGATAATATTATATCAATGGAAGAGCATATCAACGTTTTCGTGTTTTTGTGGCAATTAATAAAGTTTGGTCTCTCCGAAAGTCCGACCTGGCCGTGCCGCAACCAGCCTATTAAACATTTCAAACAATGGTTCCATATTTTTTTGGAAATAACAATAATTGTAACTCCGATCCTAACATTTCGAAGAAAAACAAATTTTGAAAATGCGCTATTACACCGGTATTGGTCATTTGTCTTTTTTAAATCCCCATTAATAAAGTTTCATAATTCCATTATTTTTCATTTCATTTCATTTTATTGCACTGAATTTAGCAATTTTCTGTTATATGAAAAGGCTTAGCTAAGCTAAGAACCTAACATAACAAGTTAAGATGAGTTTGATGTAGCCATAAATGGTTTTTCCAACGAGACCAAGTTTGTTAAAATGCGTTGAGCCGGTCAGGAAAAAGTATTAAAAAAACTACTGGAAGTTTTAAAAATATATATTTTGTGGTACCTTTACCTGGTGGATTTCATAGAGAATTTAAAATTATGTAATCAAAATTTTACTTTTATTTTTGTCTTAAGCTATAACATAAGCTAAAACAGCCTGGGGCCATATCTGGACTATAGGGAGGATGATCTATCTGTTGGAATCCACACTCTAAAATGGCATCTTTAGCAACACCAGCAGTATGGACCGGTGCATTATCGTACAAAAGACGCACGCCTCTGGTCAATTTTCCTCGACGTTTTACACGTATGCAGTCTCGCAATTTATGTAATAATGTTGCGTAATATTTACCATCCATAGTGGTATTAATGTCTTTAAAATATATCAAAAGTATTCCTTCACAATCCCAAAAGATCGTGGCCATCACCTTTTTTGTTGACTGCCAGGCTCTGAATTGTCTTGGAGGTGCTTCACCACTCCATTGATTTTTTTTTCGATAAAGGGTCGTAATAGAGAACCATAGTTTCATCTCCCGTCACAATAGTTTCTATCACAGGCTTCGGTTCCGACCCACAGAGAAAGACCACGCACACTCGACACGGTGTTGTTTTTGAGTAGCAGAAAGGTTTTTAGAAACCCATCTTGCACTAACCTTATGCATACCTAAATGATCAGGATTTGACGAACACTTGTATAAGAAAGCTTAGTAATTTCTTAGATTTTCTTGACCTTTAAACGTCGATCACTCAATAACACCTCTTCCACAATCTCAACAATATCTTTCGTTATGACCTCCACTGGTCGACCAGTTCTTGAATCATCTTCAAGGGACTCCTGGCGCATTCGAAAACGTTTTGCCCATTCTTTCACTACAGAATACGAAGGAGAACTTTGGCCGTACACAACATCCAGCCTTTCTTTAATAATTTTAGGTGCTAACACTTCTTTTGTCAAAAACTTTATGACTGCTCTATCGTGATACTGGAGCTGCATCTATGTCAGGCCGGGAAATTTTGGCGCTAACCTCGTACATTGAAAAAAATCATAATACAATAACCTAATGAAACAGATTTCAAGTCTCTGCACAAGCTCAGAGGCAGTACAGCGAACCTTCGCAGCAGAAGATCATGATCAACTGCACTCTCAGGATAGGAACCGTCCTCCCTGAACATTTGATACTTCAGTAACCTTCTCTGCACACTCTCAATGGACTGAGCGTGGCAGTCATATATTGGTGGCCGGACTAGCGAGTCATAGTCCTAACGTTCAATAATAATTTAACAGATTCACCAAATTTTTGAGATGCTTTTTCAATTAGTAAGTGATAATCTATGTGGTCAAACGCTGGAAGTGAGTGTATATAACTGGACCTTGTTTGTTCAGGGAGTCACAGACATACGAAGACAGAGAGCACCAGTTGGTAGTGGGACATGATCTTTTCGCATAAAAACCATGTTGTTGCGTAGATTATTTCTAATTTGAGCAAAAATAAATTTATTTAATATAATCTCTTTCCAAGAACATTGCAGACTTCATTATTATTATTTTTTTGAAATTTTGACAGATGCGTCGGATTTCCTTTGGTTGTCCGTTGTTGTAGTAACCGACGACATGCAAAATAGGGGACACTTAATAGACACGTTTATTATGGCGCGTTAAAATAACCGACGACCAACCCGAGCCGCGCGACGCTGAAAATAGCAGGAGGGCATCGGCTCGTTAACCATAATATCGTCAACGATCCCACAGGACGTGCCGTTCGGAGGCGACGTTGCCGATCACTCGACAATCTACAAAATCTCAACTCCGTCTCTTTAAAAACGGTGAATTGAAAACCATTAGTGTCCCCGCTACTTTGGCGATACAATGTACATGAGAAAAAGTGGTTCCAGTCATTGAATATTTGTTAATATCACAAATTAAGCCTGAATTTGTTTATTCCGGCAGACACCCAAGCAACATGTTTGAAAAATGACTTTATTAAAGTTTTGATTCCTCGCTGTGTAATTTTAAATATTTTTTTTTGTACATAAAATGGTTTTTGACGGTTCTATTATAATGATAAACCAATAAGTTTTTCGCGCCTACCTTGAAAGCAAATCATATCCATTAATATCCTACAAATTTGGCAACGGAGTGCGTCTGCGTTTAGAATGTGAGTTTTCATGCAGCTTGTTATAACGTCATCGCGTTTAAATTGGCAGCACCGCCGCCAATTGTGACGTTAACAAGGTTCTAATTAAACGCCTCAGATTTGTCTGGCGTATATAAATCTGGAACGTCCTCACTCTCTTTGATCGCAACATATCACGCGTCAATTATTGCTTCAGCCTGGTCGCAAATCCCAAAGTACAAAATGATATTGAGTCCATTGTTAATAATAAAAAAGCTCAATAGATCAACTTTCACTCTACAGACATGTTCTCAATTTGAATCGAAATTGACGATATAATTTCGTATCGCATTATATAGTTATTGTATTCGTAGTAATGGTTTTCAATGTTTGATATCTTTTTTAAATAACAGGTAACTCGGGTAGGAAAGCTAAGGGAAGGAACTAATAGTTATGTCTCAGAATCAAAGGCCGTTCTGAATGGTGTTCCTCAAGGTCGCTTCTTATTTCGTCCATGCCTTATTTAATCCAGAGCGTCCTTCCACCTCTTTCTTTCTCACCATTTGTTAATGGCAGCTCATTGGACAGGAAATTTTATTTATATTATATATAAATATAACTTTGTGTGATATTTGCTGGTACACAAATAGTTTTCGGATGCAATATTTGCATGTATTTATTATATTTGCTAGGCAGACATTTTCAAAACTTAGTACAAGAATTTTATTTTCCTTTTGCTTATTTCTGTTCTACAATCTGGACGTCCAATTTTCGATGACTTTTTCCAACATTTGTGGCTGTATATCGGCAATAACACGGCGAATGTTGTCTTCCAAGTGAGGATAAGCTTCGCTCCAAATGCGGCAGTTTTGTTTGTTGACGTAGCCATTCAACCAGAAGTGCGCTTCATCGCTAAACAAAATTCGCTTATGAAAATCGGGAACAACGGCAATCTCGCCCATTCGACGAATTTACGCCTTACTTGATGATCGCTTGGCTTCAATTCTTGCACGAGTTGGATTTTGTAAGCACGTAAACCAAGATCTTTCCGCAAAATCGTCCATAAATTCGATGGACACAGATCCAATTCCTGTGCTCGATGGCGGATGGGCTCATTCGGGTCTTCCTCAATGCTACGCTCTACAACAGCAATATCTTCTTCTGTACGCACCGTACGGCGTCTCTGGGGATGCGAGTTATCAATAAGAGTAAACGTGGTGCGAAAACGTTCCATGGTTAATAGAATTAACTGCTCCGATGGACGATTTTGTCCACGATAAAATGGACGTAGGTCGCGATACGTATTCCGCACAGAACCATTATTTTCGAAATAAAATTGCACTATTTGCTAGCGTTGTTCAGGCGTGAGTCTATTCATGATGAATTGCCAAACCAAACTGAGAATAAATCACTTGACAGCTGTTAAATCGGTCGCCATCTTGAACAGTAATGCCAACTTAAAGTTCTATACATCGAAAAAAAACACCAATTAGTAAGAATTCCGTAATATTCGTATCGCCAAATGCCAAAAATATTTAAATTATAAACTGGATTTTCTTTTCAGGACTTGGTCTCAGTTCGGAGTACCTGAACGCCAGAGGGCTGACGGATCTTCATCCCTCCTCCACCCTGGCCAGTAGCGAATTTCCCTTTAGTCTGGACGGTAAGCTACTTAAATCCTTTATTGATATTTATAATCAAATTTTACGATATATTTTTTGCGATTAATAAATACGTTTGAATATTTTATTTTATTTAACCTGGATACTTAAATTATGAATTGTTAATTGTATTTTTAATTTGCTTCTGCGGTTGATCGTGGATTTTATTGTTTGCCAATAGCTCTGAAACCAATAAGGATATCGACATTCTGTTTTTACTTTTTTTTTGCAAAATTAGTCTACTACGATTTCTTTTGCTTAGTCAAATAGTTTTTGGTTTTCACACGGTGGTTTGGAGTGAAAAAAATCATTTTATAAGCGGTATTAATCAGGCTTTTAGAGAGCGACCTTTGTTTTGGTTAGTAAGATACATCAAAATTGGTGGGGCCAATCTTGGGTATACTGAAATCAACTTAACTCAGACCTTATTTACTAATGTAGCTTTTCTTTATAAATTTGGAACTAACTTGTAAAAAAAATAACATTAAAGTTATATGCTTTGATTTTGTTCATATTTTGGAAAAGCTAATATTCAAAGACATGCAGGACAAGTTTAGTTTACATATAAAAATTTGAAAACTGACCACGTCACTACGTCACAGCTATTTAGAAATGCAAAAAAAAACAAATTAGCTATTACTTTCCGTCTTTAATGTCGTGAAAAACTAACCAAAGTCGCAACGCCAGCTTTAACAATAACGTAGATACGCCGTAAAACCAGCAAAATAGAACAAACTGTACAGGGTGGTCCAAATTCGAGGGACCTCTATGGTTTTAAGCATTTGCAGCATAGTTTGCCCAAAACTAATATGCATGTTACTGGCTGGATTTTCGAGAGAAGTCAAAAACTGGAAACCGCATCGTTATATGTCCAGGCGTTTTTGAGCTACAGGGTGATTCTCAAAAATATGCGATTTTAAAGGCCGTCTATAACTTTTTTAATTGTAATAATAGAGTTTTGGAAAAAACATTTTTTTTTAAGCGGGAATCTCTCTATCTTTTCTGTTTTGTCTTAGAGCCTTTAGATCCCGAGATATCATCACACAAAGTTATATTTATATATAATATAAATAAAATTTCATGTCGAATTATGTGCCATACGCCTATTTTTATTAATTAGTTTAAAAGATATTTGTAATTTTTGATGTTTACCATAGTAGGCGCTGTACGCGCCCTAAATGTGTAGATAAAATTTTATTGTTTTTTTTTTCATACAAAATCAACTTGGCTACGACTACGAGAGGACACAACAACCTCGCACTATAACTTCTAGTTCACAATAATTATTAAATGGGGGTATTCCATGGGGTAAATTCGCCATTAAAAAAATGTTTTTAATATAAATCTCTATCTTTACAAATAAAAAAGTTTTGAGAAACGCGCATTTTTAAGAATCACCCTATAGCTCAGAAACGCTTCGACATATCACGATGCGGTTTTTAATTTTCGACCACCCCGTACATTGTCCAAGATTTTTATTCAACTCGCGTAACTCACGACTCCAACTGAAATCCTGAGGTCTAAGGTTAAAATTAACGTAAATATGTACTGCGAACAAAAGCAGCAACGATAACCAGCTAATGCATCGATGTCTGCCGAACAGTCATTAGGGAAGGGGCTTTTTATTTAACACACAATTAAGATATCTAAAAATAAATATGTATTAAACGCCAACGGATGTGAAATCATACGGCTCTCGACGCCTCATGAATATTTTATCAGATAGGCAATAGAGACGGAAAGTATTTAGCCGGGTGATACTTAATGCTCGCGCGTTCCGAATGGAAATTGGCCGACAGAAAATGATTTTTTTTTTGGGTACAATTGACGAGCAAGAGTCCGAACATCAGCACATGAAAACTTGCATAGAAGTAAGAGAATTATGAAAATACATAACAACACAAAATTTTATTAGTAGTATAGTATATGTATTAAACGAGTGACTTAAAAAGTTATATACTATACTTTTTCTACGACCCTTAGTTTTAGGCATAGATATTATTATTGTATTAGTGTATATTTTTTGAGGAATGCTTTAGTTAATACCTCTAATCAGAATTAAATTAAGAACTACACCTCGCACTTTACTTAGCAGTTAAGCTTATTTTTATTCAAGACAGGACGTTCATTGATTTAGGATATATATTTAAGGAAATGTCCGTGTTCTAAATCGGTTGGTATTGGCAAGAGAAGGTCTTTTTTTATTTATAGAAGTAATAATTCACCTCCAAAAGTATACACATACACAAGGTATTGAAAAAAATTAAAAAAAACGACTTCTTCCATTTCATTGGTAAAATATGCTGCGTTGCTGGGAAGAACGAAATAACGTTTATGGGGCATACAGGGCATATTGCATTTAGTTTTTAGATAAACAGGTAAATACGGTATGTCTTGAATAAGTTAATACAAAAATTATGGACGAAAAACTTAAACTAAGGTTAACTTTCGACAATTTGTATCTCTGAAATTGAATTAGCATTTTTGAGACACTCTGTATATAGGATCCAAAAATGTTGAACGTTCAGGTTAGGATCATGCGCCGTCGCCAGATTGTGCACAATTTCGCTAAATTATCTTTTATCTTTATCTGTTATCTTAACTCCAACTCTTACTAAGTCTTAAGTTATTTGAGGTACATACATTATGTCTTGTTATTACCAAAATTATTGACGATATACTAAAACTAAGGTGGACTTTTGATAATCTGTATCCGCGAAAACATCCACTTTTGCACTGTGATCAGTCGGTCAGGTAGTTTGCCGTCCAAAAATTCAAATCTAATTTTTGAGACACTCTGTATATAAGGTGACTGGGACACTTGAATAAAGTATAAGACCAAAAAATGTTGAACATTCAAGTTATGATCATGCGCCGTCGCCAGATTGTGCACAATTTCGCTAAGTTAAGGAAAAATAAATACGAATAAAAATTCGTATTCTTCGTCTTTGAATACTTGTCGAGGGTTGATTGTAAAATTTTTAACTCTTTTGTTATCTTAAGAGATGGAGCTTACCAAGTTTTAAGGTATTTAGGATAAATACAGTATATCTTGAATAAGTTATTACAAAAATTATCGACGAAAAACTAAAACTGAGGATTTACGGAATCATTCATTTAGTCGGTCAAATTTTTTGCCCTCAATACCTTCGAATAGCATTTTTGAGAGACTCTGTATATACGTTGTCCGGCATAATCGAATAGAGTATACGATAAAAAAATATTGAACACCGAGGTTGGGATCAAAAACATAGCTATCTCATGCGCCGTCGCCGGATTGTGCACAATTTTGCCAAGTTAGGAAGAATGTAGATTCAACCGCGATATGTTAGTTTTGTTAGGTAAAAATAAGTATTCTTCATCTTAATTTAAATTTCTATTTACGCAAATTTTTAACTCTTCTGTTACCTTAACTTTAACTCCTACCATATTTTAAAGTACCTAAGGTGTCTTGAATAAACCAATGCAAAAATTATTTACGAAAAACTAAAACTAAGATACACTGTTAAGAATCTATATCTCCGAAATCATCCATTTTTGGACTGCAGTGAAATATAAAGTGGAATATAATTTTTGAGGCAGCGCCGTCGCCAGATTGTGCACAATTTCGCCAAGTTAGGGAAAAATTCAAATTGATTGCGACTAAATTTTTTGACAAAAATAATCTTATTCTACAGGGTCCCGACTGAACAGTCCCCGTCCCGGTGGCGTACGTGCGTCCCGTAAACGGGCCCTCTCCTCCTCACCTTATTCGGATTCCATCGACATCAACTCCATGATCCGATTCTCCCCTAACTCCCTGGCCTCGATCGTCAACGGTTCCCGTTCTTCGTCGGCCTGTAGCGGGTCTTACGGGCACTTATCTGCGGGCGCCATCAGTCCGGCACTGCAAGGGCTGCACCCGGTCCTGCAGGCGCACCTGATGCGAGCCGCGTCCGGCCCGCCTCCGCCGCTGTTGCCGCCACCGCCTCATCATCCCTCGACGCCCGTGTACTCGTTGCCGCCCCATCATCCGATGCACCCCGTTGGTCAGCAGCATCAACCGTTAAAGACTGATGTAAGTAGGGCGTCACTATATACAACATTTGTAGAATGAAATAGAATTTTATGGACTATAATTGTATAATTTGACAGGTACCTTATAGCAAGTCAAAAAAAAAAGAATATAGAGAGCAAAGATATATCAAATAAAAAATATGTATACTTGAACCAAAAATATAGTGCTTTTACAACCCACCCCGTGATTAACTTTGCCTATTGTTTACTCCAAAACCGCCCTTTTAGAACACCGTGCCGATCTACTTACACTACTTACATGTAACTATGTAGAAGACACAAAAATACAAGAATGTTCTTAATCGACAGGCATATCATCAAAAATTGGATTATTCATTTTTAGAAAACGATGACGATTACTAATATAGTCTTTACCAGACGCTACTAAAATATTTTAGAGGAATTAATTATATAACTTGAGAGAGATGAGAAATTCGAGCATATTTTGTATTTTTGTATGTCTTTTAATTATTCTTTCCATTTTTCTAATTTTGGTTTTATTTAAAAAGAATGATATAAACCTGGATCGGCAAGAATTTTTTTTTTAAGATGAAAGCTGTTTAGGCTTTATTTTAATTGTGAATATTTTCAAGTAATGGATATAAAGTGAACCTAAACTGGCAAGTTAAAGTGTGGTCTATGAACAGGCCTGTTTTTGCAACTCTGTGAGCAAGCTATAACTTTTTGTACCTCCTCTAGCCCCTTACCGTGGAAAAAATGAATTAAAAAAATAATATAAATGTTATAGCGGTCTCCAAATTTAGCTAGATTTTGTATTTGGATAGTTTTCACCTATTAAAAAAATCCTAAACTTTTTGCGAAGGTTATCAAAATCTTAAGTTTCAAATTGTTTTTCAATTTCTATAGCCGTTTTTAGATATTTTCAAATCTCCTTACTGTTTATAAAAATATGGTAAAGTAAACCTAAGCTTGTAAGTTTTATAAATACTATAAAACTAGTGAATCATATTTTGTCACAATATGTTAATATTATTTTATATTTACAAATAAAATTTAAATTGATGCATTATAAGGAGGGTCCAAAACGACTATAAATCTCTGTTTCTGTTGACGGTCCTGAGATAACGGAACTTTCAATTCAAATTTTGAAGCGAGCGCCATTTTATTAATGGTGCTATTAAATAAGTGTCTCCAAAAACTGAATCTTTCATAATTTTATGTCAAATTTTGAAAATCGCGATTTTTTAAATATACACTGGTATCGCAGGTGATATTCAAAATCAAAATCAAAATAATAACGTATTTTGCCGTACACATGGATAGTTGAAAACTAGATTTCACTTTTACTGTATTCTATTATGGTATTTACTTCGGATACTGCAGCTAGTAGTATTACTGCAGTATGAGGTTATATGGGAGGCTTGTCTGTAATATAACCGACCATTTCCAGAACACTAATGACCGGAGAAAGTCCGAAAATAGTACAATAACGCACCTGGACATAGACAGCTCTAACAGGAAGGCTAGGATCAAGAAGGAGCCCCACGTGATCCCCCACGTCACGGAAGCTCAGAACGATCCGGCTGATCCCAAAGACGAGCCGGGTGATTTTATAGAAACGAACTGTCATTGGAAAGACTGCGGTACCGAATTTGGCACGCAAGATGAACTCGTCAAGGTGAGCAAACGAAGCTCCTAAATTAGTCAAATCGAAAAATTCTATATCCTAAAAGTCAAATTTATTATTTGTAACAAACCTTTACTATATTCCGAAAATACCTTCGCATGAGGCTGCTTTTTCGTACAAAACAATCCCGCGCTTGGAATTTCCTCATCATATGTGGCTCACTTGAATTCTACCACACCCATACCATTACGGTAAAAACCAAATACTACCAATACAATGAAATATCTACATGCCGAACTTAAAACTATTTCGTTTTGTAAGAAGATACTGAGACATTTTTGAATATTTATTTTATTACAACGCACCGGCCTAACCGTCGACTGTCGTAAAATTAACATAACCTCTTAAGCCAGGGGCGCACTGTCAACTATTCGACGCATTTCAGTAAATGTAAAGAAATGATGATATTTTTCTCTCAATTGATTGGATTTAGGTTTTAATTGGTTCAGTAGGTAATGCGCTAAAACAATCTGTGTGAATTGGACTTTTGGAACATAAACATCCTTTGAATAAAGGATTTCTCTGGTGGCGTAGATAGGTAGACGATGTTTTTGCTTGTTTCACTGAAACGGAAACTGCAGTTCTTTTTGAATCAATATTAATTAATCATATTAACTTCGTACAAAATTTACCATAGAGACGGAACTAGATAACTCTCTAAACTTTCTGAATTTAACTGTAACTAGACTACAGAACAAATTAGCATAAATTATTACAAAATAAATTACACACACAAAATTGCTCCCTTCTATGCTTCTATCCACAGACTACCTAATATACCACCATTTCCATTTCTAATTTTGAAAAAGAATTAAATATTATAAAACAAATAGCTTTCTTCCGATACCTCTTTGACAGATAAGATTATAACTAAAAAGCAGTGTCAAATAAGTCTGAACTTTATCTATCTATTAAACACCGAACCTAAAATTTATAAAACAATAAAATACATTGGAGAACCAACCAAGCAAATTTCGAAACGTCTATCTAAATTTGGCCTTAATATTGTTTTTAAAACTGAAAGCACCATAGAACACTTTTTTAAAAACAATAAAACTAAATTACGAAAAACTCAAAAATCCGGAGTCTACAAGTTGAAATGTGGATCACTTGGAACATTTAAGAAACGCATCAATGAACATAAAAGGGCGTATAAAAATAAAAGTTCGGATCCTTACTGCGAAATTCATTTAAATTTAGAAATGCACAAGCGTGATAATTGCAATATTTTACATTAGCAATCGAAAAGCAAGCAACTAAATTTGTTGGAAGCTATGTGATGTTCAAATCTGTTACTTAATGACCAATTGGACTTAAATGCGTCTCCGTTGTTAAATTTAAATTTATAACCCTATCCCGGTTATTATAATTCTATTACTACCTGTTTATATATAGGTGTCGGAATATTGTCATGTTTTATATTTCATAAAGGCACGGTGTTGCCGAAACAGCTGTCATAAATCATTAAAATTTGAAAAACTGAACATATTTTGTTCTAATTTAATTGCAGTATAATCCTCTCCACATTGTAAAATGAAAGTCTTCCGGGGAGGTGTTTTATAATTATCATTATCATAATTATTTAAATGTTATTAATGATTTTAACAACTGAAGCTCAAGCCTTATAATAATAATAATATTAATAATAATAATGAACTGCCTTTATTGAAAATTAAAATATTACAATATAAGTAACAATACACAACAGCACCAACACCATAATTGTCAACAAAATACAAACGCGTACATACATTGTAAACACAGGAAATAGACGCATATCATAAACTCATACGTTTTCGCTAGTTACGGGCGAGCCTAATAAACAATATTAACGCTTTTTTGAAGGACTTTATTGTGGGGAGGGACGTAATAGCATAAGGTATTTCATTTTTATTTATTAAATTTATTTTAGTAGCGGCATTTAAAGCTTCACTAGCAACAAAAGATAACTGAGTAGCATCGACGTGTTGATGAGATTTACATAATTTAAGAAAAGTAGAGAAGTCAGCTATATAAACTGAGAACAGAATAGGTTCCAGAATACTCCCCTGGGGAATACCCCTCTTCAAAGCAATGGCATCTGAATGAGTATTTGCTATAACTACCCTCTGACCAAGAAATGTTTTTAAAAAAGAAAGAGCCGTACCTTTTATCCCGAAGAATTCCGGTTTAGCTAGGAGAAGGTGTTAAAGGCTGTGCTATAGTCCAAGAGTATGAGACAAGAGTTTAATTTAGAATCCGCTGCTTTCAAGAAAGAGGTGCGATTGTTGAAGTCAGATGATCTCATGGGTTTTGTTTTATAGCACATCAACAACGACCACATTCACGCGAACAAGAAATCGTTCGTGTGCAGATGGGAAGGTTGCTCGAGGGCGGAAAAGCCCTTCAAGGCGCAGTACATGTTGGTGGTGCACATGAGACGCCATACCGGCGAGAAGCCTCACAAGTGCACAGTAAGCTCTATTTTCTCCAAAACGCTCGATTTATTTTTAACGATTCCGTTTCTTCCCTAGTTTGAAGGCTGCGTCAAGGCCTATTCCAGACTGGAAAATTTGAAAACGCATCTCAGGTCGCATACGGGCGAGAAACCTTACACCTGCGAGTATCCAGGCTGTTCGAAGGCCTTCAGCAACGCGTCTGACAGGGCGAAACACCAGAACCGGACTCACAGCAACGAGGTAACTAAATGATTCCTGCTCCTGCTAAACCAACATTCAATTATTGCGGTTTTTTCTTGCGTTCCCTCATACCTAAAGGCCATCTTTCGTAAGTACTTCTTAGGATGCTTAATTGAACGACGTACGGTTGGACCCAAACCGCTATGGATATACAGAGTGTTGACTTGTAAGTGTGTTCGAATTCGTAAATTTTTTTATTCGTTAAAGATATGCAAAGTGGAATATTTTTTGTACAAATTGAAAGTGCACTTCGAAATTCGTATTTTGACTAGTTTTGAGGTCGCCTCTATAGCTTTTCCAATCAAATTTTGAAAATTTCTCAATTGAATATGGAGAATATGAATGTAAAATAAGACCTTAAAAATATTACGGATTCGCATACAAATCTAAGTATAGGCACTCTGTTTGTACGGTTAGTGGCAAGTTTCCAAGCCATAATGGCAAAAAAACAAAAGGAAAATTTAATTTTAACTTTTGAATACCTGTGTTACCTCTTTTATATTCTTTTAGTTAGTGCTCATAATATTTTTGGAGTAAGACTGTTCATGTAAATAGTCTAGTTTTCCATATAAGCATAAAAAAGTGCCCCTACTTTTACATAAGCATAAATTAATGTTATACAGAAAAAAAAGTAGATATAAATGTGGGTCCAGATGCTTCCGAGATACGGGGTGTGCCACTTAAAAAATTTTTTTGGGCATTTATTTTTTTGGCATTTGACTGGGAACAAAAACTTTTTAAAAAATCTGTTCTTTTTTTGCATCATTTCGACACCAAAATTTTCAAAATCTCATCAAAATCAAGTCGGCATTATTGAAAATTCTGACAATTTACAAATGGAGAAAAAGTTGATATGTTTCTGATACACGGGGAATAATGGGGAAAATTATGATAATTTTTTTATAAATGAAGAAACGGAAATCAATGTTGTGTGGATAAGTCAACGTAAATCCCTCTGCGTCGCTAAGGGAAGTGACATTAGAACTAGGCATCTCAAGAGAATCTGTGAGGAGAATTAAAAAAGAAAACACGGCTACCATCCATTTAAGTATAACCTTCATCGGCGTCTTTATGAAGTTGACTTGTAAGAAGACTTCGACATTGTAAATGGCTGTTAGATAAACGTGACAAGAATATTAATTTCGTTAACTTAATTTAATTATTCGTCCCGGACAGTTTGAAGAACGTACTTTCGTACTTATTTAATTTATTATTATTTATTTATTTATTAAATGAATGTGATTTGTGTCAATGTAAAAGTTGTCATACAGTGTACCACAGTACCAGTACCACTTTCAAATCGGTACTACCGACATTGTTGAGGTTTTATTTTCTAACGGATTTTCAAAATATTGTGTTGGTTTGAAAAGAAAAAAAGATATTTACTTATCTGGTTTTTCCTTTCCTGTGAGCTTATTTTTTAACGGATTTTGCCTCCTAGACACGATTTTCAAAAATTAAATAAAAATTAAAAAAAAAAACAATAAAAAATGAGAAAATCCATCGTATTTTGCGTAGAACGATCTCCTGAATCCAAAAATGCAAAAAATACAGGTTGTGCCAATTACATATTGTATGGGCATCAGCCTATATTAACCATTCCAAATTACAAATCGCCATCTCAAGCCGTTTAAAAGTCATAGGGTGTTCCCACTTTCTTGTGTCACCCGGTATAGTAGCCAAGTTCTAAATAAACAGCTATTCAATTCTATAACTCTCGCGTTTGGACTCGAAACTTGCCGCTAATCATCCGACACGATTTGGTTCCCGCCCGCGCCCCAACCTCGTCTAACCGTCACGCCCCCCTCTCAGAAACCGTACGTCTGCAAGGCCCCGGGCTGTACCAAGCGCTACACCGACCCGAGCTCGCTGCGCAAACACGTCAAAACCGTCCACGGCGCAGAATTCTACGCGAGCAAGAAACACAAGGGCGGTCCGGACCATAGCGGCGACGACGGACCCGCGGGTTTGGATTCGAGTCCGCGTAGCGAAGACACCCAGAGCCACAAAACCGCGAGCCTCAGCAGTCCGAGCATTAAATCCGAATCGGACGCCAATTCGCCCGGCCAAGTGCAACAAGGTAGCCCTCTGGGGGCTACTCAACTAGCCGGTGGTGGTTTCGGGGATGATTTCGCGACGGACGGAGGGACCCTGCAGAGGACGGAAGAAGAAGAATGGACTTACGACGCGGAAGACTTGGAGATCGACGAGTTGCCGGTAGTGCTACGGGCCATGGTCGGCGGCGGCGTGGCTGCCAGCGAGAGGGTTACTCCTCGTTTGAGGATGAAACCCGCGGCGAGACCCAAGGGGCCGATCGTTAACGCGCAACGGAAAATCGCCGATCTCAACACGAGAATCACGAACCTGAAGATGGAAGGCGGCGCGCAGCCGCAGGTGGTCAATACCCAGGCTCAGATTCGGAAAGACAGCAGTTCCACGGTGAGCTCGTACTACGGGAGCATGAGGAGCGCCGACATGAGCCGCAAGAGCAGTGTCGCTTCGCAGGTATAAAAACCATAACCATAAATTCTCATAAAAATCATAAAGGAAACCCACCAAATGATATTTTATAAAAAATTCTCAAGTTTTCTGTAGAAACTGGTGCCAACTAAATATCCGTCTCTAAATTTTGACAATGTTTTTTTTTTGTTTTCAAATTTTAAATTGTGTAATTTCGTTCTAATTTAATATTAATGCAAAATGAGAAAATGTGAATGAAATCGCTTAGAAGCAAATCAAATCAAAAAGAATTTGAATGAAAATGATTATTCTCTAATATTTGACACGGCAGCCTATTTGCAATTGATATTTTCCAAACTTCATATACTCTGTCTGCACCAAAAATTATTTACGTTTTTTGAATAAAGCGCGCCCAGCGCGCAGTTAGATCATGCTAAGAGTCAAACTTTAAACTTAAATTATTAGACTACTTAATTAGGAGAAAAGTGTTTTTATGAATTATTAAAAATGATACACTTTCAATTTCAATAAGTTCAATTCTTTATGCGTAATTAACCTTCGGAATGCTTGAATTGATACACAGTTTGCATGAGTTTCGGAGCTAATTTTGCTGCCATCTGTAGACGAGTGGCCGAACTTTCGTTAGCGAGTCGGTCCTTTTAACCTTGAAATTATAAAATCTGTTCTGGGACCAGGGCTGATACAGAGCTTAGGGTTTCCTTTTAAGCATGTCATAATCAAGTTTTATTCGTTAGTGATGATTCGAGGTTAGCGCCAAAATTTCCCGGCCTGACATAGATGCAGTTCCAGTATCACGATAAAACTTTGTCTTGTTTTAAATATATATCTTAGTAGGCTGCGAAAAATAAATTGAAGTCTTGCGTCAAATAGTTTTTTATTGACACCATTTTAAACAAGACGTGTCCGAAAAAATATCGCAAATAACCCAAGTTGAGTACAGAGCAGTCCTAAAGTTTTTGAACTAAGCTTTCTTATACAAGTGTTCGTCGAATGCATGATCATTTATGTATAAGGTTAGTGCGAGATGGGTTCCTAAAAATCTTTCTGCTATTCAAAAACAACGCCCTGTCGAGTGTGCGCGGCCTTTTTTGGAACTCTGTGGGTCGGAACCGAAGCCTGTGATAGAAAACATTGTGACGGGAGATGAAACTATGGTTCTCCCTTATGACCAAAAAAGGAATCAATGGAGTGACGTCGTAAGGGCACCTCCAAAAAAATTCAGAGTCCGCCAGTCAACATAAAAGGTGATGGCCACGATCTTTTGGAATTGTGAAGGAATTCTTTTGATAGATTTTAAAGAAACTGATACCACTGTCAATGGTAAATATTACGCAACATTATTACATAAATTGCGAGACTGCAGACGTGTAAAACGTCGAGGAAAACTGACCAGAGGCGTGCGTCTTTTGTACGATAATGCACCGGTCCATACTGCTGGTGTTGCTAAAGATGCCATTTTAGAGTGTGGATTCCAACAGATAGATCATCCTCCCTATAGTCCAGATATGGCCCCCAGGCTGTTTTAGCTTATATTGCAGACAAAGCACAAGAATATTTTTTTAAAGGGATTGAGTTGTTAATAAAGAGACGTAATAAGTGTGTTGAAGTTAAGGGGGATTATATTGACAAATAATAAAAAAATGTTACTCTACTTTGTTTCTTTCATATTCAGGACGTCAAATTTTGGCGCTTCCCTCGTAATTAGTCAAAAAGGCAGCAAGAAATTCATTTATTTTCCTATTTCTCATAAATGTAAAAAATGTTTTTCTTTTCCCAAAAGAAGTCAAGATTTAGTATAGCCCTGTGCCATTCTTGTAAGTGCTATCCGATGTTTACTTCCACCTAAAACTTGGCTGTGGTTTGGCTTTTAGGTGTCTGGCATGAGAACCGGCATAGGTCCTGGCTCTTTTTACGATCCCATTTCTGCGGGAAGCTCTCGGCGCTCCAGCCAATTATCTACAGCCACTACGGGAGGCGCTTGCGTGCCACCCCCACCACCGTCTCATCTTCTGGCTGGCCAACTACAGAAATTGCAAAATCTACCTGGCGCCACCCCGTCAAATAATTTAGTGCTGCAGGTAAGTACTGAGTGTTTTAGTTCATTTGTATTCAAAAGTGGAATATAGTTTAAAAACTAATCAACAGCACCCATTGAAGCAATGCTTCAATTTTAAGCGGTATTAAAAAGTTCTATCTATATCTATTTATCTATATCCGTAATTCTGAAACGTCATGGACGCTCTCCCTTTATAGCGTATTTCATCCTTAAAAAAAGTTTATGTTTATATTTTTTTGAGTACAAGGAAGTTAAAAAACGGGTTTTCGTTATTTTATTTGGTTGATTGTTTGATATAGGTCCACAACGCTATAGAAACATATTCCTGCAATGCGTAGGACCAACATCAGAAGTGGGATGTATGAGAGAGATTAAGTTATTTGTGTTATTTCTGTGTTTATGTGTATGTGTTTTTTTTTTAAATTTATTTATAGTAATAAACTTTTTGTTTCCTGTCATGCAGATTTAAAGAATCGTTTTTTGTGAAATTCCGATGTTTTTCCATTTGGTTAATTTATATGCAACATAGTAATTTTTTTTCACATGAAGAAACTGACATTGCGCTTATTTAACTTTTAATGTTTTAATGTTGTTGTTAATGTTTTTGCTAGAAATTTCAACATATCTGAAGCAGTTTCAACGAAAATCAGGAAAACCCATTTTTTTTTTAATTTATACAAACGATTGAGGAATTCATTGATAATTTTTTTAAAAAATCGTCCTTCTTGTTATGAAACATCTTGTTTTTATGCATTACAGACCTTTACCAGAGAAAATATCGATAGCAGTTTCGATGAAAATAATGTAAAACCTTTTTTTTTTATTTCAACATCCTGTACATCGATTTCAACTTTTTTTCATAAAATCGTTCAAGCATATCTTATTATAGTCCCATGCGTTATTCTATAACTTTATTTGCCAATTAGTAAAAAATCACTAATCTTTTTTAAAACCCCAGTGGAAAGTACCATATTTTATACCTTTGTAACGACTCTCCCTAATTGCAGAAGTTATTTGCAGAACTTTTCTGCTTCAAACCCCATTACATCCTGTGTAACTATTGATGTAACCCTTACGACCAAACTCCCTAAACGCCGCCCCGCAGTATCATCCCCTTCGTGACTGGAGTCCTGCTTCCAGACGCAAAACGCGAACTTGCAACAAACCGCCATGCAGCAGTCGTGGCTGTCCGGTATGGTCGCGCAGTCCGCAACCAGCACCGAGGGTAGACGCATGTCTGAACCTTGCCACACCATCAGCGACCGCAAAAGTCCCCAACCTCGACCGGCGTCGGTGACATTATCGCCGCTCAGGGGTACCGTGAACTCGTCCGACCTCCACCCCAACCAAGCGGTCGTGTTGGACGAAGTGGCCGAAGGAGAGATGGTCGAAAACAAACTGGTCATTCCCGACGAGATGCTCATCTACTTGAACCAAGTGGCCGACACCCACACCGCCGGCGACCTGACCGCCATGAGTTGGTCGGAGACGGTCGCCCAGAACGTAGCGGACAAGCCTTTACCGAGCCCGGCGAGTTTCTGCAAAGTATTGTCGCCCATCAATCAGCTGCTGCCTTCTCCCAATCCGCCCGACCATCTGATGATGTCGCCTACACCGTCGAATCAACCGGGGATGATCGGCTCTCCTATGGCTGCCAACCAATTGCCAATGGCGACCAATCAGATGATGCCTTCTCCGTCGACGAATTACCAAGTGATGCCGTCACCGCCGTCGATGTACGGCGACATGCAGACCATCCACTCGCCGGCCAATCAAGCGATGGCGTCGCCGGCCTCGAATATGAACCAAATGGTTTCGTCACCCGTTTCGGTGAGATGCCAGTCGCAGTTGCTGTCTCCCGGGAACACCGTGCACTCGATGCCGAGTCCGGGTACCCGGATGGTACCCCAAAACTGTTCCACCGGCCAGATGAAACCGATGAACCACCAGCAGTGCCTCAATCGGGCGCCGAACCACAACAATTGCTACGACGGGATGAACTGGTGTCAGAATAACGTCCCCGTGGTCGGGCAGCAGTTTGGCGGGAACCAGCACGCGGGCGGGTGCGGTTTCCAGCAGGCCTACACGAGTCAGTGCCAGAACCAGATGCAGATGAGCGGCGGGTACGTGACTGCGGGAGTGACGAGCAACTGCGTGAATCACCACGCGGGTTACCAGCCGTGCAACGTGAACGGGTACGGCAGCAACGCGTGTCATCCCAACACCAAGCCGATGTCGGGCAACTTTAACGGGAATTGCGGGAACTACCAGCCGATGGGCAATCCCGGGTGAGTTACCAGACGACAGACAACACAGGGTAAAGGTGGGATAGATGCCCCACTTTTTGTAAGCTGACTATATAACTTTTTTTTTAAAGCACTATTTGTAACAGCTATAGTCCTTATACTTACTATCTACTCTATCTACTAAAAAAACTTATTGTTTGAGGATATACGCCTACTGTATGGGGTAGACATGAGTATAGATGCCCTACAATGGGATAGATGTCTCCGTAATAAAAAAAAATCGTAAAAAATTAAATAAAATGTTTATTTGCTTTCTTAGTTGCACAATAATATATTATGAGGTTTTCTTATCCAAATATACCGTAAAACCAAAGTAAATGGCACTTTTGTAGGAACAAATGGCTCGGTCTTTCAATCATTCTTTGGGTAAACTTAACAACGTCTATTAAAAATTATTTAAAACTTTACGGAACTAAATTTAGGAATAATAAAACTTAAAACAAATCCGTCCCTTAGGACTTCTTTGGACAAAAAACAAAGCTTCCTTCTTAAAAAAAAAAAAACTAACAGTAATCAAAATTTTCAAATAATCAACAAATATAGAGATACTGTTTACTTTGGCCAGGTTACTTATTCTTTGAATTCACTTTGGCCAGGTTAGCTTTTAGAGCTGCAAGCTTCTTCTTGTGTCCACATCTATTACAGTAATCGCCATAGAGAGTGCAATCTTCGTGTAACCAGAGTTTACACATCAGGCACCGAATCCAGTCCGCCGTGGACTTGGTACTTGCATAGTCATCGAAACATTCTCTGCATTGAGTATTTTCTTTGTTAGATTTAGTCTGGTCAGATTCTGATAAACTGGAAAGTCTATTTTCCTACAAAGTTGCATATTAACTAGATAGGTTATTTTAAAAAATCTTACCTATAGCCTAAGTACCTGTGAATAAGTCATGCTTCTAAGGGCGTCTATACTCAGTCAATAGTGGGGCCTCTATCCTTTTTATTAGGGATAGACGCCCCAGCAAATAAATAAAAATACTTAAATAATTTCGTAATTTTATAAACACACCATAAATATAAATGATACGTACCATTTAAATAACAATACGCACTTAAAACTTACCTTCGAAAACGAAAGTTCTGAACACGTCAAAATGTCACTGTCACAAGAATCATGCCAGCGCGGTAAAATTTTGCAACGTTTTTTTAACTCTAGCGGCGACACGTGCAGTCCTGTCGAAACGCGTGCGCAGACTGTGCTGTGCGGGGCGAGGTTTGTCCGAGGAATTTGGTTTTAAATTCTCTTTTTTTAAGGTGCGGCGTCTACCCTCCAAGGGCGTCTATCCCGCTTTTACCCTACAAAAATAAACGAACCTCTCGTGTAAATTGTACTGGGCAACGTGGAGAGTATGAAAGTGGTTTCACCTAAATTGTTTGAGTATTTTCGCAAACTGACTTATCGAGTTATGACGAACTGTTTGCTTAATAGGTTTGCACACGAGTCGATTGATTCTTCTAACTCTAAGGAAATTAAGGATACTCCTCGCATATCGTATTTTAACCGTAAGACACCATGATAATTTAAAGGCTGAATCCAGCAAAAATACTGTTTATAATAGTTACGTCTGTACTCGAAAACGCTAACTCCAAAGATTTAGTGTATAATGTTTACTCCAGTCAGTAATCTTTCAATCAATACGACTTTCAACAATCAACGTGGCCATTGACAGTTTCATCAATTAAATGGAAGGTTATGGCTCTTCTTTTTGTCTTTTAATGTAGACGTAAATATGAAAGTCATTTGACTTCACCACTAGGACCACAAAAGTGTTCATTTTTCGTAACTTTATTACCTCAAATTAACCCATATTATCCCAAGCATAAAAAAAATAAAAAAAAGCTTTTTTTGCTCTGAAAGTATTTATTTTGTTGCACTTAAGAATGCATGTGTCAAGGTTTACTGCACAAGGCACAAACTAATACTAAAGAACACGCTAATTGTTAGATGTTTATTCTACATACGCTGACTTGTCTAGACTTGCAATAACAAAGTTTTGTTTCACAGATAAAACCATTGGTGCATTCAGGCACCAGTAAATATTTTCAAAAAATATAGAATAATCAATATAGTACTTCCAATGTATGTTTTCTACGATGTAATCTACATGCTATAGACTTAAGAAAGATGGTAATACAAATTTGAAATTTATGTACCGCTTTTGTTAACTTTTGAAGACATATATAAGATCTTTCGTTTACATATAAATTAGCGATTTCTACAGTTTTATGTCCTTTAGTAGTGATAATAGTAAAATTTGTAAATGGATGTGCAAAAATATTTCCTGGATGTGGCAAATAAAATCATAGATTAGGTGGTGCATTAACGCACCACTGGGATTCTTTTGTTTGCATCCTAGAAAAAAATATTCAAATCTTAAATCTAATTCTTCATTCACTCGAAACCCTTGAATTTGATACTCAACTTCTCTGGATTTCGATGGTACTAAATTGTGCTGCCATGTGGTAAACCTTGCCTTACCGAGTTACAAACCTGTAGCTTTGACCTTGACACGATATAATCTGCCCCTGGACAAGACAATGTTTGTTATAATCAAACGAAAATACTCTTTATAACGGTGGCGTCTGTGTTAGAAAAAAATAGTTAGTATAAAACGGTTGTCCGTGCTAGAAAATCTTTCAGTCATTAAGACGGTCAACAATCAACATGGCCCTTGACAGTTTTATCAATTAAATGGAATCTTTCAGTTTGGTTATGGCGTTATGGCTCTTCTTTTAAATATGAAAGACAGTACTCCAGGTAGATAATTTCAGTGGCATACTTGTTCCTAGACCTACGTTTTATTCAGAAGTCTTTACGGACTTATTTGTTGTAATTTTTATAGTTAAATCATTATTACTCTTAGCATTTCACCTTATCTATTATTTTACCATTAAAATATGTGATGTCAATACAATAACAGCTGTATATCAAAGTCGTAAACATTGAAAAGTTTTTTTCGGACAACTTTACAGCTTACTTTTGTTTTGTGTATATACATCATATTTAATTTACTTTTATCAACAGAGAGGTAGATAGTTAGATCTTTCAAGACAAAAAATTATATATGTAGACATATCACGTAACTTAATAGTACAGGGAATAAAAAATAGATTCGTATGTATAAAGCACAGAACAACCATTGTATCACAATCAATGCGCAAGCAAAGTAAATTTAAAATAAAACTAGGACTTTTATTTTTAATATGTTCTCCGTATAAAAATTCCGTTCTTTCCGGATGTCTCCCGAATTTCTTTTACTCTACGGCCCATCTTTGCAGGTATTGCGTGCCCAACAGGGTCAATCCTCTGCCATCGCCAGCGATGGCTACGACGGCCCCGTCCGACATCATGAGTCAGCCGCAAGCGGCTCAGATGAGCCGACCGTGCGGCCACTACAACCAGGATTGTTATCCCTTTCAGCAACAATTCAACCAGTGCAATTCGAACCACAACAACCAGTGCGGTGCGAACCCCGCAGCCTGCGGCAACTGCAGGAAGATAAAGTTCGGCCAAACTCAACCTAACAACGGTTTCAACGATAACGAGGTGCAGTGCAAAGACATCAGCCAGTCGGAAATGAATCAGAACGGAAACAACGCCACAGTAACGCTCGGCATGAGAGAAGACGCGTATCAGAGGACTTTGGAATACGTTCAGAACTGTCAGTCGTGGGTTTCCAATTCGGATATGGTGACGAGTACCACCCATCCTCTCGGAAAGTGTACCGACCCCTCTAATCCCAACATGGTAGTAAACGACATGACTTCTTCGTTGAGTTCACTATTGGAGGAGAACAGGTACTTGCAGATGATTCAGTAGTCAAGAGCGTAAGATAAAATCTTTCGGGGGACTGTTTCTTGTGTCAAAATGTCAAATTTGCATCCAAAGTGCAGGGGGTTAGTTTTACTTTCGATTTTGGTTAGTTAAAGTGTCACTCAATTACGTCATCGTAACAATCCTTATGGTTTCTGTATAGTTTAGGTTATGGATAGAGCTATAAGCTCATCCATCACGAGGATTGTTCCATTCGTTATGTTTTTCACCCAGGCATTTAAGGTATCGCTTTGAATAGCGCGCCTCTAGCGGTAATTTTATGAAGCTAAGATACAATGCGGATTTCACACCTATTACGAGTCTGTCAACGGATATCGGGATGGATATCTTTTTTAACCGCCGCAAAAGAAAAAATGTAGGCAAAAAAATTTGGTGCCAATCAGGTACATTTTTGATTGTCAAAATTTATTTATAGAACCGCAAAACAAGCAATTCCAGCAAAAAAATATACGAAAAGATAAAGATTGCAGTTACAATATTTTTTTGACATGTACGTTTAGCAGGCAGTGTGGATTATTATCAAATATGTGTTTTACCTCAATATTTGGATTTTTTTTAACATCCGTCGGCTTTATTTAGAGGTAGTTCGGCATATTAAAAAAATTATTGCGCACCGTTTTTTTCTTCTTGAATATTTTTCCATAAATGCTTAGTTTTTTCAAGTTATAAACGCTTTAATACTGTAAACTGCTGAGTAAAGGTTCCCATACATATTATATTACTTGTTTCTCAAAGCGTCAGCAATTTGTCTGTATAAAACCACGGTGCGAACCACGTCGCTAGCTTTTTTGTCATCTCGCTTGAATAAAGTTTTTTAAAAAATCAAATTCGTTTTCCACGACGAAAACTGGCGCAGTCGGTAGGATTTTGGTTATATTGATTAAACATCGGTCTTTGCATAAATGGGTAAGGTCTTGGATTAAAATGATGTCTTTGGATCATCGGGTTTATTCTTTGAATATTCGGGAAGTTTTGTCTTTGATTATTTTGGAAATGTGGTCTTGGAATATTCTGAAAATAAGGTCTTGTTTGGAAATTATTTTGAAATCTCGGGGGGTTAAAATTATTAAAACTTGGTCGAAATGTTGGCGGTTGAAATGGGCTAGTAAAATTTTGTGGAGCTAATGGGTAATTAATTGGGTATTGACCTAATAGAGGTTTTGGTTTATTTTGCATTGCAACAGGTGTAGTTTTGGTTGAAATATCAACACGATTTTTATAAGCGATAAAATTTTCTTCTTCTAACGAGAACGACATGGCTTCTTCGAGAGATTTTGGATTTCTTAAACGTACAACTAACTGCATATGGTAATTAAGACCGTTTATAAATGTTTTTAAAATTAGATCTTCAAATTGGATAATTTTTAGAGTTTTTATATTGATATCTTCGCATGTAGAGTTAATTTTTGAAAATAAAATACTACGGGCATCTTGCAAGCGTAAACCAAAATTATGCGCACTTTCGCTACTATTGGGTTTCATTGAAATTATATCCTGTAAAAGACAATCAACTGATCTTTGATCGGAGAACGTTGCCAGAAGGGCTGTTTTAATTTTTAACCAACTATCGAGTTCAGAACGAGAAGCTATTAAATCAGCTGCTCTACCAATTAATTTACTAATTATTGTATCGATTAAACAAACATTTATTGAAGCATTTGGGTTATTTACATTTTGATGATTAGTTAGAAAATTTTCGCAGATTCTAATAAAACGATTTATTTGTTTAGGATTGCCGTCGAAATGAGGGATGTTATCCGCTTGGTACCTAACTAATTGAAGATTCACCGTATCCGGCATTGTGCTTAAATTAATGTCAGAATCGGAATCGGAATCAAATGATGTATTAAAATTATCGACAGAAGCTACTCTAGGTTTTAACTCTAATGTTTCAAAACGAGGAATTAATCTTTCCAGTTTGAATCAGAAAAATATTTACAAAAGAAAAACTTACATTAACAGTGAGAGAACGACGATTTTCATTCTTGGTTGTTTCGTTTCTTAATCTAGTTTTCCAATAGGATGAGCGATGCTTGTCTCTTCCCTGGGCTACGTATGAAATTCGGACGATTTTTGTTCCTTATTTCGCACCAATAGGGTTGTGGACGATGCTTGTTCCTTCCCCTGGCCAATTGAGCACTTTGCACCCACTTGAACAGTTTTTTGTGTTGTTCGGATTTGATTGAGAGAGACCAAACAGTGTCGATTTTGGAATGCTTGTTTCACGGAAATCCTACCGGCTGCGCCAGTTTTCGTCGTGGAAAACGAATTTGATTTTTTAAAAAAAATTATTTAAGCGAGATGACAAAAAAGCTAGCGACGTGGTTCGCACCGTGGTTTTATACAGACAAATTGCTGACGCTTTGAGAAACAAGTAATATAATATTTATGGGAACCTTTACTCAGCAGTTTACAGTATTAAAGCGTTTATAACTCTCATGAGGATAATTTTGGAGTTAAAAGCTTGGTTTTTCAGAGTGTAATAATCTGATTTGTTGAACATTACATCATGATTATTGTGTAAATAGATAAAGTTCCCATACATCGGCATTTGTTTTCGATGAAATTGTTTTCAGATCGTTTTAACATTTGTACATAAAATTATATTAAATTTATTTGTTGTTTACTGCTCTAATGTATAAATGTGTAAATTGTGATATTACCTAGCAAAAATTTTTGCAATATTTATATAAAAATGGCTTTAACATTTTGTAAATCTATATATCATAGTTCCGTTTATATTAATTTGTATAACATTTTTTTAATTTATGTTTAAATATGGGGGTCTGTTGTGATCTCATTTTAGTATGTGTTAAGGTGTTTTTATACTGCCATGTTCATATATGTCTCTTTTTATTCCAACAATTACAACGATCTGTAAAAATTTACTCTTAAGTTTTGTATTTGCTATGAAAATAAAGATACCAACGCTTAAAAAGTAATGGGTTTTCCTTTTTCATGTAAGACCTACTAAAATGAAGTCCTGTCCAGCTTAATAAAATTTTACTCCCGTTGAATTAACAATGAACACACAGTTTTCTCCTTTTACATAAATAAAAAAGAACCTTTAAGGATAAAAAACGAAACAGACCACTTGGCTTGGTAGAGATGCTTATTTGCATCTAGATACGCATGCGCGACATGCCGATTTTAACCAAGTCTCATGATTCAGTGGTTAAGTTAGTTATGCTATGCCTCTTTTTGCGTCTGCTGCTAGCGACATCTCATAACAGCCACTCATAGTTCACGAGTCGATTTACAGGAAGCAGTATGTTATAATTCAGTTTATTCTTTTACGTTCGGCCATGTTAGCACAGATGTCGCCATTTGACTCAACGCTATTACAGTTTTAGGAATTTACATCTACTTTCAAATAGCTTTTTAGATTTTTTTTCCTCCCGAACGAAGAACTTTTTAGCGTACTTTTTTTGGTCATGTGAATTTTGCGGCACTTCAATTTCACTCCCACGAATTTCGTGCTTTCCGCATTAATTGAATGAAGAGGGCGCTGGAGCAGTAAAGAGTTTAGAAAAAGATGGCGAGGTTATATTTACTTTGTGAAATTTGCCTAAACTTTCTTAAACAAACGTACTGAAATTCAAATAATTTTGAAACTGGTGCGCGTTACCTCATCGAACGAGTAGACGAACTTTCGAAGTAAGTGCCGTTTTTCTGTGTTAACTGCCGCGGCGCGTATAAACATTATAACTTTGTGTAAAAGTGTCAGAAGTAATTAACAGTTTGATTTTTGCCTGAAATTTATGTGGTAAGTTATTGTTTTTTTTTAAATGCGCAAAGTTATTACGGAGTTTAGTTTACATTAAGTACGAGTGTGCACGTGTAAATTGGGACGTCCACTTTTTATTTTGGTTTGGGATCTACATCATGCCTAAGAGGACAGCGTACTGGTAACTACCGTGAATTTTATCGGTAACTTTTCTTAGTGGCGTTCAATCTCGTCCCATCTAATTAGAAACGTCGACAATATTCTCTTGGTTTTTAACAACTGTGCACCCAAGGTACAATCGTCCAGACCACGCGACAGGTGTGCACGGAAGGTACGCTACACCGACCGCACGCCAGGGCCGCTGTAACATTATTTTAAAAATGGTCTCTCGGATTTACCGTAATCACAATTACGCCAGTTCAAGTTCACTTACACCTAAACCGGAGCTTTTATATTGTTAATGGTCGACCAAACTTGAAGCGGTTTATCGCGCGTACTTCTCCCGTCTATTTCGTGGTCGCCCGAATAATTTTCGTTTTGAAATTCCCTGCAATTTGTCTTTCGCGTGTCTGGTTGATGGTCCCACTGATAATTGCGATCCGCGACACGCCACTGGAGTCCCGTTTGCGCTGGAAGGGACTACCTCAAGGATAGTGGGCCCGTTTTTGCGTCTGGCCGGCCACTCCACGTTTCTGTCAAATAAAACTGAAATATTTTGCGCGTTTCCTGCGTGTACATGATGGGGTAGAATTTGCACGCGATATTTCTGCATGACATCATCGTCTGGCCCCTTTTCTGGAACTTTACTGCTCAATTCTTGATTCCTGAATAATACAAGGGGTTGTGGTCAGTAGAGCTTGTCGGGCGTCTCCTTTCAACTGCTACGATCTGCCCTCTGGCATACCTAACGATATTATTTTTATGTTCTAAATATCAACTATGAAATAAGTTGAATATAATTCTAATTAAGGTGCATTTATAATCTAGGTACAATAAATTAGTAAATATACTGAAGCTCAACTTACGTTCAAAATTTTATATTTGTTTTTAGCACTTTTTATTTAATATTTTGCACCGGAAACCATGTAATTTGTAATTAATGTTTGAAAAATTTGGCGAACAGGTACAAAAACTTAAAAGCCACAGAGATCTACTTTACTTTGCAAATAAGGAGAATCTCCAATTTACAAAACATAAATGAACTTGTCTGTGTCTCCAAAAAAGTGATTTGACGATCAAAATGGATTTTTTAAAATACGGCATAATGTTTTAATAATTATAGTGTATTTTTCAGAGGACCCTTAAAATTCTAACAAAAACAAGGAACAATGAAGGAAACTGAGGCCCAAAAACTAATATTTTTGCATAAAATTTTACGGACTGACGGATCTTGTCATACAACAGCACCCAATAGAAAAAAAATGCATTATCGGTGTACACGAAATCCAGGAAAGAAGAAAGTTGTCTGCCCTATAGTTACCAAGAGGATTATATCAGATATAGAATAGTGTATGGATGATATGACACTGAAAGGAACTGCGGAAATTATTTGACAAACACGCTACAATGATATGACCAGCTAACAGCTCTTACGGTTCTTTAATAAATAAAATTAATTTTACTAGGCAAGAAAACATTAATATAATAAAAGCGGGAATTTGAACTGAAACAATATAAATACCATCAATAAAACAACCATCATGTCAAAAAACTAACTTGATTTTGCTTGATTTTGGATTAAATTAACAAAATTTAATCCAAAAAAAGGTTCAGATTTTGACAAACTGTGAAAATTTGATAATTTTTTGTTCTAATTAGGAGTAAACCACTCCTAAAATCTAGTGTATCAGTTCTGTGAAATCTTTGCTATCTGTGAAATCTGTGTGAAATCCTGACGCACTTCTTAAGTGTTGTTAGTGTTCTAAACACGTTCCATTAAGTCATCTTGAAATAAGAAACTTTATGACTGAATTCCATTAGAACAATAATTTGTTTATCTATTATGAATTCATATTACTGTCATTGTGGCTTTTTGTAATTATTTTCTCTATTCATGTAAACTCGATATTTTATAGAACATTTTGGAAATATCATTTTAAATTTAAATTTCAATGTAATATGACTTCTGAAAATACTGTTTTCCATAATATAATAATAATAATAATATAATATAATATGAAATATAATAATTCCATAATTTTATATATATATATATATATATTTATATATATATATATATATATATATATATATATATATATATATATATATATATATATATATATATATATATATATATATATATATATATATATATATATATATATTGTTCATTAGGGGTTTTGGTTAGTTTGCTGAAGAAAAGAAATTAAGATTAAATCTCGTTTTCAAGTTTTCAACCAATAACAAGTCATTTCACAGCAACCAATAACAGGTTTCTGTTTAGATGGACATTTTTAAGGCAATACTTTTCATAGTATTTTGTGATTATATAAAAATATGCCTTAAATATTTTAGAAAAACTAGTTACGTGTGTGTGGCGATAACCATTTAGAAAGCAATTGCCCTCTGCCCTACTAGAGCCACCATAGTATCTAATAGCTATATAAATTTTGCAGATAATCTTTTGTTTTTTTTTTCAAATCCGCGAAATCCGTAAAGTCCTTTAAAATTCTTGGTATTTGTTTTGTTTTTCTAAATAATTGCAGTTTGTAACAATACTAAATTCATTTCATTGAGGTAAACATTTACGAATCAATTTTGCACATTGTCTGTGATGCGGGTGCTGTAATAAGTTATTTAGCACACATTTTGATATTTCTGGTATTTAGAGAAGTTTCGCATTTTTTTGTTTAAAAATAAATAAATAAATGAATACATGTATAATGTAACAAATTATTGAAATTTGCTCTAATATGATAAGGATCGTCAACTGAAGAAGTAAAAGAAAAATATAAATAAATATCCAAAATAAAATATTATTATTTGGATAAAAAACTAATATTTGAGTAATAATAGTTAGAATATATAAAGTTATGGTAGATAAAAATTTTATAATTATATCTCCGAATTTATTCTAATATTCTGGTGTAACTAAAGGATTGACAGAAGTAAAACTGCTCAAGTCTCTCAAGATAAAGATATCATTGAGAATAGTATCAATATCCCCAATCAATCTTTAAGATTGTAATAACAGTGGAATTGAATTTTATATAATCTAAATATTATCTAAATCCCAATGGACCTGTATTAAACAAATAATTAAGAAGGAATTTGGTCAAGGAAAGAAACTTCACCTACTCTTTGTAGATCTGCCTAGGGCCTAGAGTCGTAAAATGATGGAAGGCCTTAAAAAACACACTAATTACCTAAACTCTGTACAGCAAAAGTCAAAGTAAGCAATGCATTATCAAAAGGATTCATAGTCATCAAAGGACTAGGACAAACCTGCTGCATCTCAAGCACATTGTTTAAAACATACACAGAACATGCATTAAAAAACTGGAACCAGAAAGTTAATACAGTAAAGCGCAAAGTATGGAGATCTGGAACTTGATGGCAATGTAACTGTCAAGGAAGTGGGTGAATACAGAGTATCATGTACAGACGAAGGAAAGGACAGAACGGAAGGTCAAGCCAGAGTTACATAATGAATATAGACAATGACGGAAAAAGACAACGGAAATGGACGTTTTAAGAAGATCTGGATGTTAAGACTAGAACATAAAACAAACGGCTACGTAAGACAAATCGAATTTTTCGAAAGTATCTATGCTCGTATAAAAATTTTATATCTCCGTAACGGTGGGTCCTATAGGATCGCCGTTGGTACTGAAATCATCACCGTAAAAAAAAAAAATTTTTTTTCTGTCCTTTGGTTTTTCCTGAATAACTTTCGAACCGTTGGAGCTACGAAATTGAAAATTGCCTCCTTTTTAACCCTCCACACGATACATCCATCTTTTTTTCGCGATTTTCGACTGTTTTCTGAACATTGCTATGAAGTGTCCGAAATTTGAAGCAATTGACTTCATATTTGGCACGTATATGCAGTTTTATCCTGTGACGGAACCTATTGAACATGGGGGGCTGGGGGTCGGGAAGTATTTAAAAAAAAAATAAAAATCGCGTATGCAAGGGTCTACAAAAATACCGTTTTTCAAAAACCGTTTACAATACCGAAAAAATTCTTGAACCAGAAGACGCAGAGAATACAGCTGAACTTTTATTCTTGACAATTTTTCATTATTGAAAATTGGCAGTAATTTCAAATCTGTGTTAGATGTTAGTTTCTTTTACATGACGACATGGTCCATATAGACCGCTAAAACTTTTCTATTTAAGGTTTTTAAGTATTGCACAGGGTGTTCGTGATATTCCGTGCAATATTAAAAAACATTATAAGTGCCCCAAATTTGCAGTTACAGGCTTGGGAGAGAACTAGAAGTCTGGACCATCAATAACGCGAAGTTTTTTTTTTTTCATTTTTTTTTTGTTATTTTGGCATCCAGAAAAATCATCTTTTCCACCAAAACCATTCATCGGATCCTAAAAATTTTACAACCCTAATACGTGGGCGGTATAACTTTTGTTTCACGCGTATTTTCGATTATGTAAAAGGTGTTTTAGTTATTTACAAAAATCTAAGTGATCCTGAAAATTGTAAATCAAAATTCTTACCGAAAATAGTTAATCCGTTCAAACAGTGTTATAGGTCGTATCAAGGACTGCAATTGTGGTATTTAAGGTTTTCGTCTATCACATACGCTGTTCGAGATATTTGAAAGACTCCAAATGAAAATCAGCATTTCTCGCCCTCAATCCAGACGCGATGACGTCATGTACTCCCACCACGTACTCCATAGGAAAAATTAGATACTAATTAGATACTGCTACTGGGGGCTAACGAGGTCCAGGGCTATATCCTCTATTTCGAACATTGTTGGAATTATATACAGGGTACGTCGTTTGTGGGCAAAAAATTCTAATTGATCCTAGAAATTTCAGGTTTTGTGGGTGAATTATTGGCGATAAACGAAAAACTTCTAAAGATGTGATAATTTGATATGGACAGTATAGTTTAAGGTTTGGTCTATAATACAGGGGAGATATTTGAAAAAAGATGTAATTGCAATTACCAGTATAAATTTTAATATATACCGAAGTTTGCCGTAACTTTGAAGTTCGACGAGATGTGAAGGACACTTTATACAGGGTGTATTCACAATAAAGTACATCGATTTTGCGAAAGTTCCATAGTGGTCGATATAAAAACAATGCGTCACTCTAGGACAACAATAAGCGAAGCGCCTTCTTTTTAAAATAAAAAGTTGATTCACGCTACTTGAGACGAACTTGCCCCTTCCAGCGACGATTTTTCGAAAGCAATCTTGTTTTTATCCCAGCCTCGTTGTCGCACCTTGCGCGGGCAGGGGGGGGGAATAAAACGGTCCGGTAATCCGGAACGGCGGAATAGAAACTCATTATTCATAATTTAAGAGATATTAACCCGGGCGTGCTAAAAAATAAGCGGTCTGTGGTTGCGCTCGCGACCACAAGCAGATGCCCCACAATCACGGAGCGATCGTGTTGAGGCGACGCGACGGCACATCTGCTCGGCCCCCCTTTTATCCCTTAATCCGCGCACAAGTTCCGACCATTACGACGAGTTTATCGGTTTGTGGAAAAAATAAATGCAAGAAAGAATTAACGAATTCTATCAATCGATTACAGAGCCTTTCTAAGTGGGATGTCAACCAACGCCGTATAAATCAGATCTCACTGTCTTAATCGAAAATCAAAATATTACAATGTAAGTGATAATGCATAAGTGCGCTCTTCCATGTAACGACAAGAACAACAGCACTTAAACAACAATTGACAACAATATACATCGTAAATACAAGAAATAGACACACATCATAAACTCATAAATTACTCGCGGGCCTAAGAAACGATATTAACGCTTTTTTAAAGAACTTTATTGTGGGGAGGCTAGCTAAAAGATCTCTGGAAAGTTTACCGAAGTGTGTCTATGAATATCATTTCCTCCGCAAAGTTCATCAAACAAGTACGACGGGGTCTTATTGGAGTTTGGTAGAAAAAGAAAGGTTGCTAACTGAACTTTATAACTGTCCTCCGGCTTGAGCCAAACCCGGATCAGAGAGGCACTGTGAAATATGGTCATACTTTCTGAGATTGTAATTAAAACGAATACAAGTATTCTGAAGTCCTTGGAGTCTCTTCTTATCTCAATTAAGTATAGCCGAACTAACTTATCACCGACTTTAAGTTTGACTTCTTTACTCAGAACATGTTTATGAATATACAATGTTTTGTTAGTATTCAATAAGAGGTTATGAGCCGCCGACATCTCAGAAATAATTTTTAGATCTAAATTTATTTTGGTAGCAACATTTAAAGCTTCACTAGCAACAAAAATAAAACTGAGTATCTTCGGCGTATTGACGAGTTTAACAAAGTTTAAGAAAAGTAGAGAAGTCAGCTAGGTCCCAGAATGCTCCCCTGCGGAACACCGCTGTCCTGAATGACTATTTTCTATATCTCTGACAAAGAAAATTTTTAAAAATTTTTAAAGAATGAAAGAAGCTAAGAGAAGGAAATGATTGAAGGTGCCGAACGCTTTGCGATAATCCAAGAGTATTAATTTAGTTTAATTTGGAATCCGCTGCTCTCAATGAATCATCAGTAACTTATTATTATAGATTATTATATTGATATATAAAACGCCCTAAATATTATCTTCCATTGCTGCATAATAGTTGTCGCCTATTACATATTTAATTTCTACAATACTGGGGTATTATAGCTAGAGGTAAATCACGCGTGAAATCTGCGAAATCTTTGTTATCTGTGAAATCCGTGCCAAATGTAATTATTAAATAAATATTTTTTAGTTATTTGTAAATGTGGGACTACTGGGATGCAGTGTATTAATAAAAAAATGTATTTTATTTATTTCGAGTCTAAAGTAAATAAAAAAAAATAAAAATAAAAATAGAATCTTTAATTTACTTTAATTATTTTTATTTTAACACTGACGCTGAGACTACTCATGACATTTTTTTAAACGTTTTAACATAGCGTGTTTTTGAAAAAATATATATTTACAATTTTAATTATTTGCAATTTATTAATTATTTTTCGAAATCGGTAAAATTTGTAAAATTCCTTAAAAATTGCATGCAATCCCTGAAATCCTCGAAATCTTTGTGAACTCAGTGAATTTCTGAAATGCTATGGTTGTGTGAAATCTGGCGATTCAATTTTGAGTGGTGATTTGCCCTTCGGCTTAATCTAGCAAGACCAGTTCTGTTGGTCTGCAAAAATGTCGTTGACTGGTTAACTAAGATGATCAGACAAAAGTTTCCTCAACGTTGTTTTAGGCTTCTGATTTTGTTTTTTAATAATTCCGATCAACATTATAATATTTATTTATTAATCACTCGATCAGTTCGTGCCAAATAAAAGTTTATTCGCCAACTACGTAATGCTAATACTTTTGATGGAATTTCGTACCTTGCCAAATACCAAGCAATCATTTACAAGGATTGGTAACCGAAAACGAAGCTATCTATAATTTTGTCTATTATATAGTCGGATAAACAAATTCGGGAAAATGTATGGGTACAATTATTGGTAATTAAAAATGGCCTGGTACTCCAATTTGCACGTATTTACATCTAACTGCCTGTACAATGTTGCACATAAAACGCGCCCATTAAAATAAACCTTTTTAAGACTTTGCGCTAGAGGAGTCATATTTGATTGCTCGCGTGCGATAAGAGTTCGGAGCGGTTTTTAGGGACCTAACATACATAAATAAATAGTTATTTGCGTATCTGGTGCGCGAAATGCCACACTACTTCGGTGATCGAGGACTGTTTTTCTTTTAACAAGGCGCAGCCAAAAAGAACCATTTTATATTATATTTTAACAACATCAAAATAATGCGCAATTTTGCGCAACCCAATATTTTTTCCACATTTTGTAAATATCTTATCTCTAATCTGATTTTGCGCAGCAAAAACCGTATGACCTTCGAAAATTTCAAAATTTCTCCCCGACATTAACCAAATTGAAATTTTCATGTACCATTAGAATTTCTAATGTTTACGCAACAAGTATTAAATTCTGCGCACATTCCCAAGGGAAAATATGACATTCGGAAATATAAAAATCTCCCTTCGACCTCACCTCAACTGAAACTTTTTTACACCATTGGAATTTTTTATGTATATATATATATATATATATATATATATATATATATATATATATATATATATATATATATATATACAGGGTTTTTCACTTAAAACTCCGCATGCCAATAAGTCCAAAACGAAAAGAAATATTTAATTTATGTAAAAAGTAGTCAAAGTGTGGGGTCCAGTAGATATTTCCTAAAGTTTAAAAAATTCGACGCCTGCAAAGAGCTGGGCGTCGCGACGCGTCGAAAAATTATTCGATTGCAGAGACTTTGGAAATACGCGCATACAAAAGTACATATTATTTAAAAACTTTTTTGTAATTTACTCAAACTTATTTACTTTACCCGTTTCTAAGTTATACCGATTTAAAGTAAACATTTCTTGATTAATAAAAAATGTGATTAACGCTTATTTTTACAAGTATGCCATGAATGTTAGTTACTATGGCAACCATTGTTATCGCAGTTGTTATAAGTGCAATTACAAATAATAGATTTCAACTATTTTAGTATGATTTTATTTATTATTTTTCATCGATTTAGTTCTGATAACATGATAAATAAATGAAAAAACAGTAAAATACCTACAAGTTACTAACCAAAATTATTATTGCAATTAACTACATAATAAGACATTTCAAAAATTTTGTTCAAAATTATGTCCATCTGCTCGAACACAACTATCAAAAACTTTTAACAGATGAGCTTGGGTCACTTGTAGGAGAGTCCTTCTTGTGATAGCGGCACACGCTGCACTAATTTTGTTAATTAGATCAGCCATTTCTTCGATAGATTCTTCATAGATAACGTTTTTTAGGTAGCCCCAAAGAAAATAATCTGGTGGTGTAATGTCCCGGGACCTCGCCGGCCACCTTACCGGTCCATTAGTACCAAACCATCTATTGGAATATTCTCGGTTCAAATACCTCGTTACTATTTGGGCATTATGTGCAGGCGCTCCATCCTGCTGTAGCCACATATTCCTTCTAGTGTCAAGAGGCACTTCTTCTAATAGTTCCGGAAGTGTAGTTTGAAGAAATCTTAAATAGCGATCTGCATTTAAAGTTCCTTCGTAAAAGTAAGGTCCAATAAGGAATCCATTTAATATGCCGCACCAAACATTGATACTAAAAATTCGTTGGTTACCTCTTTCTGTAATCCAACGAGGATGGTTTTCGGACCAAAAACGACAGTTGTGTCTATTAACGATTTCATTATTTTGAAATCGACTTTCGTCGCTCCATAAAATTTTCGAGAGAAAATTTGCATCTTGGCTATACAAATCGGACAATGTCGCTAAGAAATACATTCTTCTAGCATAATCGCCTGGTTCTAGTTTATGAACTAATTTACTTTTGTACGGGTGCAAAGAGTTTCTACGTAGAATTCTCCACGAAGAACTTATGGTAACACCGGTATTTTCTTTTATCTCTGATAGGGATATCTTGGGGTTATTATCAACCTGCTGAATTACAGCAGCAGTATTTTCATCATTTGTGGCCGTCCTGTTCCTATCTCTTTTAGGTTTGATGAAGCTGCCATATTCTCTTAAGTTTTTACATAAACTTGAAAAGGTTTTTGCATCGGGGACCCTTCTATGCGGATAACGCCGTGCGTAAACTCTTTTTGCTTCTCTACAATTGCATCTGCATTCTCCAAACACCAGTAACATGTCTACTTTTTCCTCAGTGCTAAACTGCACCATTTTCACATAATAATTCTTAGTTTTTTTTAACCGAACAAATTTGGATATTTCTTGTGACAAAATGTGACGATTTTTTGATACAGCAATAATAAGTTACGTTTGTAATTGCACTTAAAACAACTGCGATAACAATGGTTGCCATAGTAACTAACATTCATGGCATACTTGTAAAAATAAGCGTTAATCACATTTTTTATTAATCAAGAAATGTTTATTTTAAATCGGTATAACTTAGAAACGGGTAAAGTAAATAAGTTTGAGTAAATTACAAAAAAGTTTTCAAATAATATGTACTTTTGTATGCGCGTATTTCCAAAGTCTCTGCAATCGAATAATTTTTCGACGCGTCGCGACGCCCAGCTCTTTGCAGGCGTCGAATTTTTTAAACTTTAGAAAATATCTACTCGACCCCACACTTTGACTACTTTTTACATAAATTAAATATTTCTTTTCGTTTTGGACTTATTGGCGTGCGGAGTTTTAAGTGAAAAACCCTGTATGTATATATATATATATATATATATATATATATATATATATATATATATATATATATATATATATATATATATATATATATATATATATATATATATATATATATATATATATATATATATATATATATATATATATATATATATATATATATATATATATATATATATATATGCTTGATCGTTGCCCAATATATCCCATAATATATCTTTCAATTTCGCCTAATTTTCTTATATCATTGTCCTATTGTATCCCATTAATGTCCGGGTATAACCTATAATTTACCTTAACAACCCGCAAATGCACCACATATCGCCAATGGTTTTCACCTTCGGTTTTGACGTTTTTAAATCGTGCCGTCATTTCGGACCCAATTAACAATAATCACAGAGCGCCATCTTCCGTTCGTTAACGAGATCGATAACGGCACGTTTATCTGCGCATGTGATTCGAAAAATTGGACGCTTATCTCTAGTTGACATCTATAGCCTTTCGGCTCGCCAATTGTCAAATTATACACGATGCACTTTTGTGACAATACGTGGACCGTGAGAAGCAAGTAACGGTTTGGCAAAATCTGTGTCGTTTCGTTAATAACCTAATTATAAATGTCGTTATTTTTTTTTTGCGTTAACTAATCTGTTTATACTGCGTCCATTTTAAATCAGTTATGAAAAATATTATTTTCAAAAAAAATTAAATAACACTATATATTCGTAAAGAGCACATATAGTATGTGTCAAAATAATAATTGTCAAGGTTCATTGCATTTGTTATTGTCCCCCACGTAACGCCATCATGTCTTATTGGAGGCAAGGCGTCGGAAATTTCCTACTCACGCATGGTTTTTATTGTCATAAAAAGTAACGTAATATATTGCTCAATACAAACATGGTGGGTTGCTATTTATCATGGTAAAGTTAAATTTTAAGTAAATGGATGTTACTAAAATTATTTTGTGCTTATTTTGGTTTTCCTGGAGCTAGCATCATTGAGGGAGGTGAAAAGGAATCGGAGGAGCTTTTTAAAAAATTAAACATAAAGAAGAGTCATCATACTGGCACCGAAAGAAAGACCTCACGGAGTTTGCCGTATCATTGAAAGCTTGAGACAAACTGTCTTAGTACAGTTGATAATAACATTAATATTTTTGCAGCATTGAGTTCATTCAGAAAGCATAATTTGATAATCTGATATCGACGTTTTTTATTACCATTTACTAAATTTAATTAAAAAAAACATATTAGTACGTTTCAGTAAAAAAAAATTGGTTTCTTTATGTCTCTTATTTTCCACGAATCCCAAACACTGTATCTTCAAAACTAAGAATTTTAAGAGCGAAGCTTTAATTACTAATTCAATAAATTAATTTCAGGGTTGGAGCAATGTCGGAGAGGGTGTTGCCAACACATGAAAAAAAGGTAAGTGTAGTTTAAGGTTTTCTTATTATTTTTCAGCCGTATTGATAATTAAGAATGACATTTTTTGCAATTTTATGACGTCAAATTGGCGAAGAAATGTTGCTCTTTGAAAATAAAGTACCGACAGGGGGCGAATGAAGTAGAAGAAACCGACAACACGCAATGCGAAGCTTTCGCCTCAAATTAATTTTTTTTTGCTCTTTGTATGGAAGTTTTCAGCATGTTGTTATGGATATACGCGACGATGGGTTTTAGTTATGGGCATCTCGGTTTGTTTTTTGCAACGGTTTTGTCCGTTGTACGTTGCAAATAATTAAGTCGCTACGCTACAGAAAATAAGTTGAATACAATTAAATATATTCGATATATAATGTATTCAATATATACAATTCAATTCATACATACAAAGTATAAAAGATTTTTTGATTTATATGAAGATTATGACTTGGATTGATAGATTGGCATCGTTGTAATGTACATCTGCTAAGAGTGTCCGTTAGGTTTGGCATGTTGGAGGACAGGGCTAATGTCTGATTCGAAAATAATTATCTTAAATTAAATTTAGACAAGACCCAGAGTATTGTGTTTTCCTCCAATTGCTTGGTAAATAGTGGACAGTCCGTCAAGTTGCTTGGCATTAGGATCGATGATAGTCTAAATCGGAAACAACATATCTCAGACTTGAAAAATAGATTGTCCAGCAACGTATTCGTTCTTCGACGACTGAGAGGCCTGATAGGAACAAGGTCTGTTTTTCTTTGTTGCATTCGCACTTATGCTATGGCACGGTGCTGGGGGTGATTCCTCAGCTGCTGTGGAGATTTTTAGAATGCAGAAAAGGGCCATTCAACCTTACTTTAAAAAATTTAAAGTGATGCCCCTTCCTTGCATCTATATCTACTACCAGTTATTAGAGATACAAAGAACGAAAGGAAACTTTAGCGCTAATTCTCATTGCCATGCCTATCCAACTCGTTCGGGGGATCTCCTTAGACGGCCTAGGTTTAGACTGAGGAAGTCCGAGAGCAACTCGTTGAACCTGAAATTGTATAATGTTTTGCCAGGTACCGTGAAAAAGATGAGCAATAGAAAATTTAAAGATACTATTAAAGAATTCCTACAACTGTACAATTTTTTTTTGTATTAGATGTGTATTTTTATGTTATTTTTTAATGTAATTTTGTTACACTTGAATATAACTTCTGACTTGCTACAATTGTACGTTCCTTTTGCACGAAACGTAGTCAATAAATGAATCTATCTATCTATCTATGTCATTACAAATCACATTTCGAATGTTTAGAAACTGGACGCGGTTGCGATGTGGATATGCCGCAGATTTTTTAAGATACCATGACTGGGACAGTGGGCTGGCATACCCGGCATTCAGATATTGATCCGCACGGCCGGACATAAACAAGTAATAGAAAATGTTTTCGCAAACATTCATTAATGCATAAACAGAGAAAGAAGAAGAAGAAATACTAAGGGTTGGTTGAACTTCGGGCACTTATATTACTACGTTTTATCAAGTGTGGACAGCGTAGATATCATTGTCTACCATCTTCAAGCAAATACTTCTTATTTAATTTTCAACTACCTTTAGCATGGAACAACTATGTGGACAAATTATATGACGAAGTTACTAGCGATGTCAAAATAAATTAGAACTAAAAGTTCAGATTTTCACGAAAATATATATTTTTACACGACAATTGTTTCGACAACACCGTGTCTTTATCAGTATTCCACCTATGGATGTGATAGATTTAGTAGATTTCACCTTAACTCGGAAACAGGTTAACCCATTGGTGAAACAAAACTTATTAGATTGCTTAATAGTAAGTATCTTTAGACCAAAATTATTTTGAATTTAATTGTAAGGTAGATTTTATTATGGGAAACCCACTTAGTCCTTAGTCCGGCACTGAACTTGAACAACAGTCTAGATTCTAATTATGCTACTCACAGAAAAACACATTTTTGACGACAATTTTGATATTTTACATACAGCCACAAAAAGTTGAAAATTAAATTTATTGGAAGCCATTGGGATTAAGAAAATGAGACATTCAAATGTATTGCTTAAGGATCAGTTAGATTTAAGTACCTCTCCTTTAATGAACTTAAATTCTCACAACAACATTAGTTAAGGTTTTATGGTCATTTTTTGGTATATATAGTAGCAGGTAGTTTGTAAATATTTTCATTTCATTTTCATCCATTAAAAGCCAGTTCAATACTAGCCATGTATTTATAGATGACATACCCCACCATATTGTATTAAGTTGCATGTGACGAGATTGCCAAGCCGGTAAATTTTGTTATTATCATACTCGTGATAAAATAAAATAAAATTACCGTTTATTAATAATACCATTTAATTAAAAATCCTAAATTTGAATATATTTATAGCTAACCTAAAAAAATTCACATTGGAAATTTGAATTTCGACAATTGCGCCTCCAACTTTGTTTAAAATATTTTACCTACCTCTATAGAAGAATTAACGAGTGACATATTTATCAATGTAAGCACTATTTAGTAAACCCCAGTGGTATTTGTTTTAATTTTATGAATGCGTTTATGATTATCGGAAATTTTTGTTAATTCGAAACAAATGCGTCAATCATTATTAAAAGAATTGTTCTGATAATCTCCTATTTTACCATTACAGTTGTATGTGTTTTGAAAAAACTGGCCAAAAAATTTATTAATGTTTTCGGAGTCATTCAAACTACTTGGAAATGCACTTGAATTACTTTTATTTTTTTCAAATAGCAGCAATTTGTTTGGAGTTATTTAAATTGCACAGTGAATATACCCGCTTGCCTCTTCTCACTGTAGATACTGTAAAACTCCTTAAGTTTAAATCATCTTTGCAAATATCTCTCTGCTTCATAAATATTCTAAGATTCTGAAGGGGCCTTTGGTTTACCTATAACTCCTGCAACTGAGACATGAACATCAAATAATGTTAACAGAAAATTATTAAGTCTTCTAATAATAATAATAATGATAAGGGCACACTGGGTCTTAATCTGCCGGTCGGTGAACAGTCAACATTTCATATTTTCTAACGAATTAATCTCCATGACGGTGGTGAATATAATATCTACGTCAGAGATAAAAGAAAGTAGGAACGGTGGGCTCGAGTTAGACTTTTCCTGGCATTTTACAGTAACAAAAGAATTCACGATACTGGCTTATGAAAATGAACGACCACAAAATAACCAATCAAAAAATGAACTGGGTTCCTGCCATCGAACCAGAATATGTGATTACTGTTTCGGTTAGACCGATAAATAAGGTGAATCAAAAACCCCCCACGACACCGAAAACGAACCGAAATAAAATTAATATCAAACCGCCCACCGGCATTATATACAGTATACAAAATGGCTCAAAAAAACGCGTTGAATAAAACATACTTTTTTTTTAAATGGAAACCCTATTTTTAAATTTTAAAAATCCTTCAACTCTTTTTATTAATAATAATACGTACCTAAACTTAATACTTTTTCCAATAATTTATATTTTATAAAAAAACGATTGGTTTTCACGCTTGCAAAAAAAATTACTATGGCGCCATTGTTTTTAAGAGTCAATCACTCGTATTTGTCATTAGTGTTATTCGAAGGTGACGTACCAAAAACCCACAACTTTTATTAAGTCATACACCTATTTTTAATAATTTAACTGTTCCTTCTTTCTGTCTAAGACTTTTTTAATAAAATTTATTGTGGTCTTGGTAAATTTTAAAAAAGTTAAGATTTTCGTAAAACTGCGGAACAAAATATTTTGTTTGCCTAATGAAAAAGGGAATATCGTAAACCGGAATGAAGGAATTAAAAATTTTACTTCATAGTCAACATAATTCAGCAGCCACGTAGGTACTGTTAATTTTTTTTTTTTGCGATCTCACCACTAAAATAATGTCTGGTGATCTTGGGATGGGAGAAGGTGTCTTGCTGCAACTCGCAATTCATGAAGAGGTCATTCGTATGCTTCAAATTTTATAAATATGTTTTTTTACATAACTTATATGAAGAGAATAGTTTTGAAACAAAAATTATTACATCAATAGCTAGCCAAACCCGTAAATGATAGATTCTTTGGGTGAAAATAGTTTCTCAATGTACCCCTATGATCTAAGGACAGCATAAACAGAATTTTTGATAAACCCCGAAGGCCCGTAATGGATTATGGATTAATAGAAATAGTTAAAATTGGCTGATGACCTAAAAGTTTGTAAAATAATTGAGAACATCATTGACGGGAAGCTTTTGCAGCAGGACGTTGATCGTTTGTGTGTTTTGTTTCTGGAGAACAGGCTATAGTTAAATGTGGAAAAATGTTGTGTTATCAATTTTTCCCGTGAAGCAAAAGTGGACCAAGTATTTCGTAAATAATGAATAGCTGTATGTTTTCTATTAAAGGTTCAATAATCCTTGAGTTTATTATCAAACATTGTCCAAATTTTATCATTGATTCTGCCAGACTTGTATATTGCACTCTAGTGAGATCATTAACGGGAATTTTGGTGGTTTGGTCCCCTTATTTTCAAACCAACATTGATGCCCTTCAATATTTTGGTGGAACTACTTTCATTAACACATAGAGGTAGAATTTGTTGATTTAACGGCCCATCCTGTTGGGCAGGTTAAGTTTTCGCGTTCCCTATCCAGGTCTTACATAAATAAATAAGGTAATTTCTTAGCTTTTAATTTGGTTATTAATGTACAATATCCCGAAAACTACGATTCTCATCAACGAGGGAAAAAATTTTGCGGAGGGAGAGGATTACTGAATAACATGTAGGACGTCGCAGTGGGGTGGCTTATCGATCGGACAAATAAATATTCGGAGCCTGGCTGCGGCCAATTAACCGGAAGTGTCCTAAAACACGCAACCTTAAGTTGTTTGTTTTCCTTCTTTAAGTAATGGCCGTTTCTAGTGCGGAACTAATGCGGAATTGCTTTTGCCCAGTAGTTTGGATGTTTTATTTTATTTAATAATTTTTAGTAATAAATATTTTAATTTATGATTAATAATGATAATAAAAATTCTCTTTAAATCGTGTCTTGTTGAAAAAACTCATACCTACGTATTTGTTGACTTTTATATTGACTCTCTACACAGATTTTCGCAGAAGTTCAGATTAATACTATTCAATAAATCAATTAATTTTTTTTCTTATTTTAATAACTCTATCCATTTCAACAGGTTGTTAATAATTATTAATAATGACAGTTGATTCCCAATGACTAATATATTATTTAAATATAATAAAAATAAAACTTTTAAAAGATTTTGATTTGTTGAAAAAGATCAACAAAAAACACCGAAACATCAGCTTCTACGCCAACGTTTTGATTCTTTTTGGGTCATCTTTAGGATGCTAAAAGTAGTTATACATAAATACATAATAAAAATTTTATAGTTTCAAAATTATGGAGATGCTGGTTGAAAGAAAAAAGTGCAATTAAAATGTATTTTAATATAGTTTATTTCACTTTTATAATATAGTTTTTAACACCAAAACCGCCGTATCTTCATTGTCGGCAAGGAACCTAGAAACACGTTCAGTAAGTATCTACATTGATAGGTGTTTTTCTATTCGTTTGAAGTTATTCTTTTATGGTCTGTGAAACATAACCTATTTCCGTTCTCGATAATTATAAGTATATTATAATAAATTATTATTTAATTAATTATAAATAAACTTCATCTGTATTCTGTAATGCGACCCGAAACAAAAATATAAATATGGTAAATCAACAAAATATACAGCGAACGGCTAAAATATGAAATAAATTTATTTAAAAATATAATCATAATATTTTCTTGCTCATTTTTGGCAGTAAATTGAAAATATATAGAACACCACTTATAGTGAGTCTTTCTGGGTAATTTTTTTTTTGAATTGTCGTTTTGTCTCCATATCCAATGAAAACTAAAATTTCTCTCTAGATTCACTCTCTTTATTGACAGAAATGTAATTGTAACATGTTAATATAACTTTGCTTATACTAGCTACTTGTAACTTGTAGTTCAAAAATGAATTTAAATAAAAATGGTGTTCCGTAAAAAAAAGAATTTGGTATCTAGATCTACTTTTCGAGAGGTTGGGATGGATGTGTGTTCTACGTTGTATAAAAAGTGTAAATGTTTAGAAAATATATATAATTGTTTTGCCAGCGGTAGTAATCCTATAAATATGCCGAAGAGAGGGTCAAAAAAGAATGAAAAAAGGATACGAATAAAGCAAACGTGCAGTATAAAATATTATTAAATTAATGTTATATAGATAGTGATAGTAGATAGTAGCACTAACGTGCCTCACTGCTTGCTTACCTGCGGTGCAAACTGGATATCAATAAATTTATTTAAATACGAAATAACACAGCAGGACAAAGATTGTTTAGAAAGTTTCATTTGGTGTCAAGTGAATGTTGCCTTACGTTTCCTGGAGTTTTTTTCGTCTCCGATGACAGCTTGTCTAGACCGGCACTAATGTAATATTGGCAAGGACTATTTCAATTACGTGTGAAGGGTCAAAATGTCGACATGAATCTGAAGGGGTCCTTCTAAAAAAAACAAATTGAATTCTAAGAAAGTATTAGAACAATATTTTATTTCTAGGAATGTTAATAATAAAACAAGACTAAACTCAGTTTGCGGAATTGACGTTGTCGTTTAAGCAGGACCCTCGACGCGGTTTTGTCACTCCCTTAAAATTATCGTCATCGATGATCGAGACCATCCACTGGCCGCGTGAAACGCAAAATTACGCCTTATGAAATATTCATAATCGCTTCTTCTCTCGGCGTTGGTATTCATCGTTTCTCTCCGATACGGATCTACCAAAACCTCTACAATAGCGCACCAGCTAGCCTCTACCTGTTCGAACAGATAAAGAGTCACCAAATTAATTTTCCCGAAAACGTTCGTATTGTGCGTGTGCGCGCAAAGGGTGTACCGGACGAAATTTGTTTCGACGAGATCGAGATAGACTCGTATATATAGTTCTAAAAATAAAGAAATATGCATATGTAAATACCCTAAGGGGGTGGGTGTTTTTTTCCTATCCAAAAACGAGAGTAAACCGCATGCCCTGGGATGGAAAAAATATTATTTATGAGGCGAAGTTGTGGCGGGAGGGTAGGGGGGGAATAATTAACGTCGGGGGATGTTGTTCCGGTATTTTAGACTTGTTTTGTGTGCTGGTGCCGCAAAAACGATCCCGCGAGGGGTTGTGACAGCTTAATGGTTCATTTCTTCGAGATTTGAGTGAAAGCTAAGGTAAATGCCATTTATTCCGAATTTTTAATGCCCTGCAAATGCTGAACTTTGATTTATCTACTTTAGTCGCTAAATGGGTGTAGTTTCCGCTCCTGGTTTTGATTTACGAATCGGAAATTTTAATTTATGGAACGTTTTAGCAGTCGCTCTTAGGCACCATTACGAATAAATTCGCTTTTTTGTTAGTTTCTAAAACTATATGATTTAATTTCGTTGACTTAATTTACTTAAGTTAAGTCAAGTTAAGTTCACCATCCAAAACTCTGGTACGCTAGATTTCGCGCAACCATATTATTTCACAGATTTCACGACTTTCACAAAGATTAAGTGTATATCACGGATTTCACAGAATCTTTATGGATTTTTAAATAATTTTACGAGTTTGACTGATTTTTAAAAAAATAATAAGTCAAAAATATATTAAAAATACGCTATGCTCCAAAACTTAACCGAAACTGAAACAGTTCGATTCAACAACGCAGGAGGAATCCAGAAGATTTGTAAATAGTATTACAGTAGCCTGAGGTGTCAGTATTCAAAACACAAATAAATAATTAAATTTTAAAAATACACATAAAATTTGTATTTGTATTTTTTTTTTCAAATTCTGTTAACCTGGTCGCCTCAATACTGATATTACTTTCCATTAAAAACAACAATTATAATTATCGAAAAAGTTTTTTGAAGAATATTGTTTCTATTCTATAAACGAATTATTTTGTAAATTAATTATTCAAAGTTCTACTTTCTGGTTACACTGGTTTAACTGTTTATATGTAATATATTTATATTTTTATATATTTATATTTATATTTTATATTAATATGTTTATCTTGTTTGTACTCTTCCTGACTTCAAAAATACGTTATTTGACATATTCGAATATTTACATAATATTACTTTGATGATTTTAGAAAAAAATCCTTTGCGCATCGCAAGTCGACGAGCCGCCTATAGGACAATCATGTTCGTCATAACGGGATAAATTACTGCACCGCGGCGGGGGCTACAAAGTGAAAAATTGCGCGTCCATTGCTTAATCGCGGCATAAATTCATTTTCGCCGGCCATTTTTTCAATAAAAAAAGGTGCCGGGTGAGTCAGTCGGGTTCGTAACGCGTTAAGTAGTCCCATCACGCGCCACCAATAACATTAAAGATTTCCCGCGGATTTCCGTTTTGAAGGAGAGACGCGTAACCCATTTTGGGCCGTATTAATTGCACGTCTGTTAGGAATGTTTTTCTTTTCGTGTTAATTTTCGGCATTAACTCGGTTAACGTACGCGGAATACCAATCACCACTAAGGTGGGTCAAAAAAAAAAAACGATTTTTTTTTGGATCTGACACACAAAAACCAGTTGCTAGTTACCTCTAGAAAGTACTTATCACGTATGAGATTTTAATCATATATCATTATATCATTATAGGTTTCGATTTAGTCTCATATATAAATAATCATATCTTATCATCATCTCGCCGTTTTATCACCGTTGCACTGATATAAAAAGGATGGTATAAATTATATGATTAAAAAATTTGATATCTATCAAAAGAACATCAATTCTATTATTTAAAAGAATTGAGTGACTTTGTTTAATAATAATAATAATAATCATTATAATAATAATGATAATGATGATGATGAGGTGATCTAAAAAAAATCACTAGTTGTAATAAGCTTTTATTTTTCCTTTAAATGGGTTTTGATCTTTTATCTTTAGCTTTAATCATCACTTGTGTTTGTTCTAGCGATGGATATTGTAGTTTCTACTTATAAAAAGGAGAATGAACTTCTTTAATGTTCTGCTAATAATTAATATTTTTATCATTTAGATTGCAATACTAGAAATTGGCAATACTTTTATCATATCAAAGAGATCTTCGTTATGAGTCGTATAATCAAAATCAAAACCTTATTGGATTTTTATTTCATTGGAATTGATTTCTTTACAGCTATCCCAAATACGTAACAGATATGTCAGTTCTGGGTATTATTTTATTTTCGATATTTCGATTTCAATTGAGAAGTAAATCCAGGACGAGGCTTATGTACTAGTTCTGGACCACACCGTTGATTTTGATATCACACCGACCTGTTCTGATGTAACATCATGTTCTAATATTTTGTCAAGTCATTGTCGAGGTCACCGTTGACCAAATCATTAAATTGCAGACCAGCAGACACTAGTGCAGATCCCTGATTCATTCAAGAGGACCACATGACTCACAACATAGAATGCCTCCCGTAGGTCGACAAAAACAGCAGTAACAGCTTTGTGTGAATGAGTTGTTAAATGGTCTTAGAGGTCTACCTAGAGTGTAGCTGTACTTGTGATATCCATACTGGACTTTTGCATAAAAGAAAACATTCTGTGTTTTACAAACAAAATGCAAATTGCCTTAACTCGAAGAGACCTGGACATCTTTTGTATAATTTGTGGGAGTTGTTTTTTCAAATTTTATTTTTAGGTTGGTAAACAAACCGGCTTGAGGCCGAGCTTCGAATAAACGAGAACGACAACACACACATACACACACACACACACACACACACACACACACACTCCTCTTCCGGTCTCCGTGGCTTGTATCAAAAGAGTATGGTATAGGTACCCCCGACGTGTGGTACCCATACCGACATTATATTAAAACGCATTCGCTCTGGCAGATGTGGGCCAACAACAAAACCAAAACGCCTTTGTACGGAAAGTTACGCCGAATTAATAGTAAGTGGCCGCGCATTAGTTTTCAATACGTCCTCACGCACGAGTAGACCCAACGAGACACCACTTAACCTGGAAAGGTCGAAGAATTTAGAGGTCGATCTGGAATGTGAGGAACAGGCCTTATTATCCACCACGAAATTTCTGCCAATGAAGTTCACGCCCCAACTGAACAATAATTTTTTTCCCTAAATAAGTAAAGTATTTAAGGTCTCGTAGAAACCAAAGCGCATCTTTTCGATGAATCGGAAGAATCACCGCAGCCTGAGCTGATGTTTTGAATAAATGGAACAAGATTGGTTTGTACTGGGTAACCCTTTTCTTGCAGTAAACAAACATATATAGGGTGGTTGAAAAAGTAGATGTGGATAACGAGTTTCTTTTTTTAAATCTACCGCGCATAATTCACATAGCTTTTTTGTTCCTATCTCTTACTTTTTATGAGCAAAAGAATAAAAAAACAAGAAATTGTTTTTGAAATGAACAGGGCCAATCTGTATCGATCGGTGATACCAATTCACACACATTTGTCGTATGCATTCAGTGAGGTACAATATGACTAATGAAGAATTGGAAATTATATTAATGTGGGTACATAAAATTTGGATCAAGAGAGACGAAACGGGCATTGATTGAAAAGGTTGTTCATATTATTAGATTTTAAACGATATTTTATTTTTCACTGACACTGACACTGAAGTGACACACAGTGATACAGCACTGATGTGTATAAATAGACCTTAAAATTAATAAAAGAAGTAAATATGGCGCATCTCAGGAAGAATTTTCAAAATGTGGTTTAAAAATAGCTTTCAGAACTAACCACACAATACGAAAATTTAAAAAAAATCAGGTGTCTCCAGGTTGAAATGCGGATCTTGTGCTAAAATTTTTATTGGACACACAGATAGATCCTTCAAGAAACGCATTAACAGACATAAAAGAGCGTTTAAAAACAATAGTCTAGTTTTACATACAGTCAAGAAAAGTAAAAAATTAAATTTATTGGAAGCCATGGAGATTAACAAAATGAGACATTGAAATGTATTGCTTAACGATCAATTAGATTTAAATACCTCTCCTTTATTGAACTTAAATTCTCACAACATTAATTAATCGGTATATATATAGTAGCAGGTAGTAAAGACACGGTGTTGTCCAAACAATTGTCATGTAAAAATATATAATTTCGTGAAAATCTGAACTTTTAGTTCTCATTTATTTTAATTATACATACTGCCAAAGCTTGTTTAATAAGAATGTTACGAAAATGAAGTTCAAAATATATTTTCCGCTTAAAGAGAAAACGAAATAAAACGACGTTAAAAAAAATATATGAATACCCGTTTGAAATAGTAAAGTTGTCGCCAATCGGAATTTTACGCTAGAAACTCATCGAGCAACGAGACGCTTGGTCGCCAGGTACACACACACATGCCCGTCAAAATGAGCTAACTAATCGATTCCGCCATTGTCTCCGGCGATTTTTTGCCGTCTGAACTTAAGATTCGTCGGGCACTCTTCGCATCCTTCGAATGAGTGAGTCATTTCGGTTTTCTTTTTTGAAAGCGTCACTCTTGCCGGAACTAATAAAAAACAATTTTAAATTTGCAATTTACAGTTTAACCATTTTATCGTCAATTTTTGCACTTTGCGAAAAATTACGCATACTGGTTAAGCATCAGACCAAGCAGTTAGCAGAGTCTTGCGTCTTTATAGGGTGCTTCAAAAAAATTAGTATTTAATTAACGGATAAATTTGTTGGCGTTTAGACGTTTTAAACCGAATTTGATTAGAATCGTTTTGGTGTTACTTGTTAAGAACCTAATGGCTGGATGAAATCCTAGTATGTAAAAATGTATCCTAAAATGTCCGCTTTTCAACATGCCAAACAGCTTTTTTTTATAATTATCTCAACGATCCGCTGCCGATTTTATTATGACAATTATTTATTCCTTTGGCGTCCTCTATCACCATTCACCAAGAGTGATTGTCCTCGGAATCGGAGGATTTTTTAATATTCTAGAGTGTATTCTCCCAGCAGTAATGACAGCAATTGCTCTGTAGTTTTTTGGACATAACAAATTGAAGATAGATCGGGCGTTCTTCGTTGTTAAAACACTTCCCAGCAATAAAAGGCCAATGGTCAATATTTATCCAAGCTCAGGGTACTCGGGGCAAGTAGAAAATGACGATAAAATTGCTTAAAATTTTTACCCTGCGTATTTTTTTCTCGAACTTGCTCCGTCACGCCCCACTACGTAAAAATAGCATATGGGAAGCGATGGATGTGCTCGCATAAAATTGATATCGGGTACTGCTTAATAATTTCCGATCGATTTTCCCAAAGCCGGCGAAGCCCCACCATGACGAGCGATAGGCACGCGCTCGCCTTATGATAGTGTCCCCCCGTCCCCTCGTTTAAGGACAGCTTGATAATTTGAAATTTTTTGCAGTTTTTTTTTTTAATTTCAAGTATGTTTACTTGTTCATACGGCTGTTATTTCAATTTTTTTTTAATTAGTTAATTGTTAGTTTAATGCGCATAGATATTATTGTTTTTATTATTTTCAATATTAATATAAACAGACCATCATTTTGACACCTCATATTTTTATACGTTATATGTCGTATTTTAGATCGGAATGCATTTAGTTGAATTTCATTATTTTCATTTATTTTATTTTTTTCATTTTTCATTTCATTTGTTTTCATTATTATTAGTGTTCTGTATATAGTAGAGACCCGATATTCCGGATCAATTAAAGCGAGTACTATTTTTATACAAATACATGATTTTTTATTTATTATATATTATATTTAATTAATAATCAAAGCAAGTACATTGTAAAATGTTCAGAGATTTTACTTTGCCTGTCAAATAAGTGAAGAATACTTAACTATAGGCTAGAAGTACCAGCATCTTCTCCCACCTTCCTCTTGACTATCCCATTTGCAACAAATTTTCTTACAGTTGACTTCGGAACCTTGGCCATGCCACTTGTTTTTATTGCTGATCCTACTTCCCTTCTGAATTTCTGATAAAATTGTAAACACTCAAAACAATTTGTTTAGCATCCGAGGACAAATGGATCCATTTTTTTTATTTGCTGATGTAGTTCGTCTTCTAAATTGTCATTAGGTTCGACTACCATTTCCACTTCGTCTTCAAATTCTGCGTTGTTTTCCATGTCTTCTTCTAACTAACCGCGAATATGTTGTTTACAAATCGAAGAACTATGTAGAAGACACAAAAATACAAGAAGAATGTTGTTAATCGATAGGCACACAAGACGAAAATGATTATTTTAGGACTTACCTGTATGATGAATAGAGTACAGGTACTTACCCTTACCCTTTGAACTATCCATTGAAAACCGCCTCGCAGGGTCAAAGCTCGAGAATTACGTACTTACTGGAAGGATCGCAGTCAAATACTTCTGTAATATATACGAATATGTTGCTACTACTTATTCGAAAACACCCCGCAGAATCAATGATTAATCAAATTTAAAACGGTCCATTTACGTTTCGAATAAAAATTCCAAGAGCTAGTTAATGCTGAATAAACATCTGTTGGGATGGGTTTTACCACGGTCCTGCGAAAGTCTGCGGTTAAGGTACTGTAAAATACTTAGAACCTGAAAGCAATAAATGCACTATATTTTTGGTCGTATTATAACTACCTGCACAAATACGATCATTGACTTTTAGTCACTAGTGCCGCCATCTTCAGGATGAGTTCGAATACTATTTAAGTGAAATCGGGTCGTTCAACTTTGACGGATATTTTAGGGTATTAAAAAAAGCATTAAACGTTTCCGGCAAAAAATCTTCAACAAAAACGAGACAACCCCCTGGGCCTTAATTAACGTTCGATGGTTCTATCATCGAAACAATCGGGGTCGTGCGAGGGGATGAAAAAAAAGCCGCTTCGTGTTTGTGTGTGTGTTTTTTTTTTTGTTAATTTCGTTTAAACTGTGGTCGTACTGCGTCTTTAGTATCGACTCCCCGCGCGCGTTGAAAAAAAAAATAGAAGTTAAGTACGTGTTGATAACTATCGCGTGTAGACGCTTGTAGAGGTTGTTTTCAACGGTAGTTAAGAAAACAATGGACGGGCTTACCAGCTTTAGGGGGCGGGGGGTCGTTGCGGTAGCGCCATTTTTTGCAGACCAAAGTTTTGAAGAAAAAAATCTTGAAAGGTAGGGAGTCGAGTTTTTTTTTGGGCGATCGCTTAGGGGTGACGTAAAAAAACTTTTAAACACGTGGGTGGTACCTTTGATAAATTGTACCCGACGAATGTAGGAAGATTTTTTTTTACAAGGAGCGCCATCATGTTATTACCTAGTATTGTTGCGTTGGTGTTTTTTACGAAACATCGCCGTTAAAGAAAAAGTAAAACCCTGGGGTTTTCAAAGCCTGTTTTTTTGTGCTTAGGATGAACCTGAAAAAAAAGTTGCTTTTTAAATATTTCTTTTTAAATGTTTCTAAAATTAACAAATAAATAAATAAATAAATACTGAGCAAGAAACGGTTTTTACAATATACTACAAGAGGAGCATAAGCGAAAGCTAAGCATAAGTGTTATAGTAAATCACTTAACTAATGATGCGCGGGTGATTTTTGATGATTTTTATAGTTATAAGATTATATATCTAAAAGGTCATAAGGATTAATATTTTTTCTGTTTTTTTGTTTCTATTAGACTTTAATTGCAATTTTTTTATCGACATGAAATCAACAATTATCGTAATTCCCAACTAAATGTATTAAAAATGTCCATTAATATGAAGAAAATTAATTAGTTCAAGTTGAACAAAAGAAAACAATTAAGAAGTTAAATTTTGTCCGTTTTCAAAAGATATGGAATGTATAACAGTAATATTCATTAATTTAACACTGACATTAACAATACTCTTTCGCAATTAAAGAAAAAGATTTTTAATTAATTTTGTATATATAATTTTTACTTATTTTTTTATTTTATTTTTTTCAAATTCGGTGACGTTTACAAAATTATGAAATATGTGAAATCTTATGAAATCGGGGGTAAATCAATCGTGAAATCTGGTGCCCCAGCTTTATGAAATCTGTGAAATGTTTGTTATCTGTGAAATCTTTGTGAAATCATGTCATCTAACCTAACCAAAACTAACCAACTTCATTTTAGAAAAATAAGATCCTTTATTCAGTGATTTTATTAATTATCTTACCCTAAGGGTCATAAAATTTTGAAATTTTTCTGTTATTCATTTCTCGTCTCGTCAAACGATAGAACAGAGTAGGTTTTTTTGTTTTTTTTTTTTAAACTTCTACAGTATTTTTGGCATCGCCAAAAGCAATATTTTATTTGGCAAGAAGTTGATTTAAAAATCAAACGACACGAAAAAGAAAACGAAAAAAAAAACATTTTAAAATAGTTTGTATTTTTTATTTAAAAAATAAGATTATCCAGTTAAGTGCACTTTGTTTTTTAAAAACTAGATGCTAACAATGTGTGTGAAAAATTACTGACACCATAGACAAATTATTTTAAAAAAACACCTGATCTTTGGTTAAAAAATTGACAAAATCAAAAACATATGGAATATATTCCATAATCCACGCGAACTTTTCTAATTCAAAATTTTGTTAAAATTCACGTCGCACTTTTTAAAATCTACCCCGCCAGTTGCATAAGGAAGATAATTTTTAAAATACATATTTATAAATCCACCGCCCCAGGAAATCCGCCACTGATACAACAAACGAGGTCTGCTCGTATTTTCCACGTTGTAAATCAAACCTGGTTAAGCAGGATCTTTTTATTATAATTCCGCCTTTTACTTTCCTATCTTTTATTTCTATTGCCATTTGATAAAACGGGCGGGCGGTTTACGAACGTAGGGGGCGCGCGTGCGCCGCCCTGGGCGCATGTTTGGGCAGGTGTATTTGCGGGTGTTCCGCAAGCCAGCTGTCGCGGTCCCATCTTGAGAGTCTTCAACATCCGCGCGTATCTCTCAGGGGGTGGAAAACGCTCGATGCTGGATCTTCATCAAAATTCTATCACATTTTGAAAATATTTATTCGCTAGCCTTAGAGGTGGTGTTTTCGGAGAAGCCGTTGGTATGGTCCGACACACCATAAATGATCAACAAATCAAACCCGTCCAAGGTAGTAGTACGAAAAATTGAAACACCAAACATTCTGTTGTATTGCATGCTGTATAATTCCCATTAAGTAGTATGTAGTGCCGGTTCTAAGCCAATTTTTGGCGCATTCGTTCGGGTTATGGCGCAAAAATTTATTCATATTCAAAACTGTACTTTACAATTTTCGAATATTTTCTCTCTCCTTCATATATGTGAAAAATCTTTAAGGATGTGCGTGTGTGTGTTAAATGGCTAAATAGTTAAATACTGGTTTTTATTAAAAGGAGAACGCAGATCCGTGAGAAAATCTATGTGGAACTTGAAAGTTGTCTGATTAGATTACCTCAACGATTCACCAAAAACTTCAATGCCGGAACCATTGATATCTTAAACGAGCATGTCGCTAGAAGAAAATTATTGTATTTTGTTATTTTGGAAAAATCGATGAAATCGAGTTTTTCGAAAGTATTTGCGCTCGTATAAAAATTTTATATCTCGGTAACGGTAGGTCCTATGGTACATTGGTACAGAAATGATCAGATTGAATTTGCCGTGCACCCTGCATATTTTTGAAAAATTGTCATGAATAAAAGTTTATAGAGCCGTATCTTCTGCTTCTTTTTTTTCGAAAATTTTTTTGGTCTCGCAAACAGTTTTTGAAAAATGATGTTTTTTGTAGAATACTTCCTGACCCCCCAGCCCCACCCGTTTCAATAGGTTCCGTCACGAGGCAAAGCTGCATATATGTGCCAAATATGAAGTCGATTGTTTCAAATTTCGAACGCTTCACGTGTTTCATAGCAAGGTCCAAAAAACAATCGAAAATCGCAAAAAAAAAGATGAATACCGGCGTAGCATCGGGGCCATTTCCTATAAGCTTATGTGCCTCGTGGAGGGTTAAAAAGGAGGCAGATTTTAATTTTGTAGCGCTAACTGTTCGAAGGTTATTCAGGAAAAACCAAAAGACGAGAACGGAGAACGGACAGACAAAAAAAAATTTTTTCGACGGTGATCATTTCTGTACCAACGGCGATCCCCTTACCGAGATATAAAATTTTTATACGAGCGCAGATGCTTTCAAAAAATTCGATTTAATCGATTTTCGAAAGTAACAAGAAAGTTAAATTCATTTATGAGAAACTTCAGAGTCCTTGACATGTATCTTTCTAGTATTTCCTTTTAAAACACACCAGTTACGACCACCCGGTATATGCGTGTCCAAACAGTAAAAGACTTAATTTTCGGAGGTTTTTCATAAGATCCTTCTTTATTCTATTGAGCCATTAAGTCGACGACCGGTGGTCTGTATCAAACACGTACTACAGAAGCCATTTGCCACCTAAAACTAATAGGCATATTCCCTCGTCAAGAGCGGACTAGTAGTACGCGTGAACAATTACCAGGAATCATATTACAGGTCTGTAAAGTATCGGTATAGATCGGGCGGCTTCAGATTTCGATCTCGCATCTGCAGGGGATGGTCATGGTGATCGGTATTCGCATATATATGGGCGTCGTCTACGTGGTAAGCCCGGGTGAGCCGGCGACGGAAGTTACCCGACGACGCCGGCGCCCACGGCACGTGACTCATGAGACCGCCCCCGCACACGTCCGCGTTAATACAAAGAAGCGGCCGGCCACACCGCCAAGATGTACCGCGCGTACCGAAAACGCAAGACAGAGAGATAACTTTATTTAAGGAAACGAACTGGCATAAATTTTCCATTAAATATTTATTCTGCAATTGAGATAGTGAAAAAAATATTTAAGTAAATATGTAAGATCTCTTAAGTCGACAGTTTTAAAGTATGACTCTAAATTAAATTAAATATCTAAGCAGATTTTTAGTAGCGAATTGTGGTTACGACATATAAACAAAATACAACGTCTTTAGAATATAGCCCGATACAATCAACCGTGCTATAGTATACAGGCTGTCCCCCAAAATAAGGATAAAGGCTCATATAAACTAGGGTCCAAGACGTCTTAACTTTTTACATACAGGGTGTTAAATTTGAAGAGGTGATATTTTCGAAACACGTAAATATTTTTGCGTAAAATTTGGTAGAGTTACTAAACTTTTTAGGGTGTATTTAACGAAGTAAAACTTAGTATTGGATTGTCTTCAGGGGAATTTTCGTAATTTGGACTGCAGAATTTGAAAATCTGACGTTTTCTACGTAAATAAGGTACCCTTGTAGCACCTGGCTAGAACACACCGTTTTCGAGAAAAATGTTTTTGAAAATTTAATTACAAATTAGTTTTTTTTTTATTTTAATGTTTGCATTTGAGGTGCAGATAATCACAGTTAGTGGATTTTGATTGAAATTTACATTATGTTTATTATCAAAATTCTACAAATTATTTTACATCGTTGATGTAAAATAATTTGTAATAAATCTCTGTGTTACCTTACTTACAAAAAAGTCCTTTAATTTAAGACACCCTGTATAATTTTAAAATACCTAGTCATCGCAGATCGTTAGAGGAAAGTCTTCTAAAAATGTGTTTAAAATTTGATCATGCCTCTGAAGAACAATATTATTCATAAAAAATATATAATCTCAATTTCTGTCTAAAGTACATAAAATTCGAAAAAATGTCAAAATATATAAAAAAAAAATATTTTTCAAATTTAATTTAAATCATGAAACTTTTGTATAAACTTTTTTTTTAAAACCAGTAGTTCTTCTAATAAAGTGCCCACCCGGTACATATTACCAACGGTCACTGTACGCGACCAACGAACTTACCGGATTGTTACACCCTGTGCAAAGCGACTACATATGTATATACCGGTAGACGCTATACGTCAAACCAGTGAGCGAAATGTCGTGTTTGACACGGATACTTGGTTCGTGCTCTAATTAGATAATCAAAGATTGCCTTATAATGAAAATGCAAAGGCCCGAGGAGCGTTATTACACGGTCGTAATCCATATAGAGAGGAAAAAAACCATAAATATATTTCCATACTGAAAAAAAAAAGCAGCAGCGCCGCTTCGCACGAAACGCGGATGAAAGTGGACATGTGTTGTCTGGAGCAGACAGTACTATAGTTCGAAAAGTGAGTTGCGTGTCTTCGCCGCGAACAAAAAGAGGTTTTTCGCTTATGGTTAATTCATAAGTAGGTACGCATGCGTTCACGGAATAATTGCGTTTGACGATATCGAGGCTTTCAATTAGATCGCCGTATGTCCGCTAGTTTTTGCACGGATATCGAGCAAAAGTTCGTGTAAAAGAGTTCTTTAAAACGGGACGTGGCATCCGTGCGATGCAGGATAAATGGTCATGACTGTAATAATGGTTTTTAACGTTTTTATCCGTTCCTAGGTCCACGATAGTGATAAGGAAATTGAAACAAAAGAGTACGAATTCATTCTGTTGTATTCTTCTTCTTCTTCTTCTTGATGTGCCATATCCGTTTTGTGCCGACTATTAGCAATCATGTTGGCTATATTTACCGCTGAACGATCAAATGCTGGATGTTGTATGTTTTAGGATGTCTCGTAAGTATAAGAGTTTCTTAATCTTGATGTTAGCAATGATTATGTTACTTTACTGCATAATTGTAATTATATAAATAATAAATACCAGATTAAATAAAACTAGTCCCCAGAATAGTTTGGATCTCTGCTATCACTATCATCCAAGGATATAATTTTTGGTTTTACGTTGTCCCATCTACTCTCTCTGGTATTAATTAATTATTTAAAAATTTACTTAATTAAAGTTGACTTTTATATTATTGTCTCTCCTTTGTGTTCAAATCGCAGTGATCCAGCTCCTCTGTTATTTCTTGTGTATACGTCGGATATTCTAAAATCAACTTTCTGTAAAATTTAAGCGTTTGCCGACAATACTTGTATCATATATACTTATTATTTTTTTGATGATGATGATCGTTGGAGACGACCCTAACATTATCACTTTTTGGGAATGAAAATAAGACTTATAGGATCAAAAACTCTTACTCAAATAAAATCGTCCAGACTACCAAATATTTTGGATAAGAAAATATATTTTATCGTTTTTTAAATAGACGAGGTTTTAAGCGTCGCAGATTGATAAAAATACACCCGAATTATCAGGTGACCTCGAAGTCGTCGACAGCCTACAGTCGGAACATGCAGCTTACCGCTTTTGTATTGTATACTTAAAATATAAATGGCTGATGTGCTTCTGGCACGTCTGTGCCAGTCTGAAATTGAGTAAATTATTCGCTGCAAATCAAAATTAGTGAAAAATAAGGCCGTGAAACGTGAAATATCCAGGGCAACGTCTACTTATTTTGGGGCACAAAATCTTTAAAAATGTTAAAAATTTCCTTTTTCTCGTATAAATTATTGGTGGTAAATGAAAAACGGCGAGATTGTATTATTGGAATCGCATTTACTGGCACAAACATTCGCGCACACACTTTATACAGGGTGTATCCTCACTTTATAATAATTGTCGTCCATTTGTCAACCATTTTGACGCCCCAATTCGCATACGGACGGACATTTTCGTGGGATCAAATTGTAAAAATATCCTTTGGCTCGTGGTGTGCCAAAATCGAAACGTTTCAGAAACTTCGCAGATTTTTATAATAGTCGTGGGCGGGTGCGAAGCAGGAAATCGCTGTTCGATCCGAATCGGGACGAAAGGTGAGAATAACCGCGACAGATGCGAGAGAGAAGCCGCGACACGTGTGTGGTGGCGTGGCATCTTCCTGTCTGTGTTTATCCTCGTTCGCAGTTGCCACCGCGTCACATTATCTGACGAATTTTTTCCACCCCATACGACCTGTTTGCCGTATCCTAGACACGAGAAAAGCGTTTCAAAATTTGAAATTCTTCCAAAGTACAAATTATTACAAATCGATAAGTAATTTGACAAATAAACGTACAAAAAGTCATAACAGCATAATCATCCTAAATATTATAACATAACAACCATTACAGTGATTTAATTTTTTTTTAAGCTACTGAATATCCAGTAGCAATAGCAATATAAGTTATCTACATAATGAGGGTACAAAGTTAACATACACACCTAGAAAAATAAGACTAAATCGTAACTCTCGTTTAAGATGTCAAAAGTTCTGTCAAAAATAACTCTACTATGAAGCATGACGGGCTGCAATTTAGGCAGAAAAATTGTAAAATCTCATTACAGTCTACCTGATTGTTTAAGCATTTAAGGACAAAACAAATATCGAAATGTACACTCCATAAAACTGCAAATTGACCTCGTAAGCCCAGTTGTGGCGAACTGTATTAAACTTATAATTCAAAAAGTTAATAATGTTTTTCTGAATTTTCTCAAGAGAAGTCTAAACCTGGTCGCATTGGCGATTAGTAAAGTGCAACAAAAAATCAAAAAAAAAATAAATAAAAGTTTTTAATAGTATCATCGAAACATGTTCTGATATTTGATCTTTTGAATTTTTTTGAATTTTAATTTAGTTTAATTGAATTTAAATTGATTAGTTCATTCCACTTTTCCGCATTTTTATTTATCCAGTTTGCATTTCTGGGACGGTCCTTAAAGAAACGTTTGTCCAGATTCTAGAGGAAAACAAAATTTTCACTAAAAATCAGTATGGATTCATGCAAAGAAAGTCTACAGAAAACACAATAGCTTCTTTAGCTTCACAAGCTTACAGCTAAAACATAGTGAAAAACAACAAAAGTTTTTGCAATGCGTCTCAATCTTTGAGACAATGAAATGGTATTTTAATTCTTGGAGGATTCTGGCTTCCGCAGAATACCCGGGAAGCTATTGGAAAAAAATAATAATATACGGCAGAGAATGAGGTTCAACCATTTTTAAGAACCATACTTAATCTAAACAAAATTGTCGCACACATTCTTTCCTAGCTTTAAATACATCAACAAAAGCCACTACCACACAATAACGCGTTTTACCACAAACCGAAACTCAATTTGACGTACTCGACGCGCGTTTCGCCAACCAAGTTGGCATCTTCAGGAGAAGATTAAAACAGTTAAAACGGTTTGTGGTAAAACGCGTTATTGTGCGTTAGTACAGTGCCGAAGGTTCCAGTCAAGAGTTTGAAAAGCCACTACTTCAACACTGTGTCGTGAGATTTTTTGGTCTGTACCTAATTTTGTAAAAAAATAAAAACAATTGCCGGTACTGTATCCAAGAACATACATATTTGGGAAAAATCCCTACTCCCTATAAAATATTTAAAAGATGTAGGTAGTAAATGTAGGTATATAGTGTTCTAAATACACACCTTTCAATACTTTTCTAACGGACTCCGGAAGTCCCCAACCTTTCAATGTGTCTTCCATATTTATTGTTCCACAACCCTTTCACCTTACACCGGTAAAAACTGAAACTACAATGAAGGTCGTATGACCATTGGTTACACTTCGTCAGGCTTCGTGCAGCCAGGATATGCCATCAACTCAAATCAAACGATTACGATTATATATTATAATTGGAAGTATATTTCAAAAGCATTTTGAAATTGGAGATATCAAACTTATTACATTAAAAATTATTTTATAGACTTATATTTTCTAACATTGAGCATACGGCACAACCATATTCTCAAATCGAAAGTATGTTACAGAGAGTGGTATAATAGTAGTAGTATATCGTTTCTCCTTCTAAAGTTATACATTAGCAAAACAACACATCTAAAGTTTGTACGGGAATTGATTGGCGAGATGACAAAAAACTTTCGACAGGGGTACAACATTACTGGCAGACCATCGTCCGTGGATACAGAATAGCGGCTAAACGGTAAATTACATATTTTACGTCAAAATGATGGAAAGAAAAAAGACTGCGCGGTATGGTCTAATCGTAAAGTACAAAGCAGCAGGCGGGAAACTGTGACACTTGCTTTGACTATTCAATAGTGGCTGCTTCGAAGGGTACCATACACTACAACATTATAGGATGTAATTTTTTTATATGGTGTATAAATTTATGTCTTTTTCTGTGTACTTAAGGGCTTGTGTATATTATTATTAAAATAAAAAAAAATGTCGCCCCCTAGGGGGCCCAAAAATCGCAAGACAAAGCCCTTCGTATACAATTACAAAAGCCCTTCGAGGTTAATAAGAACATCAGCGTATCTCACCGAGCACCGCCGATCATCAGTATCGAGTGGAACATTTAACCGAACAATATGCCCGACGAGCGCTATCGCTATCATCGGCTCCCACCTCCTCGTCAATGTGGCACGTGCAAGACCACCTACGACCATAAAAAAAAATCGCGACACGTTCGATACTTGACCGTGGGCTATTGTTACACTATCTCCCGGACGTGGAGCGGTAGCGGCCACGCAATATGGGCCGCGATCTCAAAATGACGTAATTACGGAGGTATACAGTGCGTCTTCAAAAAGCAGATCAACAGTTTGGATTACTGACGAAGTTAGAGGGTACTCCTCTGACGTTTCTGGATTTGTAATAAAAAACTCTAAGCTACCAAGCACTTTTCCCACATCGAGGCAGGCACCTCCAAAACATGCATCAATCGCTTCTTTTGGTGTCAAAAATCGTTGCCCACGTAATTTATTCTTAATGTGATGAGGACTATATGGTGGATGGCTCATCAAATCAACGTTTTTAATGCTCAAAAAGTTCTTTTTTTGCACTGATCGGTGAGTGCTGGCATTGTCGTCGTGGACAGTGATTCGTCTTCGGGGGTTGGTTTTTCTAATTTCAATGGTCGTGTACCATTCAGAGTTGACTGGTTTACCTTTCACCAAAGAAACAGTTGTTACGTGGCCAGTTCTCCTGAAAAAACAGGATACCGTTTCTTTCGACATGCTTCGCGCTTGCTTTCAGGTCCATGATATCATATCATGATATCATACACATAAATAGAGTTTACTGTTGTCTGGATTTGTTTTTTATTTATAATTTTATCTATAACATTATAAATAAAAAACAAATCCAGACAACAGTAAACTCTATTTATGTGTATTGCTTAACGATCAATTATATTTAAATACCTCTCCATTATTAACCTTAAATTCTCACAACAACGTGAATTAACACACGATGTTGTCGAAACAATTGTCATGTGAAAATATGAACTTTTGGTTCTTATTTATTTTGTTTAATTCTAGTATAATTAAAATTGAAATATTAATTTATCTTATATATATTTTAATATTTGTTTGTTTTATTTATATATATAATTATATTTATTTAAACAGTTTTCCTTACGCCAACTAAAACTAATATTTATAAACTTGTTGTTTCCGATATTTATGAAGGTCATTATTTGTCTAAAGTTATTCCCAGTCCTAAAATTTAGCGAAGGCTGTAGGCAGAATGCGTCATGGTATCGGCAACCGTATAAATACGACTGTTCGAAGTTAGGTGAAAATGCTCGTATGCAAATTAGCTATCGCTATCCTAAAACTGTTGGAGAAAGACCGCCCATTAAATCACGAGAAATTTGCCAGCGTATATAAATGCGACATTATTCGCTACCGACCCTTAACACTGACCGGCATTGATATATTAACCAAATTAGATCTGACACATCGAATACGTCCACTGGGAACCTCCCGCCGCGCCGCCATTAAGGGATTATCCCTCTACCGGTGCGTGATGGAATTAACGAATTAATGTCCTTCGGCTAGCATCAGTTGTTTGTCAACGTCATTGTCCGACCGGTAAATTTGGGTAAATTGTTGTTAAATGCGTGCCCAGTCAGCGTGCGTAAACTCCTCTTTATTTGTTAACGTGGGTATAGGTCGTGTATAGGGTAGGGGGTTATTATTGTCGATTTTCAATGGGGAGGTGGGGGTAAACTATCGAACCAACCGGAATAATTTCGGTATCCGTATTATGGGAGTTTTCCGGCACTCAAAGCTATCCAAAAAATTATTGAAGGCGACTATTTCGAAATTGTAAATTATCATATTATTATTATCATTATAATAGTTTATTATCTCGAGAGCACCCTCGAAGTGATCAATGAAATTGTCCTTTAAACGAGCACAAATTCAAATTCAAGCTATTGCAGTTTTTCTCCAGCTGCCCCATCCCTAACATAAATACAAACAAAATACTTATAATTAAAATTATAGCGTAAGCTGGATGTTTTAAGCATTATTATACACTCAGCTGCAAAAAAAGCTACATTGAAATTTTTAGTAAAATTTAGGTTGATTTTTTTTTTAAGAAAATTTTTGCTAAAATGACCAATTTTACTTCACGTATTTAGTGGTTTGATAAATATTCGCGTTTTAGTGATTGGTAAATTTAATGGATATTTCCTAGCCTTAATTTTAAAACACCCTGTGAAATAACTACGTTATCCATTTTTGGAAGTATTTAAGAACCATTTGTTTTTTTTTTGGTTCATGTTTTTATTTACATCGGTTCAGTTTTAAGAGCAGCAGGTTATAAAACTTTAAATAAAGCAACTGTTTTTTAAACCTTTATATAGAGATTTCAGTGCATCGAAAGCTCGAATTAGTAGCAAAAATTACCTTTGCTATTTGTTTGTCAATCTTTTTGATTTCAGCTGTTGCTGTTCGCATTACGAAAGTACTTTTCAGTTTTTTTTTCTTTTTCTTTGTCTTCTTTGTTTAGACTGGGGAGATTTCCAGAGGCTCGACAGATCTGTCATGAGTCTCGTTGCACTCGAGGCAGACGATGTAGTGGCAGAACTGTCAAGCAATACTGGAGTGAGGAAATAAAAACATTAAAAACGTAGTTTATTAAATTTACAATTTTTTTGAAAACCGAATACATTCCTTCCTAGGATACATAAATTATACGATATGAATACGAAATACTTTTTTCATGTATCGTAAAAAATAAAAATAAGTCTCTAAAAATCATAAAGATTAATATAAATAAAATATGCATGAATTCAAATTTTGGCAATAAAAGACAAAAAGGACATGACATTTTTGAAATAATTAATGACTTTGCTTTTACGAGAGTGATGTTTTTTTTTTAAAAAATCAATGATTTTTTATTTTTTAATAAAAATCTAAGTTTTCCATACACTGCTTTGTAGTTACATTACGTTTTGTACCATAGGCATGTATCATTTACCAGATAAATAGCTTAAATTGCTTTTTGCGGCGTATGTTGGTTTTTAAAAATAAATTGATTTTTTTATCCTATTTGGACCGAACAAAATAACGTTTCGGCATCAGCGTGGGGTCCGGTTTCAATAATTAAACGATACCGTGTTATTTCAATAATACCACGTATCACGATTCTTCCTGTATAATCTTCTCCTTTGAAGGTTGATGACGATGGACCATTCTCGAAGATTGCGCAACCAAGAGACTCTTGGGCGCCCTACACTTCGTCTATCTATAATTTTGCCCTCCACAATGCCCTCAAATTTGCGTTGTTTAATGGTAAAGAGTATTTCGAGTTCTTTGCTCATTCTTCCTAACTCTAACTCGTTTGTAGTTCTACTCATCCACGAGACTCCCGGCATGCGTCCTGTAAGGCCAGATTTCAAAAGCTTCCAACCTCCTTGTGGTTTCTCTATTCAGCGTCCAGCCTTCCAAGCCATAAAGCAATACGGGAAATACACAGCATTTGACCATTACCGTTAGTGATAGGTCCGGAGCCGTCAATAGTTTTTTTTTTCATTTTTATGAAGACTGCGTGCCAGCATTTGCTGTTTATGTTGAACGTCTTCATTAATTATGGTGCCAAGGTATTTGTAGTGTCTCACTTGTTCAATTGTTTTCTCGTCTACGACGAGCCGACCTGTTGCTTGCTTCCTTTCTGTTATCGCCATCATTTTAGTCTTGTTGATGTTCATGTCGAGACCGTAATCTTCGCTAGCTTTCACTACTTTCTTTAATATTCTCTGTAAATCCTCACAAAACAGTATCGTCAACGTAGCTAATATTATTAAGGATTTTTCCAATGCTTCTCTATTACGACCATTGACAGATAATTCGCTTATGTTACGGCAAACGTCTTTCGGCAGTAAATGTTTTATCGAAACGCGCGATTTGCCGCAATAAAACAAAACGTAAAAGCGGCAATAAAAACGGTTGAAATAATCAATATTCATACTCGAGGCTGCAATTGGTGGAAAAGGTCTCGGGAAAACGACGCATCGTACTAATGATAATAATAACGGTTTTTGTTGACTGCGCCATTTTCGAAGAACGTTTCAACCTGCGCGGGAGTTTTGATCCCCGAAAGCTGCAACGCCTCATCCGAAAATCTTTCGTCCCCTTGTTTAAGTGGATTTAAAAATAGTATCTCTGGCAACCCCGTGACCCCTTGCCGGGGCCCGAACTTCCTGCTGCAGCACGAGGAGTTCGCATGCCAGGAAGTAAACGGTTGCGGTTTCAATTTCATAAAATTCTTTATTATTTACAATTTTAAAATTTTGTCGTTTTTAATATCGGCACCAGGTTTGCGAAAATTTGGCCAAAAAAAGTTAACAATCTTTTGTTGATTCAATTTTGCAATACCAACAAAATACAACATTATTTACTAAATAATATACAATAATAATATTATTATTACTATTTTTATTATTATTACTATATTTATTATTATTATTATTATTATTACTGTGTCTTTATTTTCTTAGGGTTGTAGTATATTATTATTAAATAATGATAGATAACCCTCTACAATTGTTATTTAAAACTAGTCCATTAAGGAGTGGTTAATTGACCACGGTCAATTTTTAGTTATTTTTTTAGAAAAATATATGCGTTTAATAGAATATCTTGATTAATTAATTATACACAAATGTCATATATATTGCATTTAAAAAAATATGATGTAGGCTTATATGTCCGAGAATTGACAGTGTTTTGTTGGAAAAAAACTTTGCTCCTAACCCTAAATTTTTGTTTTGTTATTTACTTTGATATCCCTAGAAAAAAAGTTACAGCTAATTAAAATTCGAATTCGAAACAAAATTTTAAAATACAACCACTAAACTTTTGTATTTGCTTTTTTCTCATATTTTTTGGTCGGTGTAACTCGACATTCTTGTTGGGAAATCTACTATCCGTCTTCGATTTCGTTTCCAATATAAAAAAAAACCTTTTGTTCGAGTCTCCGATTGAGAAATTTCACCGGTATAATACGAATACTGAGCCGAATAAAATTATGAGCGGCGCGCGATAAGCCGAATGGCGGCATCGGGGCCACCTTGTGCATTTTAAGGGCGTACCGGCAACTTCCGAGAGTTTCGTATTACACTTTACGATGTTTGCGTTCACGGGGGCAGATGCGCGGCTGTGTTGCACCCACGGCGTACCCGGGGGCGGGAGGGGGGAAAGACTCATAACGCGCAACTTATAAATACCGATTCCGCCACCCCCCGCCTCCCCCCCACACGTTTGCCTAGGGCGAGATTTCTCTTACCGACAGGTAAGGGCGCCGAATATCCGTTACTAGTTCGCTCGGTATTATAAGTTCACGTCTCAATTATAAGCTAACGTTTCTGGTTTTTGCGTTATCTGAACGGTGCTCCCAATATAACCTTAGAATGCTACGAGGGTCACATGAAAAGTTTTCCACCTAACGGTGATCCAAGATGTAACTCTATATACTTCCCCAGGCGATGGAAGTGATTTGTAAGTTTTAATAGCGTTATATGTAAAAGTACTCTGAAACGCAGCCGTACTATGCTTGGGAACATAGAACACTACCCCTGGTCAGATTTAACCACTGAGAATCCTTCAGTGCCGGCGTTATATGAACAAAATTACGCAAACCATAGCTGTATCTCAGGCAGACATTTTGCAATTTTTGTTTTAGAGCTGCCCAGTATACAACGTCCCAATATCCCAATAGAGAGAGTCATACAATTTCAATCTAATCTCAGTAGATAACTAGTCTTTATACATGTAAAGTACTTTCAGTTTCTGGTAGGACTTTTCAAGAAAGACTCCTAAGTTTTTACGTTTGTGAACAAATTCATGCGGAGTACCTTTCAAGGAAAATTTCACATCATTATACTGGATAATTTCCTCTTGTTTATTGCCAAACAGATCAACACCAACCCGAAAAACAGTATCCATAAATGCAGAAGGTGCAGCTATAACCATTTTAGGAGTCCAAAGTGAATAATAATTGACATCATGGACATGCGAATTATCAGCAACCTGTACTGGAGACAGAAGGCAGTCGTGCGTATAGAGGAAAAATACTCCTCTGCTATTCAACCTCTACTCTGAGGACATCTTTAGGAGTGGAATAAAAATAATTGGAGAAAATATAGGCAACATCCATTACGCCGACGACGCTGGTTTTATAGTTAACAGTCTGGAAAACCTACAAGAACTTAATGCCGGAAAGACAAAGTACATGGTAATCTGCAAAACTCCAACACCATGTACAGAACTGCTCATTAATAACGAAGTAGTTGACAGGGTTGAAAAATCGACTTATTTAGGGAGTTTCATTCCTTTTGAATGTAATCGACTTAGATGACCAGATGTCTCTTTCAAATAACAGTTTTTGCATCTCTCTCACTTTAATTCGACTATCGTTTAACACCATTCGATGAACTTTGGCAACATTTTCGTCGGCAGTTACAGTTTTTGGACGTTCCAACCTTTGATCTTCTAATCTCCGACGGCCACTTTTAAATTCAGCTGACTAAAATTTCATTGTCGTAAATGACGGTGCGGAGTCCAACAACAATATGAAAAAAACCATATAAATACCAAATCGGGTAAAAACCTTGAGTATTTACCCGAAATATATTTACCGGGGATATTTACCTGTCACAAAGAGAAATGCTATCGTGCTTGTGGTTGGTGAAGGACTCTTCTCTCAAGGTAGGACCCTGGTTGCATTCGATTATTATTATTATTTATTTATTTATTTATCAACTTGCCAACCGCCCAATATAAAGTAGGATTGACATAAACTAAATAGTAAACAACAAAATAAAATAAAATAAAGCAAAATTAAAAACAGAATAAAATAGACCTTACCATAACATGACAAACATGGATTGTCCAAAATATTAAATATTGGTAGAGTTAGTCGACACGACAGTAAGGACACTTAGTTTACCGACAGTCCTTTAAGTTCTTTTTTAAATATTCTTGCAATCTGGAAGCAGTCAAGTTCGTCAGAAAAGGGATTCGCTAGTGCAGCTGATCTAGAAAACAACATAGTACGATGGAACTCCACCTGGAAGGAGTAGGTCCATGGGAATTTGAATGCAGTAGATGGTGAGATCCTCTAAATGCTGTATACCGCAGGAACCTATGCTGCACTTTTTCTATGGCCTGTATGTTGACGTTATTTGCTAGACATCTTATTATAATATTTCGAAATGTACAACTTCTTGAAATAGAAAACCCACGAGGTCACCAAATATAATGACTCGAAATACAGTACTCCTATTTCAACTTTTGAACAGTTTTGTATTCATTTATTAACAAACACCATTTACTATAAGAAAATAAAACCCAGATATATAACAAAGGACTTTAATTAGAGAAATCGTTAGAAATGTTTAGACACTATTACTATACATAAAATGCGTCTATAAAGTTCTCATATACATGGTGTTCCGTTTAAAACTAGAAAGTTTTTGCTTGTCCACCAAAATACAAATACCCTGTGTATACATCAATATAATATTTTCGTAGTATAAACGAATCCAAGAAATTTTTGTCTTTACATGTTCTGAGATAAGGTGAAGAATTGAAGAATATAAACATAAAACAATAAAATGTTAAATAATAAAACATTTTAAATAATTAAAATCGGAAAAACGTAATAATACTATATAAATTGTTGTTAAATAAAACGACCGTATATATTTTTTGTATTATAAGTAAATGCGGAACCAGTGATGGTTGATTTATTTTTACATTTTGTTTGAGCAGCGGAAACACCACATGATAGTTTGTTTTATGAGGAACCGCCGAAAATTGATTACTCGTTAAAGAATTGCCCTTGAAACTGAAAATACTTATAGTTTTTTTTATTCTGATAATTTTAGTCTCCTAAATAACCGCTGTCGATTACTTTATGGGCACAACTCGCATCGGGGGAAGTTCAACTTGCAAAAATTCAAAAAAAGACCCTACATTTCCTCCCCAAACGCTACGACGCGGACGTCGGCCTGTTGCGCCCCACTTGAGTCAAAGGAAACGACCATATTATGATTTAAACGTAATACGTAGCGGCGCACACGTGTGCGTGTGTGCGTGTGTGTGTGTGTGTGTGTGTGTGTGCCACCGAAAATCTCGATCGCCGACAACAAAGGTGAACCCGTGAGGAGACAGGAGAGGAGAGGAAGTCCGCGGCGACCAGGTGCCTCCCAGACGTGTGGGGCGCTGCTTTGACCTTCGAACCGGGCGCTAGGAGTGGCCAGCTGCACCCCGAAGGGCGAGAAACACGCGATCCTGTTGCCGGGGGTGCGCAAAAATCGTCGCGACAATTTTCACACTACACACGCTCCGATTAGAATCGGTTTAGTCTCATATAGTGACGAATTAAACGAGTCTTATCGAGGTACCATCATACTTTGAATTCATAAAAAATGTCCAAAATTTATACGAATTGAGTTGCGGCGTCTGTATGCCTTTCCGTCTTTATTTGTACCCGTTGGTGTACTTGAAAAACTACTTTAATTTACAATATACGAGGTGTGTTCAAAAAGTAAGGTTACTTTTAAGATTTATCCAAAGGTATTGACGTCGTTCAACAGCTCTTGGGCGATGCTCATTCTCACTCCTTTCTTTTAAAAAAAAGCAGTTTCGGAATAAATTTTGCTGCTACACCTTTTCATGGCGGATGGATGCTCATAAAACAAACTGTCATGTGTTGTTTCCGCTGCTCAAACAAAATTTAAAAATAAATCAATCATCACTGGTTCTGGATATCTTTAAACTCATTTTCAATCCAGAAAAAGAATTTGAGTTATTAACAACTTATAATAAAAAAAATATATGTGGTCGTTTTATTTAACGGCAATTTATATAGTATTTCACTTATTTAAAATGTTTTATTATTTAACATTTTTCAATATTTTTTATTCGCGTGTGTTTATATTTAATTGTTTTATGTTTATATTCCTCAATTCTTCACCTTACCTACGAATCTGTAAAGAATATAAAAATAAACGCAAAGACAAAAATTGCTTGGATTCGTTTATACTGCGAAAATATTATATTGATGTATACATAGGGTGTTTGTATTTTGCTGGGCAAGCAAAAACTTTCTTGTTTTAAACAGAACTGGGTTCTTCCATTGGGACAATTTGGCTTTGATTTCGACGTCATATCAGGATCGTCATTGACGTCGTTTAACAGCTCTTGGGCGATACTTCTTCGACGGTCCTTTTGTCCAAAATTAAGCAGTTTCGGAACAAATTTTGTTTCTACACGTTTCATGCACTTCTTCAACGCTTTCATCAGTTATTGAGGTGCTGGGCCGTCCAGAGCGCGGTTCGTCACCATATTCCGCTTTTTACACAAAATTTACATTTTTTTGACAGCAGATTATCGCTGAGCACACAAAACACCCTTAACGCGCAAACGTGCACATTGGCTAAAACAGAAACATAACGAAAACAAATATCGAATATCGAATTGTACGTAACCCGTCCAAAAGTCACCTTCCTTTTTGAACACACCTCGTACACATTTGATTTGTTATTATTTTGCTTTTTACTGTGTATTTTTTATATGCGTACCTGTTCAGTTTGTATTATATTTATTTTTATATTATATTTATATTTATACTAATAATAATAATTATAGTCTATGGGGGTGATTCATGGGCTAATTTTTATATGATATATTATTGTTTTTTTTTTAATTTCTCTGAACATTCTAGACTTATGTCGTGTATAACGTGCTATAGCTAAATTGTCAATACTGTGCGATTAAAAAATAATTAATAATTTTTCTTCTTCTTCTTCTGTAATATACACCCTGTATATTTTTTATTAGTCGAATACACAATAGAAGCGGAGTTTTTTTTTAATGTTGTCGTACCCGCGCGGCGATTGGGAAAAAACGTAATTTCTGCGGTAAAGACACCAAGGTGGAGGTGGCAGAGCATGAAGATGATCACCTGCCCCCAGCCATCCCGCCACCTGTCTTTGGTTTTGGTCCGCTGCCTCCCCCGAGATTGATCGACTAGCGCTCCCGCGTTATTTACATGTGTGGGTGTTTTTTTTTACGATGACAGTTACATGTAAATTATCGCGGTCATTCGGTTAGATTAGAAAATTGTCGGGATTGTTTGCCGTCCTTCGGATTCTGTTAAGTGTCTAAAAATGAGTCATCCCTGCATGGATAAACGCCCGGAAGTGCTCAATCTACAAAACATTGTAAAGTGCAGTAGAAATCGCACGGAATGTGCTGCTGCCTTAAAGGTCGACTCAAATATTATTTCTGATGAGTTCTAGGAAAGTCCCAGACTAAGTCTCTATTGGTATCGGAAAAATTTCTAATACCGCAGATAAAGTGCCCAATAGATTGTCCAACTTGGAGCCTGTGGAGCCTGTCGTTTGCTATTTATATCGTTACATCCCGTTACTGTGGAAATATGACTATTTTATGAAATAGAAAATGCTGTAAGAAAACTAGTCAGCACAATGGGGGATTTATGAAATTTGAAAAAAGAATAGAAATTTCCAACAGTCTATTCTTTATACAGTTAGAGTTTCATTTTGACTTTTAACTCTCTTTAATGGATGATTTATAGAGATTAACTCAACTTCTTGGGTAGTAGTATAATATGACGAGATACGATTCCATCACCCAGCATTGATAAATATGTAGAATTTGTGGAATAGAATATATCGTGCGTAATTTTGAGTCCGTAATATATTAGGTAGAAATAGAAAGAGTAGTACAAAAGAATTTACATAATTACAAGTTCTATACCTTTTTAACCAAATTATAACCGAAATTTATAGATTTTTTTATTTAAAAACTTACAAACAATTCGATTTTAGTTATTTTAAATATATACATTGTTTTACTGAAATTTTGTAAATTTGCTTTTGTAATTATATGAATATTTATAATTGGGTAATAAATATTTTGCTTGTTATTTTCGGTTTTTAAAGAAAAAGCTGTTATAATCCAATAAAATGTTGAAAACATTTAAAAGTGTAAGAAAAATAAATAGTTTATAATTTTTTGTATTAAAATATACATACTATATAGCGAAACCTATTTTTTATTACAGTTTGTTAAACTGATGGGTTTCTTTGCTTTTTTAATGTGCACGAGCACATTAAAAAAGCATTACAGTATTACAAGAAATAGAAACAAATTAAATAAAAATTCCCATAGAAATAAATAAAAGTTTGCCAAAAACTATCCACTTGGAAACCTTAAAAATTCATGCACAGTTTCTTTCATACGGCCGACCTATGCTACCATAAAAAACACCGACATTATCCCAGTTTGTGATCTAATTATATCTTAAAAACCAATCTATAAAATATTCTGGAAAATTTGTCGGTAATTGTTCGTGAAAGAAAGTTGTTTTCTTGAAGGAGACGCCCGTTTGGTCTTGTGGGCTTTATCGGGATGGATTTTCAAAAAATATCGTGGTGTTTTTACAAAATTTTATTGAAATTTTACAAACTCCCTTTGGACTTTTACGACAAATAATGTAAAAATTCTATGTGATTTTAAATATATATGATTCATGATAAAATTACCTTACCATATAGTGGGCTTGTGGGCTTTATCGGGATGGATTTTCAAAAAATATCGTGGCGGTTTTACAAAATTTTATTGAAATTTTACAAACTTCCTTTGGACTTTTACAACAAATAATGTAAAAATTCTATGTGATTTTAAATATACATGATTCATGATAAAATTACCTTACCATATAGTGGGCTTTATCGGGATGGATTTTCAAAAAATATCGTGTTTTTGCAAATTTTTATTGAAATTTTACAAACTTCCTTTGGACTTTTACAACAAATAATGTAAAAAATATGTGATCAATGATAAAATTACCTTACCATATAGTGGGCTTGTGGGCTTTATCGGGATGGATTTTCAAAAAATGTCGTGGTGTTTTTGCAAATTTTTATTGAAATTTTACAAACTTCCTTTGGACTTTTACAACAAATAATGTAAAAAATATATGATCCATGATAAAATTACCTTACCATATAGTGGGCTTGTGGGCTTTATCGGGATGGATTTTCAAAAAATGTCGTGGTGATTTTACAAATTTTATTGAAATTTTACAAACTTCCTTTGGACTTTTACAACAAATAATGTATTTTTTATTTTAAATATATATGATCCATGATAAAATTACCTTACCATATAGTGGGCTTTATCGGGATGGATTTTCAAAAAATATCGTGGTGTTTTTACAAATTTTTATTGAAATTTTACAAACTTCCTTTGGACTTTTACAACAAATAATGTAAAAAATATATGATCCATGATAAAATTACCTTACCATATAGTGGGCTTGTGGGCTTTATCGGGATGGATTTTCAAAAAATATCGTGGGGTTTTTACAAATTTTTATTGAAATTTTACAAACTTCCTTTGGACTTTTACAACAAATAATGTAAAAATTCTATGTGATTTTAAATATATATGATAAATGATAAAATTACCTTACCATATATATTTTCTGTAGAATTTCAATAAAAAATTAAAATTGAGAAAAATTGAAAAATTTCACTATAATTTAAGCAATTTTTACCAAGGCACAAAGCTGACACTTTCGCTGAAAGAATTTCGTAGGGGTCGCTGCTATTACTCACCACACCAATAAAGATCTGCTCAATGTTCTAGAGAATCCCGGCGGAATGCGATTTACGGAGATTAAGAACGTCTTCCGACGTGTATATAGTTAGAAAGAGAGACGCAATAAAGCCATTTATCAATCCGCCTAATAGCAAAAAGGACCACCGACAGCTACTAATTCGCAGTATTTATTGGTCGGCACGTACTGGACTTTTTCGATATTTCGTACCTTTCCCAAAAACGAACGGACTCTTTTATTATTTGCCGCCTTTCGGACCAGGTGAGAATGACTGCCACCCAGATGTAATACGTGTCGGCGTATTGCTTTTTTTTTTCACTTGTAATTTTACTCACTTCAAACCCTAGTTGTAGGATTGTTTAAACTTGTTGCACCGTGTTTTCTTTCCTTGTTATTTGGCCAATAAAGTATCATTAAGTCCGTGTTAATTTTGCCTAATTTTCTGGTGATAATTTTTTTGAAATTTTTAAAATGTATTATCGAAACTCAGTTTTACTGAAAAAGATGGTTATAATTTTTTGTTAGTATTTATTTACAAAATATTGTTTCGACCTTTCGAAAATAAAAGAACTAGAGGAAATCTTCAAATGACCGATAGATAGATCTAATTTATATTAACCAAAAATTTCCGAAATTCCGATGGACCGCCAAAACGCGGATATACTAAGTACCTATAAACTTGTCGCCGTCGAAAAATCGGTGAAATTATATCTCGGCAGCGGTTGGTCCTAGGGGACCCCCCCATCAGTACAGGAATGATCAGGGTCGAAAAAAAATTGTTTTTATTTTTTTCTGTCTTACGTTCTCTGTCCTCTGCTCTCCGTTTCTCTGTAGACGTACTTCTATTATATTTGGCTCCTTTTAGACATTATATAAGATGTATAAGTCAATAAAAAATGGGCACGATCAGACAACGGCGTCCATCTTTTTTTTTTTTTAAATTTTCGGCTGTGTCCAAAATTGTTATAAAAAACTGAAAGTTGAGCTTCCTGTATATTGATAATTGACCACAACTAGAAGGCTGTGATTCTGTTGTCAGTTTAAGTTTAAGTTTAAGGAAATAAAAGTCCGTACGCACATCTAAACAGTAGAAATTGAGCGTAACAAAATGTCAGCAAATATTTTTTTTAAATTTTGAAAAATTTTCTGTAATTATTTTGGCTTCCAGATAAACATGATTTTATTAAGAATGTTTCTACCATCCTTTGCGAAAATGTACATAATACATGTATGGTATGAAAAAACTTAAAATAAAAATGAAAAAGTGGATTTTTTTAAATTTCATGTTTAGTTTCAGTTCATAAAACAACACTTTGCTTACACTCTTCTTTAAAATTAGTTTGCGTTCTTATGTGGACGTTCGAGAGTTTTAATTTGGTGGTTTTACAACCTTATTTCTTTTTATTGAACTTAAATCTATTTTAAGTTTTCGTAAATAAGTGCTAACCAAATTTTAAGATTTAGTACCCTTATTTTTCTATAGAAGATCAAACTAACTCTATTTTGACTCTTTCTATAGCTACAAAGCTAGGTCGTCTCTCATATTAAACTTCCAGCAGATCTACATTCAGTGTTTCCTTCCATTCAAATTAGGGTTAGATGTCTCCCAAGCTGGGAGACCTAAAATGACGGCCAGCAAATTAAAAATGATACACGGTCAGTAAGAAGGCGGTTTGAGCAAAAAATTGTTGATGTAATTGAATGGACTTTATCAAGCCTAGACTTGAACCCGATACGAAATCTCTGGAATGATCTTACAAAAATGATTCAGCCCAATCAATTTAAAACGTGGACGAAGAAGGTTGGAATTTCAACCCAGTCATTCTTGAAGTTATGCGCCGTTTGCGAGAGGCAATTCGAAAAAAAAAGGGCGGAATTGTGGAAAATCAATTAATGGATTTGGAATCACGATAATGCACATCGTTGCTTGTGTCCAACTTTTTCTTTTCCCCAAAACTCCAGACACCCATGGAAGGGAGAAGGTTTCGAACGATTGAGGAGATAAAGAAAAAATCGCTTGAAGAACTCAAGGCTATACCAGAGAGTGCTTACCAGAAGGGCTTCGAGGCTTTGAAAAAGCGTCGACATCAGTGTGTTATGTCTGAGAGGGGTCAACATTAATTTTGGTAAATAAATAAATACTTTTTGATAAATCTTAAAAGTCGCCTTACTTTTTGAACACAGTGGCGGCCATTATTCTTACCGCTTTTCCTCTGTAGCTTAACGGGTCTGCTTTAAATCTGGCCGTTAGGCCTCTGAAGAATCCATCGACCTGTCTTTGCCTTGGCAAGAGTCTCCTCCCTTTTCAGGATTTTCTTTTAATACTAGCTAGCCCATTGAAATACAAACTTAGATTTTTATCTTGTTTTTGAGGCTTTCGAGCCTTCTCCGGCTCAAAGCACCACTTGGGTGTAGTCTACGTCTAAATGCTGAAACCAATCAGCAAAAAGTCCCGGCCCCGGTCAGCGCTCCACTTTAAAACTAAGAACGCATCAGTTAAATGAGCGTAATTATGATTCGAGTTAAGCGAAGCCCGCTTGTAATAAGTTCGCAAACCGCGATAATGAGCGCAAGAATGCAACATGGGAATTTTTGCCGACATGCGCCCGCCTTTTGTGTGTGTACACACGCGTTATATGTGATTTCTCACAGGGATCGAGAAAAACGCGACAATGCCGTCCGCGTATTTTGGTTTAAAAAAATACCGTCGCTGTTGCCACGTGGTTCGCGATATTTAATCGCGATGCCGTGAGAATTGGCCGTCCCATTTTACGACGAAGGTTGCAATATAATGCATATAAAAACAAACTTCGATGTCTAATAAAAAATATTAAACTTACCTACGTGGTTGAAAATCGCAGGACCCAAATGGCATCCTTGAGGTACAATAGATTGGATTTGAGAAGAAATAAAGTTGTGAATATGATTAGTCTGTTGCTTCTAAACTCAAAAAAATAGAGAGAGAGAGTGTTTTGATCAGGGCTCGATGTGTGACTATCAGGTGCCACAAAAATCATGTAGTAATGGCTCCTGTAACGTCTGAGTGTGACGTCATTTTGAACGAGGTGGGATGATGGCCTAGGCCGAGGTGTTTTGGGGCAAATTGGAAGATTACGAAAAACGGTTCCTAGACCTATGTGTTGGCACATATCCAAGAAATGTAAATTTTTGTTTTGGTACCGAGTATAAGTGGTTTTATTCATTTTTGCAAAGAAACATGTTTATAGCTTTAATGGCGACAAAAAGCGTAAATAAAAGGCTGTTTTTTTTTTAACATTATAGATAGAAGATTGTTTTTACATTTAAATTATTTTGGCAACTATTAGGACAAATAAACAAAATATAAATTTCAAACGAATATCGGTAATAATTTGAATTGCTTTGTAAATATTTATTTCCTTTTTTCCCGAGGAAGGCGATAAAATTGATTTTTTCGCGTGAGTCGCGTAATATTTCTTTTTTGCGGCAACCCCGGCCTGAATAAAAATATTTCGCACACCATTATCTTTATAGTCGGACATACTCGCATAATAGTTATATTGTGTTCTGGTTGCTTAGCATAACAATGAGGCATTTTTCGTCCAAATGGGAATTTTATTACCGGCCTCCCCGTCAAGCGCAAGCAGATCCGTTAATTAATTTGTTATTTTATTATATGTTCGGGTTATTATTAATTTTGGGAAAGCTTCGCGCATAAGGTCACAGTTGTCGCATAGCCGTCGGCGCCATATTAGGTGGGGTTACAGTTGCCTGACCTCGAAAATATTTTCACATGGGGCGAACATTCAATTATTCCCAATCGATGTAATGCGAATTGCATATAGCTCAAATTAGCGAAAACAACAACAAAGCATAAGATATTGTAACAAATAATCCACAGAAATATCACATATCAAACGATATGGCAAAAATATTCAATATCAATATCAATAATTAGGAAATGACTATGACTATGAGAATAGTAGTAGTGTTTGGCATTGATATTGGAGCTCCTGTTCTGAAAAACGAAAATTTTCAATTGTGCTCAATGTTTAGAATCCAAAATTTCTTAAAAAATAAAAGATAGTGGCAGCAAATGAAAGCTTTTTACGAACACACACATAACGCAATGAGAGAGCTAGGTTTTTTTTTCTAATTTAATCCCCAATCTCACCAAATCTCCAATCTCTCGTGTTTTTTTTTATGCTTGTTAAATACCGCATGTTATTATTATAGTTGTTGTATCAGCTTTTTTCATATCAACTTAGTTATTTTGACGTTATTATTTTTTCCCAATACCTCTATTTCATGTCGTTATTTTTTTTTTGCTATTATTCTTATCAAGCAATATTAGCTAATTTAAAAAAATTGACAACAAAATCTGTTTTAGTTCCCCCGATACTTTTAATAGGCCGTTGGGTTTCCAATGTTGCAAAGCCGGCCCTGTTCTTTTCGAATCGATATTTCCACCTGGAATTTTCCAAGTGTAAAATTACTCGCTTCTCATTTCGCTTTCGTCACAGACTTATTCGGCAAATTAATTTATAACTATAGTCTAAAATTGAAACTGCGTAGTGCGGTTATGCATGCATGAAGAGATTCGAAGTATGTTTTTTAATTTTCATCAATTTGTTGTTAAAATTTGCATGGATACAGGGTGTTCGGAAATTGAGTTCGGAAACTATAAGGTAAGATTCGACGTGGCAAAATAATGAGCCACAAATCGACTTTTTTATTCTCTGAAAGTTGATACTGGATATCGCGATATGCATTTCTGCATATGCATTATTAACCTCCGTGCGACTTGCGCTAAATTTTTCAAAATTGTATGGTACGAATTAAAAAAGTGAAAAAATGGCATAAATATATTTAATATTTTCGAAAATAAAAAATTATTTATAATAATCGGGAATTAGACAGTATACACGATAATTCCAATTCATTTTCAAAATTCATTCGTTTCTAAACATTTTCTTATACATTTTAACACATACTAACCGTTTATTATTTTTTGTCGTAGATAATTGATATCTGTTATGGGTGTTTCATACATTAAAGACTTTAAGTGTCCCCAAAAAAATAGGTCCATCGGATTAAGGTCTGGTGAGCGAGGCGGCCAACTTGGAAATACGCCCAGACCTATCTATCGATGTTCAAATACCTGATTTAAATACCTTCGTACAGCCAATTTGCATTAACTACTGCAAGAGTACGTCTTCCAGTAACACTTGGAAAAATTGCTATTAAGCTATGTCAAAAAAATAAGGTCCTATAAGATTATCTCTTATAATCCATGAACATGATATTTTCCTTCAACTTAAAATTTAAAAATTGTGAGTAATTTTGAATTTTTCCTAAAATTTCATTGCATAAAACCACTCTCAATTGCTCATCACCCTCATACAGTGCTTGTACCCGTTGAACACGAAAGGGCCGATAATCATTTCCCAAACTGTAGAGCAACAAATTCTTTCCTGAGCAGCAACTTTTTTTGCACTCGTTCACGGGTCGGTTGCCAGATTTTGAAGTATTCTTTCTTCTCCTGCAGCGGTTCCTTTATACCTTGGTCTCCTTTTATTTATATTATCAGGTTTGAATCATCCTCTTTCGCCTAGGTATGTCGATAATTTCTATTGTTATAAGCCATCTGCTTGATCTGCATTTGCTCTTCCGTAGCAAAAACGCATATCGCGATATTCAGTAGTTGAATATTCGTTATGGGCAGTTGGACAATAAGCTCTTTTAATAGAAACTAATTTTTAACGCATTAAGTCCTGTTAGGTAAACTCACATTTTCAGGTAAAATTCGAGCCGATAATAAAAAAGTCGATTTGTGGCTTAGCGATAACACTTTGTAACAATTTTTCAATAAATAAATTACAGGAAAAATAAAAAAAAAGTTTTTCATGCTTTCTCCGAATTTAATTTATTAGGACATGTCGCATCATGGTAAAGATATAGAGATAAAGACGAAGGGGGTTCGTTTTATTTGTGCCAGTTTGACTCGTAAACTATTTTATTCGAAACAAACTAACCAAACCATAGAAAAAAGATTAGCTGTCTATCAGCAAAACCTGCGACAGTGGTTTTCGTCATTTGTAATGTTTTTTGGTTGGTATTTACGCACGACCAGGGGCTTTCGGCTAAACCTAATTCGAAGGGCGCGTAAAGGGCAGCTTAATTTCGATTTAAATACTTTACGTTGCTATGGTAAACGATTTTCCATTCAACTTGGCAGTAACAATCGCCCGTTTGGGCCGTTCATAATATTGTTATTAGTTTTCACACAAACACTCGCCCCTGCCTCCCCACCGACTTTCCGAACCCCTCCCTTTGACCGGGGGTGGGGACGCAAATTAAGTCCTTTATTCGTCGCGTACGTTTTAAGCGGATTTGCGATGTTTGAACGGAGGAATTTCTCAATGAGCGCGAGGAAGCACCGACATCAAACGGACAATGGCGCTGCGGGGGGGCCCCCGAGGTACGACGGTGTTGTCATAGGACCCCGGAGTAGCCCTCCCGTCCCGTGAGATATTTATTTTGCTGACCGACGGAGACGCTGCAAGTGGCAACCGGAAGGTAAATAATAGTTTCGGAGCTACTCTATTTTGAATAACCTCAAAAAAGCAAAGGAGAACCGCTGTGGATTAAATGTTATTGTTTTTATAATATATCGTACGCCTGGAGACTGGAGACATATATGTTTTTTTAGTTATAGTGAAAAAATATTGAATTATTATTTCATTATAACTTTGAAAACAATTGCATTGCATCTGCTTTTTACTGTATCTAGATATCACTCAAACTACTCTTCTACCTCTCCAATTGCAAGGTCGAGGACGCGTTTCAGGATATTGACCTATTTGCTCTGAGGTTTGAAGCTTTTAAGCAACACTTAAATTAACACGCTGTAATTAAAAACTGTGATTGGCTCTTAACTTGATTTAGCCTGTAAGGAATAATTTAAACTAGTCCACTGACTAAATGTCTTTTTTGTGACATTGTGTGTTTTTATTGGACAGCTGCGTCCCTCTGTGGGAAAGACTTTTTTATAAATAAATATATTATTACGGTATGGCAATGTATTACAATGTGACAATATTTTAATATACGAAGCCTAAGTTTCAATATTACAATATCTCTTTGACTTAGACGCCTAGGTTTACAAAACCTGGATGTATCAACCCGAAATTAGTTAATTCATCAAATTATCAATTTGCTAAAATTTAATCTTAATTAAAGCTACAAAATTAAAAAAAATGTATTTATATATGTATGTATGTTTGTTTGTATGTATGTATGTATGTATATATATGTCTAAATCGATCGGTAAAATGCGCGACATTAACGCGGATAATTACAACATCGGGTCGATAATAGTAATAAAGCCCGTGACCACGACGATATCAATTAACGGGCAACGGGCAATTAAAAAAAGGCCGGTCAGCGAGCCAAGCCGTCCGTGATATAATTATATGCGTCGATTTAAATGTGAATGCTTTCCCACACAATTCCCTCCGCCGCCGCTGCTGTTGCCCAGAATAGTGCGTTGTTGCCGCTTTTCCGCTTGAAAATTCGTCGTCCCACAAGAGGCAACCGGAATCAACAATTGTTCACTATAAAAAAAAATCAAGAGAAGAAAGAAGAAGAAATTATTCTCCTGCAATGTTGCCTTTTATCAATAAAAGGTGGTAACAGAATATTAGATCAGTTTCCTGTAAATTAAGGACTAACGTCACTAACTCTTTAAGATCTATGCCTTAAAGCAGCTGAAAAGGAAATGTCCTGGAATGGGAATTGAAATGGGCGACCCATGCTTATAATAGTGATCATAGAAAATGACAAAGGAAGTTGCAATAGATGGCGCGAAGACTACCCAGAAAACTAAGTACCTGCCCATAGGAACGGAATCGTCTAATATCCAATTGGAATCAGATGGTTCTTGGATGAATTGGACTGTCTAAGCAGTATTTTTTGGAACCAAGAAATTGAAAAATAAAAGGAAAGTTTACGATTAATGAGTCGCTTATTATGAAGAGTCTGCTTTATGGCGCAGATATATGGAGAGTCACGAAAAATAAACGAAGAAAGTATTAGAAATGAATATATTCAGACCATCACTAGGAACATCCAGAAGAGAAACGATTCGTAACGGGGTCGTACCTCAAAAAATGGGAGTAGAAGGTTCTTTAACAAATGACATCGATAGAAAGCAACTCATATGATATGGCTACGAACAAAGAATGGAACAAGCGAGACTACCAAAATCGGTTATGGAGCGGGTACCGACAAACCGTAGAAAACCTGGACGATCAAAAAAGACCTGGATAAAAGGAGTGTCGAAGGCAACGAGTTCAAGAGATCTGAGAGAGGGACAATGTCGTGGAGCGTTCTTAATCCGATATATAAAAAAATTGCGATTTGGGTAACAATCGTATAACAAAAAACATGTATTTGTTTAACAAGGGAGAAAACTGGAAATATCCGCGCATTTGCATAATATTTGCGTTTCATATTCTTGGTTAGGTTATTGACGGAATGCATGTGTTGTACTATTCGAGCCATATATTGGAGATAGGTACCAAGAATTGTATCTGAAAAGGATAGAAACTGTGTTATTTTATTTAAAGCAAAAAATTTTCTCTTCTGTTTTGCTTTTTGCCCTATATTTGATAATTTAGTGATCCCTATGATCCTTGAGAAATTGCTAAAAGGCTTGAAAAATGTATTACGCTATACTTTAATTGGTAAATGGGTAGAAAAACGAAAACGTAGTGTTTCTATTAGATGCTGCGTCTATAGGAAGAAATTTGCCAACAAAATCGTCGCATCGGCAACGCCGCGGCCCTGTTACGAGACCCGTGTCCAGTATTGTTTGTACTAGGATAATGTTGCGATTTTTTTAAACGCCTGAGATATAATTATTAAACTTTTGCGGCATAAAGTATGACATGGTTCGGCTTTGTTAAGCTATTTAAGGAACATGATTTGATCTCGCTTGGAGGCGGCTCGATAAAATTGGACTTGGTCAGATAACAGATTTAGCAGTTGTCGCAATGCCAGCGACATGTAGAGGCAATTGCGGCACTCGATCTCGGCCATGGACAGCGACAAATGGCCCATTTTAAGCTTATAACCGCCGTTTTTGAAATATCCAATGCAGTAATTTAATCATTTCAAAATAATATGATGTGTGTGAATATGATAAAATTGGGAAAAAATCAAAATTTGCGGGCATAAATTTTTACTCCTTAAAACGGGCAAGAAGTAGGACCGATATTTAGTGTATTTTATTTTATTAATCATAATTTCTTTTTTATGATTTTTTCTATGTCTTCTTTCCAGCTGATCTTTTTGACAACTTATTTTACTCGAAAGACTTTAGTGATAGCCACCGCAGTTTTTTTACTAAAAACTGTAAAACCGTCAAACTAGTCTTGACGACATTAATTTTTAGTTCATTTGAAAGCAATCAAATGAAACTCTCTGATCCTCCACCAGACACAAAGTAATTTTTTCTTTCATTTGTCAAGTTTATGCAATAAAGTTGAATGACCACTCAGTATTGAGCATTTCTTCTAAAATCACGGAAGATCTTACGAAAAAGCGTTAATTTAAATACATTATAAACGCAGTTCAAAAACGGTAACACTTGAAGTACCACTGTGGATCTTGTCAATCATGTTTCAAAAGCATAGATCTGAGGAAAGGCTTTTGATATATTTATTTTTGATATTTTATTAAATAAATTGGAAAACCTATTAATTACTGGAGCTCTGCTTAATTTATGAATATTAAAAGTGATGTACGGTCAAATTCACCCTGAGTGCCGCAAGGTTCGGTCTTGGGGCCTTTGTGACCTCTCTATATGTTCTATATGTTGTACTTTCAGTTTACCTTACGGCTTCCTTCTGCGAAAAAACTCCAAGGTTTTTACATTTGTCGACAAATTCAAGCGGAGTACCATTCAAGGAAAGTTTCAGATCATTATTCTTGATAATTTCCTCTTTTTATTGCCAAAAAGAACAATCTGGGTCTCGGAGTCATTTAATATCGGATCTTTGTTTATGCCATTGAAGGACAAAGCTACATCTTTGACCGAGAATGATAAGTATATTTGCCTATCATTGACATACTGATAAGAACAACATTTATTAAGGTGGATCCCAACGTAAACCTCTGGCGGCGACCTCTCAAGTAACTTTTCATAAAAGTAATTGCACTGTCGTTAAAACCGGAGAACTTTAACTTAAAAATAAGAAGATTATGATTTGAGGTATCGAAGGTCTAGCTATAATCCAACACAATCAAATTGTAATTGTTGATGTGAATGTAAATTAATACTCAAAATGCAGAAAACTAGAGCTTCTACACGAGTTCTACCTTTTATTTTTCCCACATCGCTTTTTAAACTCATCAATCGCTTCTTCTGGTTTGAAAAATCGATGCCCACGTAATTTATTCTTAATATATCGGAATAAAAAGAAGTCATTAGGTGCTACATCAGGACTATATGGTGGATGGCTCATCAAATCAACGTTGTTAATGCTCACAAAGTTTTTTGTTTGTACTGTCGTCGTGGAGAGTGATTCGTCTTCGGCGGTTGGTTTTTCTTTTCTTTGGTCTTTACCTTTCACGAAAGAAACAGTTGCAATATGGCCAGAAAAAACAGGATACCATTTGTTTCGAGGTGCTTCGCCCACGAACAACTTTTGTGGGCTTTGTATCATCCTGAAAGACCCACACAGTCGACTGCTGCTTACTTTCAGGTTCAGATACATAGATCCATGATAAATCGCCTGTCACGATATCATAGACGTGTCATAGCGTACCACTGGTAATACCCGGTTTCATTTCTGGTGATATTTTACAAAGCATGAAGGATGTAAATGCGCATTACACTTATTGCAAGCGTAAATTGTGTGGCTGTGGCAGATTCTACATCTCCTTCGGGTTTTATTAGCATGAAAAATCATGAGGTGACCTTGATTTTCATAACGCACTTCACTTATGGCATGTGCAAGATTTATTTGAGTAATTGAGTTGGTTCCCCAAACTCTTGTAGATTTATGTTATCATTCATATCTTCTTCGTCAGTTAGTCAGTTATTTTTAGAATAAATTTACAAGGAATTTAATGCTGCAATACATAAGAATACGTAAATCCAAACAATACTTACGACTTTCATTGCTATTGTCCTCATCTAGCACGATCTGTAAAGGCCACAGACGCTCAGTTTTTTAATACAGGCCGCCTGTGCAAACCTAGTTTGTGCAGGCATATCGGTGCGTTTGTGTGAACGTCAGGCCGACTGCGCAGGCCGTTGACCTGGCCTGAGCAAAATCAGACCGTGCTTGAATTTGGCCCGCGCAAACTTGGAAACCTGAGCGTGTGTGGACTCGTTCAGTTGATTTGTTCAGTTTTAAGGTTTATTTACAATCCAAAAAGAGTGAGCAACAAAATGACGAATGTTAACAAACAGTTTTTAAGCGAATTTATTGAGGTATACGAAAGCTTACCATGTGACCAGTGACAGAAATAAAAAATCCGCAGCCTATGATGTGTTGGTCAGAAAACTCAAAGAGGTTGATACGGGAGCAAATAGGGAAGCCGTGGTTAAGAAATAAATCATTTAAGGAGTTCATTTATTAAAGAATTTAAAAAAGTATTGAAAAAATTCAAAGTAAGTGGGACCGGTACAGAAGATATTTAATACTCCAAACCCTTATTATTATATTATGAATTGCTGATCTTTTTAAGTGATCAAGAGACATCACATGCCTCAACGAGTAACCTAGACGATGAAGAACATGGAATAAAGATAATAGGATATTATTGAAACACTAATACGGTCAGTCAAAAAAGTCCCATCTTTGGTCCATTTGCTTCTTTGAACCAACCGTTGCTTTTTTTGAGAAGCCATTTTCTTTTACTAAGTATAGAAAAACCGTGGCAAAACTAGTGAGTGTGAATTTACCCAGTTGGCTGTATAGAAAGAACTGCGCTATAAAACTGCGTGTGTGTGTTACAGGTAATAGTACATTTCAACTGCACAAATTGGCCTGCACAGTTGGCCTCTGCTAAAAAAACAGCGTCTGCGGGGGCTTTAACGATTGTAACGTTCACTGCACAAGGCACAAACTAATACTAAAGAAAACGCTAATTGTTGGATCTTTATTCTACATGCGCTGACTTGTCTAGACTTGCAATAAAAAAGTTTCGTTTCACAGATAAAACCAGTGGTGCATTCACGCACCAGTAATTATTTTCAAAAAATAAAGCAAATTTATGTACCGCTTTTATTAACTTTTGAAGTCATATATAAGCTATTTCCTTTACACCTAAATTGGCGATTTCTACGGAGATAATAATAAAATTTTTAAATGTATGTGCAAAAATATTTTCTGGATGTGACAAAAAAAATTCATAGAATAGGTGGTGCATTAACGCAGCACTAGGACAAAATGGGTTAAGAAAATCCGGAAATATAAAAGGCAACAGATATTTCTTGTCAAAATTATCTGTAAAGTAATTCATCATATCAATGTTGGTGTACTATTTTACTGCTCGAGTGGCAGTAAAGGATGTGGCGGTTCCTCTTCCTTCGACGAAAGTCGCGATTCGACGCCGCCGTCGCCGTCGGCAGGTAGCAAGCCCCTCCGGGTCTCGCCTCCCTCAGGTGCTTCGGTCGGAAAGCCTCGGGCACTTTCGGTAGGTCGCCGTGTCTCGCTCGATCCGCTGTCAGTGTGCACGCTCCTTCCGCGCTAGATGGTTGGTCATTCCGTTGGTAACCTCTCGTTGCGTCTCCGGAATATCTTCGCGAATATCTGACACCTCGACGATCAGCGACTCTTTCTCTCAATTATCGTTTTTCTCGCGTGTGCCCGCGTCCGTGTGCCGTCATCGAAGTGAATAATAATAATATGGGCCCGCGGGCCTCCCAGACTTTGTGTCGGGTGATTTTCTATCCGAACAGACGATGGAATCGTCGCGATTCGACGTGAAACGCTGCGGGCACTTGGTAGCGGACGAACCGAAAGTACCGGCGGTGCGATGTTGACGTCTTTCAGACCACGTACGTAGTTAAACGATACGAGGAGATAGATAGGTGATTCCCCTTTGGGGGGGGGGGGGGGGGGCGCCGGCGAAGGTGTCCCGAAGATTTGTTTTCGTATATTTCGAATTTTTACCCCGGAAGATTAACGTTCGGGTTCGTCGAAACCAGAATGGGTTGACGTTGTTTTACTACTTTTATGAGAAATAACGTTTTCTCTCGTTCGAATCGGAACAGATGTGTCAAAGGTGCCCTTATTAGAGTACATGCATTTTTGGTTCAATGAATCAATTTTGTCCTAGCCGCTAGCAATTAGCCAGAAACGCTGTCCAGCTCAGGAAGATACATTTTAATGTTGGTTATTGCGCAAACAATTACTTAAGGGAACCTCCCCGTCATCGTCGTTATTAATTTTGTATTTCTCAAACCACTGAACCGGAGGTATCGTCTGAATCAAACTCATCTTCCGATTTTATCAGACCTGCATGTCGACAGCAGTTTGAAATAGTGGTCGAAGTAACATGTGTGGAGTCTATTATAGTGATGTATTGTATTTTAGTCTCCAGCTCTCTGTTCATTTTATCAGCGGTTTCTTTAAAGTTCCTGCCTGAGACAGAAATTAATGTGTCATCCACAAATAAATTCGTAAAAGATCCCTTGAAAACCACGCGTATCCGGATGTTAAATTTAATAATAATGTAATTTAATTTAAATTTTACTTTAAACATTACTAAGTAAAATTTTATGTGCTATGGATAGTTTAGACTTTTTAGAATTTGTTCTATAAAAGATCGAGTTTTGATTAAGTCTGCCGTTCTATAGTCTATACTATTTTATCAAGAAATTAATCATTTTTGCACTTCGCTAGGTTTTCAAACATCGAAGAACATTTTTCATTACTTCGCGATTAATTATAATATATTATAATAATTATGGCAACACTGTACAAATCTATCCATAAAAGTTTTAGGCAGTATTTTGTTTTTCTCTAAGATTTCGTACGTAGTTTTGAATGGCTCTTAATTATGTATTTCAAGCTACCTTCGTATGTCTAAAAATTATAATTAAAGGTAATATCCTAAAACCATTGATTTTTTGATATTCTAATAGCTTGCCATGATGTGTATAAACAACAACTAGAATAAGATTATAATTTCTTGGTCTGTGGAAAAGAACTACATAATTATAAAAAGCGAATGTTCACTTTGCTCGGATTGGTGCGGATTAAACAGCATCGGATGTATATAAGTCGATCAACCTATAAGCAGTCAATGTCAAATCAAAGCCCGTAACGAGCCGGAATCGTATCTATCGCATTTTTAAATGTTGATTCACGAACTGACGGTCCTTTTCCTCTAAACTCGTTTAAATAATCACTTTCAGTTTTAATTGTCGTGTAAATTCCGCCGGTGTTACACTGCAATCGCAATCACACCGCAAAATGTTATTAAGAAAGGTTATTGTTTAGAATTTACCTTTTTTTCATTGCATATTAAACTTGTTTTATCTTTATTTTTATCATTCACAACTCTTAGTTCTAAAGCACTTTTCTTAATATAATCGCAATGAACTCCTTGAAATATTTGTCCCCTTTGATATTTTGACGTATTTTAATTTTTTGTTTAAATTGCGAGGTTGTTGTTGTCCAAATAACTTATCAACCCTTGAAACCACTTCACTTTGTTCAATAAATAAAAATAAACAATTATCTTTCCAGAAGGATGATCTCTCATATCTATATCTATTTTTCAGTCGTCTTCTGCCTGTTAAGGTTGTGCTTATGTGTATATGCAAATTAATTAAAAGCTGTACTATTGATTTTCCAGATTTTTTAATGCATAGGTAAAAATGTGCAGATAAAAATTTCCTGACGAACAAACAAGACATTGAGGTCATTAATTCTATCGTTGATAAATTGAATTGTAGCTTATTTTTGTCATTCTCGCGAAAAACGGTTGAATTTGAATATATTATATATATTTACATATATTATAACACTTACTATTAAAAAAAGGTTCGGTAGTTTAGACAAAATTCATAAAAATTTCATATATTTTCAAAATTTGGTCTTTAACTATAGGAATTAGCGACACAAAATTGGCCAAAAAAGGCATAGAAGGTTTATATCGTCATCTCAATATTCCTGTATTCTCGGCGTAGGCAAAGCCTCTATATTACCTTTTAGTTCTATGGAATATTTTTTGTGTTTTGTGGTAATCTTAAATTAAAATCAAATTATAAATATATATGAATATTTTTTCTTGGTTGCGAATACTTTTTTATTATTTTTTGTTACTTTACGTTTAAAATTATAGGACCGAGAATGACACAATAATGTTACGTTACCTCGTGATTTTACAAAGATTTCACTTCTTTCACAGAACTGCTACACCAGATTTCACCCATGAATCTTCCCAAATTAATATAAATTATTTTTCGCATTGCCTTGTACTTTTATTAATAAATAAGTGAAGTAATATTTATTCATCTATTTATTTTCTGTTAAATTATTTTTATAACGGTATTTGAGTTAACGAGCAATTTCTTTAAAAAAAATGTTAGAAAATTTAATTAGGGCTATTCGAAAATGCAAAAATGTACAGGGAGTTTAATTTTAAAAAATTGAGTAACATTTTGCGGCACATTGCAATACCGCGTATGTGATAAAAATTCTTCAATTCTGAATATTTTCGGAGAAGACGTGTTAATTTCTAATATATGTTACAAAGAAAAATGTTGAATATATGAATATTTCTATACATCATTGGATTCATCTGGTAAATGGGTAATTAAAAAGCCATATTATATAGGGTGTACTTTTTTTAAGTTATTTTATTTGACCACCCTGTATATGACAGTGGCAATTGAAATAACAGAAAAAAAATTAAATATCCTTTTACTGGAAATAACTATTGTATTCAAACTTTTTTTTAAAACACTCATAGATTTAGAGATAAGGTATAGACCCCTTTTAAACCTTCCACCCTATATATAGGCCTATTAAAAAAATTGCATCAGTGTATTAAAATTCCACATATCCCATAAACGTGGGTGTGAATAGATCCTTAGCAAAGACCAAATTCCTAGCAATTCGTACATATTCTTCCGTATCAAGTTAAATTAGACCCACCCTTGGCTTGATACGGTGATCATTTCTTACGACAAAGGGTTTTTTCCACCAGCGTGCGGCGCTATCGTTTTCCCATAACCTTGACCTTCCGGCTTGGCCACCGCGGCCGTCCGTCGCCGTCTTGACACCTTTTTTCGTCCGACCGGGGGCCCATCTTCTCTTTTTTATTCAGCGCGCCGTCCACCGCGTATTTTTTTCTTCTCTTGTCCCGTTCCCCCCGCTCCGCCGCTTTTCGACGGTCGATCGAGGCGCTAGTTAAGGACTTGGACCTGCTGCGAGCTGGGCGCCTCTTTGTAGGTGCCGCTCGCGCGATGTGGGTGAGCCCCACGGAGGTATGTGTATAAGTCCGAAATTGGAAATTCGACGCCTCTCGAAGACACTGACGCGGACGATTTTTTTTCCCGGGAGGTCAACACCTTATTATGCAAATAATCCCGCCGATGTGCCTAGCGAAAGGGTCACCGACGTCGATAGGGTCGTGGCATTTTGGTTGGCGGGTGGCGAGAGGGAGGGGTAGACGTCAAAGAAAAGCTGAGGCTGATGAGGCAGGTTCCAACCGCGTGAACACCAAAAGGCCCTAGCATTACCAGGTGTCTTACCAGAGACAACTGTGGTCCAAGAATGAGATATTCCTACTCAGAATATGTTGTTGGACGTTCAGGTTATTGTATGTGGCTTCTCCCATCATGTTCAACCAATGTCCTTTAGATCTTTAAGCTCCTGGATATATGACTGACCGTTTCCCGAATCTTTATACATATAATCCACTTACCGAAAGACCGATTTTGTGCGTATGGTGTTAGGTATATATCCTTATCTAGATCTAGAAATTCCGGTAACTCATTTTTCATTTTCGTTATCTCCGTCTTTATTCCTAATGGGGCAAATCCGTTGTAAAGCCAATGGAAGTTTGACAATCTCTTAATGTTTCTACTTAATCATTGTCTACCACTTTCAAACAATCCGTCTGTGAACCATAATCGCTGTCCTGTCCACGGTATATCAGTGTTGTTGAAGCTTCTCATCCATGAAAGGTAAGTTCGACGTAATCGCATGAGGTTAGTGTCATCTAATACACTTTCTAGGCTGTAATCCTCCATAGATCTCATAGCGAGTACAGATAATCTAGCTTTACTTGTGAGCCAAGGATCGGAACGTCTAGCACCGCATTGAATCGTTTAAGATCGATGTAGAAAAAAGCATGTGGTTATTGTTGACGTAACCCGATCTGTATATAGAAAATGAAAGGTATAGGATAGGAGACTATCGTGCTTCTGGACTTTATTCCTACCAAGTGAGACAGAAGAGACTAGTATGACCGAGTCCGTCCAACCAACGAGTTTTGAAATTGAATTCAACGCTAGCGAGCTAGCTAGCGACTTAATAGAGAATCAACTTCTGCGTTCGAGGAAAAGCTTTGGTTAGATTCGAATTTGAAACATTTATTGCTAACAGAATAAAAAATGTTTGCCCTAAAGGAAATTTTATTAAAAAGATAGCTAGGTGATTTATTTTTAATGATCTTAAAATAAAAAGATGTTATATGCAACTTGAATCTAATTTAATTTTCATATTCTAAGGGAGTATAATTAAAGCAATTACGGTGCAGACTTTGCGATTGCTCGGACGGACGCAAGTTTAAAAACTGTTTATATTTACGCGCCTTTCAGAAAATAATCCATAATAATATAGGCGTTCGCTGTTCATCCCTTTTTCGGCTTCTTAAAATTGCACATTTCATTCCTGAAGCTAATTTTCCCATTTATCTCTCGTTTCAGAGGCGCACGTGATGGTCGGAGCCGCCTCGGCGGGATGGGGCGGGGGCTGGTGCCTTCCCCGCAGGCTCACGCAGCCGCTGGCCACCGGTTTCCACCGATTCCTAGCCAGATTCTCAGGTCAGTAACCCTACGGGCGCCAAAGACGCCTAAGGCGCCGGATCGACGTCGGGAGCTCCGAATTTTTCTCGCGTGCCATTAATTAATTGCACATAACAAAAAAAAAAAAGCGAAAAACAGGCATCCGTCTTTGGAGTTATGAGTATGCAAGTATCCCTTCCAATAATTTCAAAAATATTGGATTATAAGCTCAAAGATGCGGATTCCGTTTATATTTCGGCCACAAATATAGTGCTTAACTTTGTCTACTCTTTATTACTCCAAAACTGCGGCCCATTATAGAACACCCTGCCGATAATGGAATGATTATCCGTAACCGTTCCAGGACCGCCCTAGGAATTTATCTTCCTACACTAGCAAGCGGGATATAAGTATGTTTTCAATTTTTTTTTGCCTAGCAATTCATGAGACATGTACATAAAAAAATTAGTACAAAGTAACAATTTATTATGTTCTATTTCATTACATTTCCATATAGTATCATTATTAATATACAAAATATTAAATAATTAAATAAAAATCGTCACTATCACTGCCGTCTGCTTTCTTCAAAAAAGTACGCAACCACCCTTGGGCATAACTAATGTTTTAGTCAGTACTTTTTCATGCAGCCCTTCTAGGGTTAAAACACAAGTTTCTACAAATATTCGTTACGGTCCATCTCCGGCAAGACCTACTTAATGTAGAATAAATCTCTTGGAATGGATTAAGCAAAGCAAAAAATACACCATTTTCTGGTCGTATTATAATAATATTAATTCAGTTAATATTTATTTGGATTGCAATAATCTGGGCGGGACCAGCCCCTCTCGCCACTTTGCTTTTGGAGATAGAGTAAGAAGCATCTGACAACAAAGATTTTAATTTGTTTCATCTTTAAAACAGTTTGCACTATAAGTATCAACGTTTACAGTTTAATTCAATTACGCCCTCTGGTTTCCACGTCAAAACATCAAAAATAATTTTTGGGAATATCCGTTTTCGCAATCCCGTACGTCGTTGACTGGGACACCCGGTATAATTGCATGTTCCAATTCTTTGTTGTTGCTATTACTATAACTCACTTCCCCTTTTATTCAATTTTTAACCATAGTTGTACAAATTGCCTGGACATATAATATAAAATATTAAAAATCATCCAACAACCATAAAATAAACACGCACAAATGAGAACACAAAATTAAAACACGCCACTGCTGGTTGCCTAGGAGAGGAAACCACAAACCCGTGAGTATCTTTTGAATATTTTGTTGTCATTATCGCTCCCTATTTATTACAGCCACCGCCTAAAATCAAATTTATCGACATTTTATGAATGACAACGTCCACAACAAAATTCATTTTATAACGAAATAGGTAGGGCTTACAGCTGATGATGGGAATAAAACTGATTTAAGCTGACTGAATTCACTATGCAATTTGGGCTCCTACCTCTAGCCTACTTATGTGATACAAAAATACTTTAAACCTACAGCATCGCGGACCTGGCTTCCTGAGCTCACGGCCGCAGAGCGGCTCAGTAATGTCCGTAATGGCCCTACCATATCTTTTTTTGTTGCATTGGTGTAGCAGAAAATATTTGTACTGATCTCTTTTATGATGTAAAACTGTTCAAATGGTTGAAATGAAACAAAAATTTTAAAACATTTTCGCTATAATTCCCTTGTATTTGACGTACAATCCACAGTGCCTTGTCCAACTAAAAGCCTATAATGATAACATTTTTTATTTTTATGATAAACAATAACCTCTTCCTTCATGCACCTTATTAGGAGTTAGCAGTGTTTTTTTAATAAACGTCAAATAATCCACAAATTACCAAGAAGGGTCATATACCTACTGCCACTTTGATTTATATATTGTTATTTAATATTTATTGGTGGTACCTATTAGCGTATACAAAGGTAGTAGGTTACCTACCTAAAAAATATAAAATACTTGACTAATATCCTTTGTTTGTGCCGAACTATATAACCAAACTAATATCTAGTTCAATGTTCTGTCGATAGCTTTGAAAAATTTGACGTTTTTAATTCTAAGTCAAATGACGTACGATTATCGCGAATTTTCGGGCCGCCCGTCGTATATAAAATCGCGCGAAGGCGAACGCGAAACGTGCGCAAGGTAATTTTTTTTTCTCCGCATCATCGATCGGACGTGCTTAGGTTGTTTAGTAATTGGGACTTCTGGTTTGTTCGACCTTGCCGGCAGCGAGGTGGACCCGACGTTCTCCCACGATGAGACGCGCATTTCGCAACCGCTACCCACACGATATCTACCGTTTGGACGATTATATTACTTCGTTCCAACAGAAGTTTTCTTACTTTACTCGGTTACGTCCGCGTTTTTTTCGACCCTCCCTGTATATAACACAATTGCACGACCTAGCGAATTTAACGTTTGACATTGACAGGAAAATTGTTGAAATAGTAAGGGTTGCTGTTCTGAAGAGCCAGCGAATGTCTTCGTTTTCAAATAAGTAGATGCCTTCTTCATCTTCAAACGTCAAAGGTTAGCAATCATCAAGCTACGCGTATTTTCTCACCAGATTGATACTGGTGGTGCTGAGGCGTTGGCGCAGGTTTCTTATCCTGGAATTTCTCCTCCTTCTCACTGATCTTCCACTTTTTTTTCCTAGTTTTTCTTCTGTGTCTATTATCATTTTGTTGTTCGTCTCGTAGAATGTATTAGTTCTTTTCTTCCAGCCGTTTTGTCTTCTGTGCTCTCGCTTGACATATTGCCTTCGTAGCTCCGGCTCAAATGCCCGTAAGTTATTTATTTTTTGTTATTGTTTCCATAATTGTTTGTTTGATCCTCCCCTTGCCAACTTTAGCATTAAAGTCGCCCAGGATCATAGTGACGTCTCTTGATTTTGATTGAGCATGTTAAATGAATGAACGAGGGCGAACATGTAGGTGAAGGACAGCGACCTTGGTTTGTCGCAGCTATTATCCTGCCGGTCCCGGTCCGTTTTCGCTCCTCCTAAAACAACGTCTTTTCTTGCTTGTTTTGCGCTAAAGATGTCAGTTTTTGTTTTAACGAAAATCAACTTGTTCAATTGAAACCGGGTGATTCTTGTTCAATTTAATCAATAGAAAGTCGTGTCGAATGTTTTATCGCAAACGTGCAACGTTCCTGTCCATTCTATGATCGCGTAGTGAACGATACGCGGGCGGGAAAATCGAAATCGGAGTTAAATCGGAACGTTTCGTGTTCGAGAGGCATTTATTACGCTGCAGCCTTTTCCGACGTGTAGACGCTTATAAAAAGTGTTGTAAGTCGCCGGTGAAACTGAAATAAGCGGTATGCGATTCATATGCGGAACTACCTATAAATAAACCGTTGTCAGGTAATAATGCGCTTTCTAGCTCAGCCGACGTTCTAAACGCTTCGATTCACCGCTTTGTAGTGTTTTTATTTTTCTATTTGTTTGCTTAAAATCATATCGACGTGTCAATACCATTGGTTGTGGTTTGGATCAACTTTAAGTATGCATAGGAAGCAGTTTTTTTTTCTGTTTTTATTTCCTAAGCACCTTAAAAGCATCGCATAGTCCAAGTAGTATTTGACATTCCCAAAGAAGGGATCTGTAGCGCATGAAGCCCCGAAGAGGGATGTTAGTGTCGTAGTGAGGCTTCATTATCATTATTTAGAACTATTTATTAATATAGCGCGGAAATTATCACATGACTGCCCTTGGTGTTAAAGATTCACCTCCTATAACAATCCAAGAAGGCTCGTGGTTGGTAAAGTGCCAACACATTATTTGGTCAAATTAGAATAAAATTCGTGGTGCTTAGGGTCTTTTAGATAAGGGAGAAGAAACATTAGGGGCCTTTTCTTGCTATCACCGATCTTATTCATGTGTGGTAGCAGCCTGACTGAGATATTTCTAATACTTCCGAAAAAGATTCAGCAGTAAACAAAAAGCCAGATCTTTGGGAGTCAACTTTCATTCGAACGACTTTACTAATATTCACTTGTTTGAGTCTTAGTATCTTGTCAGCTGCCGCTTGTAGATCAAAAATTTTTTTTGTGTCATATCTACTGTGTCTGTGTCTGTCGCACTGAAGCAAGCTGTGACCACTGACAAGGTTCCTCTGTTCAATAGTCCACAAACTCACTAAAAACATAAATAAAAACAATCATTCTGTTTTTATTTTGAGAAATACAGTTATCGCTCCATACAACAATATTCCTTTTTTCTGTAATGCTCATATCGAGGAATTTCGTTATCCTGCCAGTCCTAATAATAGTTCCCAAATGCTTTTTTGTCAAATCGAAAGTATTCATAAAAGTAGATTTACATACAATTACAACATTACCCTCTCCGTCTGGAAGGCTATAACGGGTGGTACAGTTCTACAGAGTGCAGGCCTGCACTCATAGTATTTTTCAAAAATTGGCAATCTCCGTTCGCATTTTAACGACTTGCAGTTAAATTTACATTTACATGTTCTCTGCAAGACAGAAGAATATTTTTTAGGACACAATATTAAAAAAAATACTAAATGTACTAAATACTAACCACTTACGCTAAGCCTGTGAATTCAAACCTACAGCGCACTTGTAGGTTAGGTTTCTTTTCTTCAGCTACAACGTTCGCATTTCTGTTTTTATAGGATCGTCCTGCATTTTTCAGTTGTCTTTGCTCATCACTTAATCTTCCCATTCCTTGTTTTCGACGTTCAAAATTCATTTCGAATACAGAAAACGATTAAAAAACAATGTAAACGGACAACACGTATTACGGCATTTGACCTCTTTGTTGTGAAAATAACAGATCACTTACAGAAGCGTCAATTCTAACATTGTGCCCCCTTGATGGGTCATATTGCATCGCACGTAGGACCTTTTTATATAAAAATCTATTTTTCAAGAAAAAACGGAGCTTAGCCCCCTTGTTACTTCTACTCCTCCATTCCTTCAGAACTTCATTAACAACAGCGCAATCATATATCGGTCCATTTATGGGTATTCCACAAATTCTGCGACACTTAATGGATCGTAAACGTATTTTCCGATAGTTCTAAAAATAATGTTTCGTCTAATTGTTGTTCGAACTTGTAAAATGACACGCGTTTGTTTAAGTCGTGTTCGGCGGGCGCCTTCAACTTGGTCAATAGAGATAAAAATCATCGACGAGGAAGGGGAAAGAAAAGTTGACGAAAATCATGTAGGACGCGTTGACGATCCCCCTCCCGTCCCTTTCCCGGGTAAGTCTCACCCCGTCGCTATTTTGGCGCTGATGAAACGGAGCGCCGTCGCCGAAACTGGTTTCATGCAAACACTCATTATAATTCGACCCGCGTTAATCGGTTAAATAGGTGTCGATGAATCACTACGCTACATTTTAATGCTCGATTCACACCGGTCCCGATCGAATCGCTAAAAACAATACGCTCCGTCAATTTCTACGGTCAGAAGTTTCGCTAAAAGTTGGAGGCTTTTTTATGGAGATATTTTTCAGTTTTCTTTTAGAGGAAATTATATTTTTTAAACAATTTTACATTAAAGAAAAAGGAAATCGCGCTATGTCGTAAATCGACACAGGGATTTTATTTGTCAGTTTTGAAATCCGCATCTAAAAATGGTAGCAATATAGCTAAGGCATACGGATCATTTTTTGATACTCTTGCTTAAAGTAAGCGACTACGTACGTATTGTAAATTTTGAACTCAAATTTTATCAGCAGCAACCGTTATCGCCCAGTCGAATGCATTTGTTGTCGAAATTTCTTAAAAGGTTAAAAAAGAAAGTTTTTTTTACCCCTTTTATAGATCAAGTTGCGCTTTCTAGTAGTAGCTTTATTTCTTTAAAATTTATATTATATTTATATTTAGCCATACAAGAAGAGAAGAAGATGTTGAAATATTTATATAAATGAATATTTAATATTGTTGAAAGTATAAGACGTTAATAAAACCGACATGCAACAATTTTGATCTATGACGTAATAGTGGTAAATCTGACAACAATGCTATCATTCTGAGGTCAATTGCATCTACGGCCTACGTCTATTACGTTAAAAATAAGACTATTCAGTATTACAAAAAAGAAAACAAAATGTTATTTATTTTAAATTGCAACAAACATATTCTCAAAAATTGCATTTTCATCTAAGTGATTTTCGATTGATTCTTAAATATGTTGAACTCAGGTTTCGACAGTTTAAATATTTCCCATCATTGGCGCGTTTGTATATGTGAGAAGGCTCACTACAAAATTGTTTCATACATATTTAAAAAGTTCGTATCGTAATCATAAACGAAAAATTATGTGTAACATCAAGCTGCAGTTGTAAATCTGTAAAAACAAGTCTTGTGCCACCATTTTCCAAAAAAAAAAAAAAACGAAAAAAAGGGAGAATGGCTCCCATCATGTGTGATTTGAGGAAGCACCTTCCCATAAGATTTGAACTGCCCGTTGGTTTTCGGGGATAATTATGTATTTTTCAGAAATTTTTAGCTCTCTGTCGAAGCGAAATTGTCAAAAGAACTCTCCGAAACTGACAAAACTCTTCAAATTACTTAAAAAATATATCGAGTTGCACCGTGACATGTAGTGTGTTTCGACCTTTAGCGGAGCGATGCCAGGATCGGTTCAGAATACCCATTAAGACTGTGATCGACGGTGATGGTAATGGTTTTCTTTAACCGGAACCAAGACGCTACTTAATGTTTTCTAATTTAGTCTTTCGATCTTACGCCGTCCTTGGTTTTCTGTTTTGTTTTTTGAACGTTTTTGTTGAATTGAGCAAATTGGAATTTTTTTAACTCTACTTTCTTTCTTTGATATTCAGGCCGGGAAATTTTGACGCTGCCCTCGTACACCAGAGGTTCTTCTAGAAATTTACCTTGGAGCTAATTCCCGTTTTATTTTCCGTCTGCGACCGTGTCCGGTATTTTACGTCCTGATTTAGAACTTTCACGCGACAGACATTCATACATCAGTACCGAACATTTAAATGGCTGTACGCGGCGGCGCTCCTTTTATTTTTGTCTGCGATTCCTGGCTCAAAAATAGCCGAAATGAATGAAACCGTCTGGTCGAAGGACCTTCGAGCGGATTTTCTCTATCGTCGTCGGCCGTTGCGGATGTAATTTCTCTCTCTTTTCGGATATTGTTCCGTTTCCACCGAGATCTTTCGAATATCAATGGTCCGCATGGGTGTACACTCCATAAATGGCTGTCCCTATAAGTTAATTAAATTTGTTTTTCTTCTAGATTACCGATCTAGAGGTCTAACGCACGGAAGATGCTTTGTTGTCGGTTCTTCTATTAAGCTACTGAGGTGTGTATCAGTTGTACTGTACCGATCAAGCATGCCATGCGTTGTTTTCCTTCATCTCTATGATCTTCAAAATAGCGTAGTCAATCTATTAGACTTCAGAAGCTTTTGTCCTGAGTTTCTGGCTACCATGGACTATGCTACACAGACCAGATCAGGCTCCACTTATCCCCCATATGCCCCCCATTAGGACTTCTTTGTTGCTGAAACATGATTTTTGGACGTTTGTGAGTAGCAGTACTACTATTTATTAGTACTGGTTGTTTTCTTATTTTAGATGTATTTAGGTAGGTGCCTTTGTATTGGGCTCATAATTGCCCAAAAGTTCAGATTTTCGCGTATACTTTCGAAAAATTCGACATCTGCTGCAGTGGCTAAGCTCAGGCGAAAGTCTGCGCAAGAAATCTGTTTTTTTTCCAAATTTTTTACAAATATAATCTACATGTTGTGGGGTTTAATTGAGAATCTAGAACTACTCCCAGATATTTGATTTGTGAAACATTTCCTATTAACCTATTCTTATTATCCAAATATACATAATAATTTTGTTCACTCCCAAACACCATATATGCTGTTTTATTTAAATATAACTTGAGTTTATTTACGCACAACCAGTCACTAAGTAATCTTAATTCCGAGTTAATACGAGGTCTGTCAATTATATTCCCGGAAAAGTGCCCGGACGGTCCGGAATATACATAAATTCTTAAAATTAAGTTATAATCCTTCGCAGTAGTCTCCCTCTAGCTCGATGCACCGGCGCCACCGTTGGATCCACCATTGGATCCACCATTGGAAGCACCCCCTGAAGCCCCCTGAAGATAGGTCCCTCAGCACCCGTGTCGTGACACGTTGCACCTCCTCGACGCCGTCGTATCGGTTGCCCTTGAGGTAGGACTTCAATTGTGGAAAGAGATGAAAGTCGCAGGGGCCAGGTCCGGGCTGTAGGGGGGGTGCGGAAGCGTTGGAATGCCGTTTTTGGTCAAAAAATCGCGAACTGCGAATGAGGAGTGGGCTGGAGCGTTGTCGTGATGCAGCACCCATCCACGTTCGGCCAATTCCGGCCGTGCACGAAACACACGGGCCTTCAGACGTTTCAAAACTTCAATGTAGAACTTCCCATTGACTGTCTGACCTGCTGGAACGTATTCGTGGTGTACAACTCCATTAATATCGAAGAATGCGATGAGCAAAGATTTCACTTTTGATTTCGACATTCTGGCTTTTGTGGGGCGCTTCCCCCCCTTTTCCACCCACTGCATGCTCTGTCGTTTGGTCTCAGGGTCATACTGGAACACCCAAGACTCGTCTCCGGTAATAACATTTGACATCCAGTCTTCTCCTTCCTCCTCAATTCGAGAAATCATGTCTTCACAGATGGATAAACGAAGCTCTTTCTGCTCAACTGTGAGCACTTTGGGAACCATTTTCGCGCACAACTTGCGCATCCCTAAATCCTCGTGTAGCATCTGTCGAATGGTTTCCTTGTTGATACCCAACTCGTCTTCCAACATTCTGAGGCTTACCCGACGGTCTCCGAGCACACGCACGCGCAGGCGATCGACGTTTTGTGCCGTTCGAGAGGTGGAGGGAGCTCCCTCCCACCGACTCCCTGCCTTCCCTGAACCGCTTAGCCCACTCGTAGACAGCTGTTTTTTTCAGGCAATCATCCTTGTACACGTCGGTTAACTGTTTCATAATTTCCGCGGAACTTACACCACGTTTGACCAAAAATTTGATCACTACTCTTTGTTCAGTTTTTTTAGCACACATTTTCGACACAAGGGGTCCAAACACGCCGATGATCAAAGTACTGTAACACACGAACTGAACAACCGATCGAGACGAAACTTGCACAGACTGACGCAGAAATGAATCCTCTTTCGAATGACACAACGCGAACGCCGTAGCATAACGAGAGTCGCAGTGTTGCCACTTTTCCGGGAATCTAATTGACAGACCTCGTATTGTCTTTACCACTTCTAAGTAATTTTTCGCAGAAATTGATAGCAGGTCCTAATACACTGCCCTGGGGTACACCTGTATTGTTTTCGAGATATGTCTACGAGTCGCGTTTGAAACGCTGGAATCTCTCCAGACCTGGAGGCGCCCGTTTTTTTTTTCATGCGGATCGTGCGGCAGCAACTTCCGAATCGTTTATTAATTGCTACGCTTGTCGACCTTCGTACGAGTCATTACGAGTCTTTTATACGCGACCCGAACCAGGTGGTGGATTCTTTCATTGATTAACGGCGGCGTATTGTGTACGTCCGCTTTGTCTTTGTTTGCGCTTATGGTTAATCGTTTTACCATTAATAATTTGACATTGCATTGCGGTCCAGTACAGAACTTTAAAAGTCACGCTCTCAAATCAAAAACTTTTGAAATTGACTTAAACTTCTTCTTCAAGTATCCATTCATTTAACCCATATTATCCCAAGCATAAAAAAAATAATAATAATACTTTACACACATGTGTAAAAAAAACTCGAAACATAAAAAAAATACTGGGAAAAGACATTAAATAATGTTTTGAGGCACATAAGATGTAACATATAATTGATACATAAATGTACAAAAGAAAGTTCAAATTCGACAGAAAACAACTAAAAGTAGATTGTTTTCCAAATAGAAACTGATTTGATACAAAAAAACGCATAATATTCTATGGTGCGTGAGCGCGCCACTGGTAACACCCGGTTTCATTTTTGGTGATATTCTACAAACCATGAAGTATGTAAATGCACATTACATGTATTACAAACGCAAATTGCTTGCCTGTGGCAGATTCTACATCTCCTTCGGTTTTGTTAGAACGAATGAGGTGACCTTGATTATCATAACGCACTTCGTCTATGGCAGGTGCAAGATTTTTTTGAATAAATAGTAAAAAAAATTTTTTTTTTACTATTTTGGATTTACTTGAAAATGTGATACAAATTTATGTATGTATGTTTTTGTTAACTTTTGAATTCATATATAAGATCTTTCCTTTACACATAATTGAGCGATTTCTACGGTTTTATGTCCTTTAGTAATGATAATAATAAAATTTCTAAACGGATGTGTTAAAATATATCCTGGATGTGACGAAAAAAAATCATGGAATCGGTGGTGTATTAACGCACCACTGGGACAAAATGGATTCATGTTCGCTGTTCCCAAACATAGCAGCATACATAAAGCTATCAACGCTCACAATAAACTCATTCACAACTTTGACGGAAAACAACACATTTTTGACAACACGGCGAAAGTCTACGTAAAATAATATGTCATTTTTCAATTTTGAATTTTTATTTGTTAATTTTTTTGTTATTTCAGTCTTTCTATGAGACTCACCTCGAACATTTACCAAAATTTTTTTTTCCATTATTATAATTATAAATTCTGGTTACTAGGAGTGAAAGGGACCGCTCAAAAATTCTTTAAAAAAAGCTATTATCATAACCGAATTGTAATTAATTTATTGAAGGAGCTTTCGAAAATCATATAAATACCAATAACAAAGTTTTTAATTGATAGAAAAATAGTTACTAATAGGTAACGTATTTTTTAATTAAATACTTTGCCAAAATTTGGATAAACTTAGTTAAAGTCAATCAAAAATAAATCGACCTGATTGCTAAAAGCCGCAAAAAATAATAAAAAGTTTAAGTGGGCCGCCTTGCCCCACCCTGCCCTATATAAGTATTTATTTGCAATTCATGTATGTGTGAAAGACCCAAATTAGTAATTGTTGAGATGTCGATTGACACCCAATGAATTAGCGAAAATTCGGTCCTTCGCAATACAAAATACATACAAATTTCGGTAGATGTCGGAGACAACAGGTGATAACAGGCCTTTGTGTGGTTTCGTGTGAGTTTTACACAAAGTTGGATTGATAGCGGCAATACGATGGCTGCTGCAGTAAGTAGGGGCCAATTTCTTGAAAATAAGAAGTGAACGGAAAGACAATTGTTTTTATTTTTCTTAGGCAAGGTACTCTAAAGTCGTTTCTGACGTCATTTCTGCTTTAAAACGTTCCGACATTTTAAAAGTCGGCGACGAGCAAAAGTTAATTGTGGCATTAAAACCATAGGGCCATAGAGAAAGAACACGAATGCTTAAAGAATCGCAACTTAAATACTTATGAAGGCGTAATCGCAATGTTATTTAAATTTGTGTAAACAATGTCAAATGAAACATGGCGCGCCCAAAAAGGGTATTGTTGCAAAACTAATGGTGAATTAAGAATTAAACTCTAGATGCCAAGTCGATTCGATTGATGTGATGGAGATTACAAGATCACTTGAACAAGTTTGTCTAGTTATTTGGTGCTCCCGCAATATTGCAATGGTAGAGAGTTTAGTAACTATGCATAGTGCACAAAAAGCCTCGTCACAGTCAAACACAAGGCTCAGTCGAAAGAGCCAGATCATGTTTTAGATGCATTTCCAAAATAGTATTGACATCAATCCAGGGCCTGCTGATCCGAAATGCCGACTGATCTACAACCGATTACGCCTTCATCTCAAGTTGTTGACTAGACAGCACGACACCTTATAAATTCCGCGAAAGAGAATCTACTACTCCATGCAAGTTTTCTGCGGCCCAAATTGGTGATACTGTGTGAATTAAAGTGTCTGACGTCGACCATGGTCGCACAAATCCCCAGACTTTGATGAATTAGCAAACAAAAATGACACCTTGAGGCATGTTTTAATCGAAATAAATAATGGCCTGTAGAGTTTTATTTTGATAAATTTGTTTGATTCGATGATTTGCCGCCGACAGTTGAAAATAATGATATTTGATACGCCAATATTGACATTCACTGGTGTATCCTGACAATCGGCGATTTTCGAACTGTAGTAGGAGTGTATATCTTGTACTGGTTGTTTGCTTTAGGGGGTTGCATAAGAGCAACAATGTTGGACGTCGCCCCCAACTACCAATATCACACCCTATATATTGATACAGGCTGGGAGAGTGGGTTCTATGACGAATTCAACGATATATAATAGTAACTATGTGTGATGCGACTTTTCGCCTCCAGAGGCGTTTTCCTTTAGTTTTTGACATAAACGGAAACTGTCATTTATTTATTTTAATTATTTTTCGTTTCGGATTTCGTAAATTTAATCGTTTTTTTTTTATGCGAACCCTTATATGTAGCTACATATTAAGAAATTGTCCCGTCTTCATTGGCAACGGGTATTAAAGGTAAATGAATTAAAAAATTGTTCTGTGGAGTTTTCTGTGGCGGAGTTTTAATTGAAAGGGTCTCAGAAATAAAAAGAATAAATTAATTATTTTTGATAAATCTCGTTTAAACGTACAACGTTGTAATTGATTTCCGTCGACGAATGGCGTGACGTTTTAAGTGCCGTTTAAAGAAAAAACGTTTGTTTTAATAGACCGACCGAAAAATAGTAAAAAACTAGTCACGTCAGATTCAAATTATTATTATTAATGCTGGAAAACTGGAAAACCGGTGTTATCGGTTTGGCGCCACGCGGGTGTTCCTAGATTTACATTTGTCGCCATTAATGAACGAGAAAGGAAATTGTCGGTTAGCTCTAATTGTCGTTGAAGTGTATTTTTCGTTCTTACGGTTTCATTTAATCTTATTCGTTCATCGTCAGGTCCCCTCTCCCACCAACATATATTCGTACTTAACCCAAACGAAATTTTGCTGTTTTTTCTTTTTTAATATATAATAGAGAGATAGAAAACATATAAAAATTGAAAAATATTATTTTTTATTTATTTAAATGGTATTTTCTACTGGTCCAAATTTTGCGAAATCGAAATCGGTCACAATTTTAATTTTTTTGAACTTCGTAACTTTTCGCAGGAAATTTTTGAAGTTAATAACTTCTGCCAAGATGTTGCGCAATATTTTCAAATCTTACGATATAAAACTGAATATTTTCCGTGTCATTGAATAAATCCGCGTCATTCATTTTCCCACAAAATGTTATAAAATATTCTGCCCGTTAATATTAAATCAGATATACAGGGTATTAATAAATTAGGAAAATGTGAAAATGTCTCAAGACAGAAAGAAAAAGGGCGTATAACCTAACATACGTTTTAACATTGAGTTGGAAACTAATAACACTGGTCTGGTCTTATTTTATGCTCTAAACACGGAATCTGATATACAAATAAGTACCACACGTAGGTTTTTAATTTAATATTTATTTCATCAAAGAACAATATTATTCAAGTATAAATTATAATTTATTTGATTGTCATGCAGAAATAACAATCATACTCATGATTTTGAGGCTCACTCCAAATCATTGGCATTGAAAACGGCATGGATTTGTGACTTTCTTCAAGCCAACCTCCCAACGTTCTTGAGCAGCTATTGCAGCATACTTTTGGCAACCAACCAACTTTGTAGTATCACAATGAATACAGCGCATGCGCGTATTTACTACCATAAAAATCATCTTCCTTCCTTTCTCTTACAACTCTCTGAAACTCATTTTGTATGTATATTTACTTTTTGCAAAGTTGACGAATGAAAAAATTGAAAAAAAAAAACAAAATTTTGAAATATAAAAAAAAAATTATATCGAAAAGTCTAGACGTGATAGAAAAAATCGGCCAAGATATTAAGCGTTCCATCATAAAATACACTTCACCACAACCTTCCAATAGCAGTGAGGCCGAAAGCAATCCTACAGTTGCCACTGTGGTCCTTCCTTTCATTCAAAACATCACTGACCACATATCAAAAGTTCGAAGGAAGTATAACGTCAAAACCAGGTTTACCACTTGTCCAAAAATCTCTCTACATCTTCGGTCCGTCAGAGACAAAATTCAATTTGAGATGCCAGGAGGTTACAGCATTCCATGCATATGCGGCAAAGAATACATTGGAGAGACAAGACGAAAAATATCAACTAGGCTCAAAGAACACGAAAGAGCCTTACGACTAAGACAAAAACTCCTCAGCTGTTGCCGAACACAATCACGAACCCGGACATAAAATTTTATTCCATAGAACTAAAATTCTTGCATGTAATCAATTCTTCTACCAACGAAAAATCCAAGAGTGTATGGAAATCTATAAACAACCTAACAATCTTAACCGCGACTCGGGTCTCTGCCTGTCACTCAATTGAAAATAATAATTATTAATATTTTATTTTAAAACATTTAAATTTTTATTTTGATTATTTGTTTTTATGCTAGTTTATAAACAACCTTATTTTATAAAGTTTTCAATGTCTATGTGATGTAACGTTTTCTCAACAAGCAGAACTTTTCATAAAGAATGACTTTCGGTCGTAACCTCGCGGGATACCCTCACGTTTAGCATCGTAAGGTATTAACATAGAAATATGCAAATGGCCATGGCGGATAACTTAATCGGTCTGGGTGTATTGTTTCCCTTCTGTCGATACGGATTAATTCTGCGTTTTGTCGCCGTCAGTCTGGATCGTCGGCGACATTTCGTATTCGTTTTTAATGTTCGCCCATCGCGTCGTCATCAATTTGTTTCGTGTACGGTTGGGTTGTTCGGACGGAGTAACGAGCATAGAAAACGAAAAGGAAAGGTTAAAATGTATAGGTTTGATTTTAACTTCGTCAAAAGTTTTAAGCTTTCTGATGCACATTTTTGGCTAGAATTAATTTTCCTGACCAATTTCATTAGACTAGCTGTTGATGCGAGGAAAGCCGTGTCGTCGCGTTTATTCTTTTTTCGTAACATTACTTTTGTCGCCGTTGTGCCACAGAACGCCATCTGCTGGCAAGGTAACCAATAGCAATTGCGTCATCCATTGGTAGCCGAATAACTACTAGGCTGTTCAAAATTGTAGAAAACATTATTTTCGTCAGCTATTTTTTTTATTTATATTTTTATTTTTAGTTTCAAATTATATTTATGTAAAATAAATATTGATAAAATCTATTTTACGTTTTTATTTGTGAATATGGTGCTGCAGGCCTCTTCCGAATTTAGCACGATTAAATTGGTTTACGAATACAAACTAGAAAAAGTAAATTTAATTGAATCAAAAAAAAAAATTTTTAAGGATTATTTTTATTATTTATTTACTTGTTACTATTGGATTTTTTAAGTCCCCGTTTTAGGTCAGAACACTCACCAGCAACAGCGTGTGACTTAATTTTTTAAAATCGCGATAAATTGATTGGGCTTCCTTGAAGTGAACTTAATTCTGGAGTGCCTCAAGGCTCTGTCTTGGATCCAAAGCGTTTTATAATTCATACCTCTGACTTTTTCGTTAATTAATTTTAGCGGTACGCTGGTTCAAATCCTACCTAAGTAATACTAAATTTTTATATTAGGTACGTACGAAAATGTAGTCCGGCATCACCAAAACTTTATTACTTATATTTAAGAGTCTCACTTATGGAATTCTTCATATCTGGTCATTTCCTCACCAATGACCATGAAAGAAAAGTAGTTGCGGGTAGTATGATCCATCCGAACCACAATTGAAGCACGAACCTCCCCTTTTGTACGACTGGCAGGAACGGATTTATTTTTTGTCACGTCACAGAGGCATACTTATACTGCAAGATTTATTATTTATAAGGAACTTTGTCATTTAAACACAATTTAAAATTAAAGGTGAGCTGGTGAAAACTCAACTACAGTTAATATTCCTGTGACATTCGTTTTGATATTTGGGTTATCCAAATCATATTTTTCATATATTTTTTTTAATATGGAAAATAATTCATATATTCATATACTAAAATAAAATAAACAACAACTCTTTAATGCTGTCTTAAAAGTTAAATAAGAAAATATATATGGCATTCGATTTTGTTCTATCCTTTTAAGAAACATTGTAAATAAGCATAGAAATTATGCTGCTGCACCATGTCGTTCAATACAACACGCCGATTTTTTTCCTGTAGTAATTAATCGCGACGAAATTAATTTATAATTGCGCAAGGCCCGGTATATACCAATATTCAAGCGTCGTCGGTAAATGGAAAAATGATTTAATTTTCGCGTAGCTTATTGCTTACGTTGCCGTTCTCTTAAAAGTAATTAAAAAGTGCCTTGGGTTTAAACGTCTTGGTGGGAACCATGTCTGCTCGGGTGCGTTATGTAGTCCGTGGCCGAATGTAGCTGCGCGTCAGTTTGTCCGTAGTAGACCAACGGAAGACTCAACAAGATTGACTATTATCTTGATTCGGGTTTAAAGGCCGTCGTCGATTGGAATGACTTCCTAACGTTTCGCTAGCACGAGTGGCGAGCTTCTTCAGAGGTCCTTCCATCTCCGATGTTGGACGTAGTCTACGTCTCGCCGAACTTCAAAGTCGCGGCAAACTTTGATAAGTATTGAAATTTGTACAAATAACTGGTATTTGCAATGATATTTTTTGAAATATCTCGCGCACCCTGTATAATAGACGAAGCCTGGAACTCTTTGGTTACAGTTTAAAATGCTGTTTAAACCAATAAATAAGTAAAGTTTAAATTATTTAAAATACAAATAAAATATTTACTAACAAAAACCTTGACAACTATAAGCTTTTTAAATAGAAATATGAAAAACAACAAAAACAAACAGAAATGTGAGAGTTTACACCTTAGTGAGTAAAAAAAAAGATCGTGACGTCATAGCCTACTACATTAAATATTTTGATATTTCTTTGTTTTGATGCTAGATGAAACGAGCATTTTAAGAGCAATATTTTTAACTAAACCTTATGAACCGAATTAACGAACTCTTTTTAGTTAACTTTTTTTTAAAGACTTATTTATTCAAATTTGTTACCTTGGTCAGCCTATAAAGTTTAATTATTTATTTTTATTATTATATCTTTAAATATGAATTCCGAAGTTTCATTAAATCTGTATTGTTAGCAGTAGGTTTTAATCATATATCTGGAGTATTATATCTCTAAAAGAGGTAGTATCATGTCTTTGCTATTTAAAAATTACGTAATATTGCCAACAAGTGACCTACTGTGGGCAGCTTTAAATTCAACAGGATTTATTACGGGCGTTATCTTAAACCTCGGATATCTCAAAAAGTAAGTGTAATTTGAATATAAGATGATACATTACATACTTACATTATTTTTTATTCTAGAATTGACATCTGAATAAAAATATAGAGCGTTCCATTTGAAAATCTTGAGATTTTGTTAATTGAATTCGCCAAAACGGCACCACCCATTTGGGACAAACTGTATAAGCTGAGGCGCATCTGTCAAAGTGATTAAGTATCATGTCCTTAGTCTGTGGTTAAACTTTCGTTGCAATATCTGGATCAGTAGCGTCACAACACAATTTTGTATGGGGCAATCAACATATGAAAAAAAAACGCATAACCTCAATTTCTCCCCAAACTATGCAAAATTCGAATTGGAATTCTAACCAAAAATTTCGAAATATACACGGTGTTCCTGTTAAAATAACAATATGGATTTCCGGATCGCATAGTGGATCGTTTTATTTGGCACACGGTGCACATGTGCCTGTTTTAGATTGTATTTCGCAATGGGCGTTGCCGACCGTATATCTGCAATCGGATCGTATGGACCCGTGTGCATATTTTTGCAATTTAAACGAGTGAAAGTGTTCCGGCATTGGTGTTTGTATGCGCCGCGATTATTCAATTTGGGGATCTAAACCTCGTTTTATTGTTCTTTTGTTGTTAATGTACAAATCAAACCGTACATTATGCACGTATAGGTTTTTGTGAAACCGTTCACAAACACGCGGCGGCTCTTGCAAAATATTATGGGAAATATCGCGTCAATACGTTGACGAATTTCGTGACTCGAACACAGAAAATTCCGGAATATCATAATAATTGTTGTCGAGGTAAAAATAATTTCGCAATGCGTACCGTCATTGTTTTTAACAATAACGTCAGAAGATTGCCAATTCTCGCGAACGTAATGATTTGTTTTACGTGGAACGATTTAACACCCGTTTTTGTGCGATAACGGTAATAATAATGATGGATTTTATTGCCAAATCGTTAAACAATTCATTCTTCTACTTCTTTAGGTGCCATGCAGATTACTGCTTAAACGTCCTCCCTATCGTATGACTTTATTTGCTGCAGCTTCCTGGAGCGACTGAATGGCGCTTATACCGGTCCACTGGCGAATATTTCTGAGCCAAAACAACTTTTTCCTTCCGATGCCTCGTCTTCCACCTTCAATCTTTCCCTGTAGTATTGGGCGTTGAAAGTCATATCGCTCTCCCCGTATAATGTGCCCTTTATAGAAGAAGCGTACAGGAGAACTGATCAGGCAACCATTCTGTACCCGAGTTTGAAATTTGGATTCCGGTTGGTGAGGATTTTTTTTTTTTTGCTTTAGAAATGTTGTCCGTGCTTGTTCTATCCTGCATTTAATTTCAAGTTTTGGCTTCCAAATATTTAAACTTATTGACCCGCGCTCTATTTGCTCTCCATTGAGTTGGAGATATAGGTTTGGCGAGACATCTCTAGATACAACCATAAACTTCGTTTTGTTGGTGTTGATCTTTAGGCCCCTCTGTGGGCTTGACTTATTGACAGTATTTAGTAGGGTGTGCAAATCATCAAATATCATTAACTATAATACCCATGGGTCTTTCAGATATTATCTCAGCAAAAACTCTCTCCACATAGAGAAAAGCATTCGGGATAGAATGCAGCCCTGTCTGACTTCCTTCCTTATTCCAAATTGCTTTGTTGTTGCTGAGTTTTGAAGACTTATTTCAGCCGCCTGGTGCCAATATAGATTAGCAATCTTCGTCGTCCGATCCAAGTTCTTGAACATATGTTATCGTGCCATTTGCAATAAATACAGATCTACATACGAGGTGCAGCTAAATCCCGTTGCATATAGACGATTGCAACACCAGCCTCCAATAATTGGTGGACATAGCAAGCTCAACATCCAAGTATTGCTTCGTTAAATATTATAAGACTCAAATATCATAGCCATAGCCATAACCCATTAATAACCATTGTCAGTACACTCGTAACAGAGAAAATCTCTTAAAGCCTAAACTGAATCACATTTTTGTAGAGGAACTTTAGGCTCAGCAGTGCCACACTATCATAATATGCCTCCGTCGAGCTTAAACAACTTTTCTACCAAGCAATTTAAGAAACATGTCAAGATGCATCTGACAACCAATGCTTTTTATAGCCTAAGTGGATTCGAAGCGCATGTTCTAAATAAATATTTGTAATGTTATATTTATGTATTTGTATTGTTTGTTATATACACATCACCACTTCATCTATAATAAAACATTTTAATATTATATTTTGTGATGAAACATCCATTGTAATGGAGTTTGTGAATAAATGATCTATCTATCTATATTCTTTTTTCACAAACTGTTTTTTTCCCATTATGTCAGAAAAAAACCCCACCTGGTGGCAAGGAAAAGCTAGAAAAAACCCTTTTCAAGGACTCCGAGTTTATTAAAATGAGTCGTTGAGCTTGTCTGGTGGATTCTTATTTTAGAAAATATTTGAACACATTTGAAATTTTCTAAGCTTCGATATTAACAGTTTTAAAATTCAAGATAACAATTACGCCCCCTGCTGGCCGTTTCAAAAACTTGAAAACAATTTTCAGCATTTTCTGTTGCCCGATTTAGTTAACAGTTAACTCCCTATGTCCCCAATACCGTACCTTGGTGCCCTTACTGGGACATTCAGTATACAAGAAGAGGAGAAGAAAAAAAAACGTAAACAACAGAATCTAATAAAGTACTCTGGAATTAAAAATATGCAACACTTCTGTAATATTGATTATGAATACTTTTGATAAAGATAAAGGTCCACAAATGCATTCTATGTAAGCTAGTAAATCCTCATAACTTCGCAGTAATTCCAATAAATCATCAATAAATAGCTGTAAATCGGAGCAAAGGATTGAAAGGAAATCATTTCATCACAAGATTTGGTTTTTCATTTCTTGCGGCATCGTTGACAAACCAAAGATCGCGATTTTTTTTATTACGTCCAACTGTTACTTGAAAACAAATTTACCCCAATAAATTAACTTCAAAACAATTACTAATGTCAAATGTGAAAATTTCAAGCCGCTTTAAATCAAACGAAAAAAAATAGGGCATTTTCTGCAAACATATAGTACCTGTTTCAATAGCTTGCAAGTTCTCAGCTGCAAAAACAAAAATAATTTTTAAAAGTATCTTCTAAGACAAAATATTCAACTAATTAGGACCTTTGTCCTATAGCACTTGGTCCTCAGTAGCCCTCTCAACGGAGAGTTTAGCTTAAAACACTTACATTTTTAAATATTCAAAAATGAACTTGTTTTTAGTAATTCTTCTCTTATCAAAAGAACCTTTTGACGTATACGAAAGTCACGTGACCTCGTTCAAACCGTTTCGGTTTTGGGAGCACTTGGCATTTGGCTACTATATAGGCTCTCGCGTAACTGATAAATCCTTTTTAAATGGTACATCCTTCACAAATAGCAATAAATCAGCGTAAATCTTAAAAATAAAGCGCTACAAATCGCATTATTTTCCGTCACGAATGAAACTTAACTTATTTTTTATTTCGGTATCACCCTCGTTTCGATGCCCCGACCCCGTTCTCCTATACTATTTCCCCACAACCACAAAGTCGTGAAACAAAAGAAAAAGACCACGGCGATCCTAAAAATATCCATATCCGGGACAAGTAAGGTTTCGGAGTTCTACGGATAGAGTTATTGGAGGCGCGAGAGAGCGCCCAAGATAATATTTAGGTCGATAACCCCGCGGTATCGCATTTCGAGTTTTCCGGCGCCTAGAGAGTTTTTCTTCGTATAATTCCGTGCCGCGTATAATATAAATAAATCTCCGAAAAAGCGGCGGAGAAAGATAAAACTATCGAGGAATTTATTTCCGAAGCGGTCCGAAATGTTAGTGCCAAAATGTGCTACTTTTTTACGCACCTTTTTTAAGACGGTCTTTCCCAAGAGTTTTATAAGAAACGATCGCTTTCGAGTGACTTCTTTTATCTTGATAAGGCCAAATAACAAAAATATCGCTTTCTTCTCAAAGGCTTCCATAAATATATTCACGATGAGGCAAGCATTTTTTGAGAAGGTTTGGTTCCAGATTCTCTTATTTTAATATATCTGACATGATGGTGAGAGTTTCAGGATAAGGAACTTTTAGTATGGAGGGATTCTACGTCGCAACTAACCAGAATATCTTGTGCATCTCATGTAATGTTTTTTATTTGTTCGATGAAATGAATGGAATTAAGTACAAAACAGTTAGTTTTCCCTGTAAAAGGAAGCTAGATATTTTGCTAGAGAATATGTTGGAGAACCAATGGTGCTGACTAGAGGTCGAAGGGGTAATCCTCGTTTGTGAATCTTTTTGAGTCCGTAGAGACGAGGAATTTTAGGGTCACGATTTTTTTGATTTTTTTTTCGGATTTTTTCACGGAGTCTGATAGAGAAGAAGCCTTAATGATAGATTTAAGGAGGCGTTCGATAGATGACGTAGGATCTTTTTCAAGTTGACGATATAATCCGTCTGTCTTGAATCTTTTCCTGATATTCATTTGTGTTTAGGATTACGATGTCGGGATTAGATTTTAGATTTCGATTATTACATAAAAATGAAGCAAGTTAAGAAAATTTGGTTACGGGATGGTAAAATTGACGAAAAAATAGTGAGGCATTGCTAAAATAGTATTGCTCTATGCTTATTAATAATCTAGATTCATTGCACGTACATACAATCAAAATGTCCAGAAATCAAGTGCAATTTCGAATGAATTTTTTATTTTTTTTAGAATACGCCAAATAATAATTTTTTACAGCATTTGGTGTTCTTAGACGCCGTCATTGTATTTCCATATTCTATTAAAAACTTGGTGAATTATTTTAAAAACCACTGATAATTGGGTGCTTTTTTTATTTGCCGACAATGCAAATGCGTACTTTCCCATACTGTTCTGGTGAACCACGAGTAAGTTAGTGGCACTTTGATTAAAAAAAAAAAAAAGTGAAACATGCCGTAATATTGGTGAGTTACTAGACACAAAATATTACGAGTAATTTTCTTATTCATTTCCAACATTTTGCGACAATGACAATAAATCGCATCAACCAGGAATGTTCTATTTTTTATAGAAAAGACTCTTCTACCTTTGTCGGTTTTTAACTTGTTTAAATTTAATAATAATTAATTCGAAGAAATACTTAATAATAAAAATTTTGGGAATATTAATAATATTATCAAAAAACTTCAAATGAAATGCAGCAATTGTCCACCTTCACCGCCAACGCTCATTTTTAAATAGATGATATATCTTGATCAATTTTACATACCTGTAGTTTAATTTTATACCTACTATTGCGACCACGCTTCCCATTTTCAAAATCTAATTTAATATTTTTATTTATATGTATTACCTGTCTGCATGACATGACATGCAGGTATCTTATGGACCATAGTATCTCACGTTTAGAGATTGCCCACCATTATGAATCACCCTGTATATGTAAATAATTTCGTTTATCAAATCAGAAAGAAATATAAAAGCTTTTAAAATTGTATTTATAAAAAAAAAACGGATTGCTTCGAAATTCGTTTTATTGTCGTGCGAAATTTTTTTATAGGCATTTTTGTCGTGGCTACGACGGAAAAAGCAATGGCGCTACCATTTACGTTTCTAATTTAGCGGCCAATCGGGCGAAATGTCACCCGAACGATTTTTCATAGCGGAATATTCATATTTAATAACGTAACCTATAAACCATTATAGAAACAAGTATTAAATTAAAAAGAAAGAACGTGGGAACAGCGGACTGTGGTCGCTAATTGTAATTACGATTAAAATTAAAAAAAAATGTGTATAGAAAATACCTCGGTTGTTTTAAGGACTGTTTAAAAAAAAATAATCGGTTGATACTGGCCGCTTATCCGTTACAATGTCTTGTAATTTAAGCGGTTGTTGTTTGAAAACTGACATCGCTGTGTCTCAAATCGCGGTCAAACGTCTTATCAATTATTAAAATTTGTGTTTGCACCCACGCCAATTGGTGGTTTCCCGTTTCAAAGGCGCTCGTGGAAGTCGGCAATTTGTCGGAATTGCGTGTTTTTTTGACTAAGACATTCGAAAGGAGAAACTGCCCCAGATGCGTGGGAAACGTGCGAATTGTTTACCAGGTTGAATTTAAAATATTATTTAAAAAAAAAACAATTTTTTTCCTATTTTTATTGATTTTAATTTCTACAGTCTACAAACGGTTGTGATCATGTAAATTTTGCCAGAGAAGGCGCAAAAAAGAAGCTTATCTGAAATTTTCTTATGGTTTATTTCTTATATCCCTAATCAAAACGTTCTATTCAAAAGTCGTATGATTTTTTCTCTATTATTTTCGGAACGTGCCGATAAAAATTAATGATCTTCGCAACTGTAACTTCACTGTTTTAAATGGAAGACCCTGTATATTTCTATTTAAGATGAAAGTCCTTTTTAACACGATATCAAAAAAATGTATAACTCGACCATCAGATTTTGGCAGTCATATATGGGTTTATAACAGCCGCTTCGGTCTTGTCATAAACCAATAAATGACTGTCAAAATCTGAACATTTTTTGTTCTAATGTAATTGTGGTAAACGGATTTTTATCAAGTTATAACCCAACAATTTTGTTGTTCAAAAGTCGAATTTTATGATCTACATCAATATTGCCTTGGAAAAGGAAACTGTTAAGCATATTTTTTGGTCCAACGGTAACTATAATTAATTTAGAAATTTTCAACGTAATCTCCATCATTTGATGCTTTTTCTAAACTTAATCTCGAATCAAAATCTCAATGGTTTCTGTTAATTCAGAATTTTTCGTTCTCATTACAATTTCGTAAAATATTTTGATTTTCTGTTGTTTTGTTTTTTAATTACCCTTATAAGAACATATTAAATACTTTAAATACCGGCCATTTTCAATTTTATTTTGAAACAAGTGCCTATTTATTAGCTGTTCCAATCATTTCTTGCCAATATTTTATAAAATTGTGCTAATTGATATTAATAATTAATAATAATAATAATAATAATAATAATATTTGAGCAATTGAAACACCATCAACCACTTGAAAGCTCCGGGAGATTATCTATTTTATTTCGAGTAAGGTTAAGATCATTAAGTGCATGTTTAATATAATTCGTAAATTGGTAACATTGGCTATCCTCATTAGATGATGTTGTTGATTGATATATTGAATGTATAATCACTATTCAAGAAAATGTATACGAATATTATTTTAATTTTGCACTTCCTACTGGCTTAATAAGATTATTATTAAGTAGCATTTGGTAGTCATACGAATTCGAACACGGAAGCCACAATCTTAGAGTCCATTGGACTCGATAATTGTTATTAAAATTTTGTTCGAAACTTGTTGGTGCGTAGAAAATTTGACCCCTTTATCGTCGTTTACTTTCCGAAATCCGTTAACCAAACAGTTCGCGCCAGATCAAACGAGAAAGCCGGGAGAGATAAGATAATGCATACAACGACCGTGATATCGGTTGAAGTCGGGCATTGAAAAGTGCACCTCGCTAGATTCTTGAACGGTCCTTCTATAAGTCCGATAACATCAAAATTCGCAGCTTATACATAATAATATATTAAAAAAGTAGATACTGAGAGTGTGCACCCCACGGGAATTCTGATGTATCGTGCGTTCAATTTATCTTGATAACATTTTAATTGGCTGTAATTTTATTATTTTTAGAAATATCGAAAAAACAAAATGTAGGGTTAGTTGCCAAGTTAATTTCCAAATGAACACAAAACACATATAAGTATACATCATATTTTTCTAAATTTAACACCCTATATATTATATAGTTGTTTAATATAATATGTTATTCCATATTTAAGTTCACTCGTTTTTGACAAATCAGTTAAAATTTCAAAGAGCGTCCTGACGGCAACAGCAATAATTATTTCCAAATTAAACACTAAACATGACAAGACACACTAAAGTAAAAAATTCTTTGACTATTCTAAATACTGCTGTATGTTCCTGGATGCATTTTCACGCACGGATTGTCTCTTAACTGATTGATTGCCTCCGAAATCCTCACGGCGTTATTACAAGGAGTTCTATGCATGTGATTTTTTATGTGCCCCGAAAAGAAAAAAATCCGTTAAAGTTAAATCCCCAAAAGAAAAAAATCCATTAAAGTTAAGTCGGGGCTGTTGGCTGGCCAATCCATAGTTCCGCCGTTCTCTATCCAACCCCTGGGATATTCCATGTTAAGGAAATTTTTAACTTGCACAACATTGTGAGTCTTGCTGCCTCATAATATTTAGGGGTAAATCTTCTATATATTGTTCTATTTGGTGCTCTAAGAGGTGCAAATAATGATCTAAAATTAACTTTTGATCTACAAATACCCAAAATTAAGCCCATCTATGACATCACACCATACATTAATTGATTGGTACCCCTGGGTTTTTATTTATATAAAGACCAATATAGCCTATGTTGTCTATTACAACCTTTTCTTGTAGTGAACGAACTTTCATCATAAGGTTTAAAAAAATATATATTAAAATCCAAACAAAACTGCAACCTATTTTGGCGTTGTTCTGCACTTAGTTTGTGAGTTTTACGAAATTTAAATGCAATAATAAATACTCTTTCAAAACTGAGTGGATTGATCCCCGAGAAATACCTGTCTCTTCATATATTCTATTCATAGGTGAAACTGGATGTGCTTCACCTTTTTAGCATTGCCGTTTTCTGCAAATTTCTTTGCCGGCCGTGGAAATATCAGTTTATGAAGGAGCTCAGCGCTCTGGAGAAAGTCTAATTTACTGACGACGAGCTGCGGTTGCACTTTCATTATTCAGAAAGTATTCTTATTTATTTATTTCAACCGCTGAGCCAATTTACAAAGAAAAAGTAACAATATAAATATATAAAAACACAAAAACAGTAAACAAACAGTATCACACTAGTTACAACTACATTCAACCACATGTTTTAATTTTGTCTTAAATAGTCGACGATCGCCAGCAAAGGGATCAAGAGAGCAACTGTGAAATAACGTCAAGGTTCGAGTTAAAGGAGAAAAATAGCCATAGTTGCCTTGATGAAATGGAATACAAAACATTGGGGAGCTCTGACGTCGTTGATAGATGTTCTTGATGTTTAAAAATTCTTGAAGCATATCACTCCGTTCACGGATGCTAAAAACCATTTTAACAATAATGACTTGGGCAATAATTCAACCATCAACGTTGTTTACTAATGTCTCAAATATAAACATATTTTTATTTGTCAGTCAGTTCACTCTTTGAAGCTATATAAAAATGGCCGATTTGTCAAGAACGAGTGGACTAAAATATAAAGTGTAATCACTAATATCAATCAATCAATCAATCAAGCAATAATATCATTGCAATCGAAATAAGATATTCTATTAAACACATATATAATATACAGGGTGTTCGATTTAAAAAAAAATGATGTAGGCTTATATGTGAGAAAATTGATGGTGTTTTGTTTTATACTTTTCTACTATACTTTGTTTTTACACGTGGCTCCTAACCAACCCTACATTTTGTTTGTTTGTTACCGTGATATCTCTAAAAACAAAAAAGTTTTAGTCAATTAAAATGTTGTCAAGATAAATTGAACGCACGGTACAGTATGGACGAATTTCTTAAAAAAATCTAAGCGATCGAAGAAGAATTCTAAGGAATTATAAATTATTAAGGAACTACGGCTGCTGCGGTTTATAGCTCGTGTCTTGCGAGGATCACTTTTTTAATTTTAAATAATAAACTGACTTTTAATTACATTCAACGTATTGCAAATGGCCCACTACCCGGATGCGTGAACGTCACGTGACTTCTGGTGTTTTTTAACTGGCATCAATGGCCTTTTTGTGTTGTATTGCATTTATAAGGTTGGCAGTTGTAAAAAAATTATCGATGAAATAAAATCTTTTTAAGTATACAGTCTGAAACTTATTTCAACACACAATTTTTTTTCCTGTTTCTACATCTTTGTATAAAAGGGACAAGTAAGCCAATAAAAAATGGCCGCCATCGGACCTCGGGTTCCATCTTTTTTTTTCGATTTTCGGCTATTTTCGAAGCTTTCGAATTGAAATTTGGCATACGTGTATAAATATTTCTTCCCCGACGGATGCCATTGAAAAAAAGCGCGTTTATGGAATCTGAAAAGACGCAGAGGATTCGCCTAATGCGTCAAAAATGGGTTTTTCTTTTAAGCAAATTTGAATTACTAAAATTCTATCTATCATTCATCAGATTCGTTCATACAACAATATAAGCCATATAGTCAGCTGAATCCATGTATTTAAAGTTTTTTTTTTTCGAATTTTACAGGGTGTTCGAGATATTCCCTGCTATATGAAGAAATATAATAAGTGTCTCAAATTTGCAGTCATTTTGCACACTCATATTTCAACTTTTGAAGTTATTTTTCTTTAATAATTTTCAATTCATGGAAAAAATTATTTTCTCGAAAACTATCTAGAACCACGATATGCGGGAGATCCAGGACTGTAGTGTTTATTTAAAGCATTATATACAGGGTTTTCCAATTATGGCCAAAATTTTAAATGACCCTTTTTAGAGGTAAATTATTGGACTGAGGTGGCTTTTACTTGTTGAAAATCCATTTATCAAAATAAATAAGAACTAAAAGTTCAGATTTTCACGAAATTATATATTATGACATGACAATTGTTTCGACAACACCGTGTCTTTATCATTTGATATCATTTGATAAAGACACGGTGTTGTCGAATCAAATATAATTTCGTGAACATCTGAACTTTTAGTTCTTATTTATTTTGGTAAATTATTGGCCATAAATTAAAATTCTTTGAAAATATGACAATTTGTGCGAGAGCTATAATTTTGGTATCTGCGGTTGTTCAATATCACATAACGTGCTCGAGATATTTAAAAAAATCTAAACGCGATGACGTCAATTGCTCTTACAACATACTGCACAGTTTCCGAAAGCAAATATTTTTTCGAAAACCATTTACTCTATTGGAACAATTCATGAACCAGGAAAATCTAAAAGACCCTGAAAATTTCTGTCGTCAATTTGATTTAAAGTTTAAAGAGTGTCGTAAACTGTGTCGAGAGCTACAATTTTCGTATTTACAGTTTTCGTCTATAGTACAGGGCGCTGGAGATTTTCGAAAAAATATTAATTTACTTGCCTATTACTGTATTTTTAAATTTACCAAACTTTGCCATGACTTTGAAGTTCAGGTAAACCGTGAAAGACACACAATAAAATTAGGTTTATATGTTTTTTTATAATTTATTATAATACGTTTTTTTTTATATTTAATATTATACCTACATTTTTTAATTTCTGTTTAATTTTAAAAGGAAATATTTTTTACTTCAATTCTGTTGAATTATAATCACATTACTGACGAAGTCATATTCTTCGTTACTCGATGGTTATCATTTCCGGAATAATAAAAATTTCCGTAAATATTATCATTTAAATTTCATTGTTTGTTTAAAAGCTGGTAAACTTCATTCATATTGTTGGACTATTGCAGCGCGCAACGGAGTGCAAGAAAGGGGTACACTTTTTGCACTGCTGTTTAGCACAATTGACGTCCATAGTTTTACTCATTCTGTGCATACAATGCCGATCAAACCTCTTTCCCATCAAAAGAAATTAGATAGATGTAATAACTCGCCTCGCTTTTAATGCCAATTTCTTTTTATTTTCTAGGTCGAAGACGATCCAAGCTGTATCTACGGATATACCCCCCACCCTGGTCGTTTCTAGTTCTAGTTTTAGTGTCATCTTTAGTTAGTATAGTAGGTAAGTGGAGCCGTTGATTTTATTCCTATAGTAATTCGCTTGATCGATTATGCGATTAAGCTTTTTATTCGTCGAAATTCACTGAAATCATTTAGCAGTTCAGCGCCACATTATGCTCATTTTATAAAATATTCCGTCACTATAAATATAGGGTACGCGATCAGGTCGATCGATGAAAGTGGGGTTATTATAGATATCGTTTAGCATTCTTAATGACCGCTAAACTCGGCTATCTAATTTTAGATTAATTTTAAAATAAAACGTTTCCTCGATTGCGTATAGGTACGAAAACTGCAAGTTGGGCGGGGGGGGGGGGGTCATTTTTCGGCACCTTACTTTTTTTATTATTAAATTTCTTTTTAAAAAACTGCCACAAGCAACTTTTTGTCATTGTCATTTTGTTTATTTATTTTAATCTGAAGAAATCGTAATTTTAAAATGAAGATTCTAATGTTTGTTGTACTTTTTAAGTTTTAAATCAGAAGAAACAGAGTTTGTGTAAATTCCTATTGTGAATTTGTTTATGGTTTTTGTTTGAATTATTTTTGTCTACGGTTTGAAAAAAATTTATCGTGCATCATATGATATATATATATATATATATATATACAGTGTGTCCAAGATAAGGATGCACAGCATGGGGATCTCGGAAACTATAAGAGATACAGTGTCGGTTAAATTAGACAAAAGTTGCGCATTTTGATACCGAACAAGATCCCGTTTTACAAATTTGAAAATTCCAAGCCGTTCCGGAAATATCCGAGAAAAACCGAAATATTGCGATTTCGTGTTTATTATTTTTTAAAGCTATTTGAAAAGATATGAAAAAACGGAAAACACTTTTCCATTGGCACTTTTTAATCTCTCAAAATTGACGTTAACAAATTTTCATTACAGCGTTTCGATTCCATGGAACCACCATCAACTTTGATTTTTCTTATGGGACGGAAAAAAAGTACACACAGTATTAGGTTGTGCTTTTCATTGCGAATTCAACGATGTACGATACAATACGGTTACTTATGTTTTTATCCAGAAAAATGGCTTTTTAATACATTTCAGCATTTAAATGGAGTAGGCCATGACAAAATGACATCCAGTCAATTTCAATGACACATTAATGTTATTTGTCTTTGTTATCAGTCGATCATAAGTTTATTCCTTTAGTTATTGTTTTTGTATTTTTATTGTTGTTGTCTTTTTCTAATTTATTTTGTTCTACAATGGAGGGAGGTAATTTTACAAACGAAGAAAAATGTGATATGCTGTCTTGCTACATCTGGTGCCAAAGAAATTGTGTGGAAGCCGAGCGTATGTATTCTAACAAATACCCAGAGCGGAGACAACCTGACAAGAGTATTTTTCGGCGTTTGTTATTTAATCTGAAAGAATATGCATCATTTAAGAAGCCTGCATTATCCCGACAAAAACCTTCCAATGAAGAAAACCAATACATTGTTCTACAATCTGTTATCGAAAATCCACAAACTTCTACCAGAGAAATTGAAGACCAGAATGGGGTAGCTAAATCTACAGCTCAGTTTATTTTAAGGAAAAATGAATTTAAGCCTTACAAATTCAGAATATGTCAAGGATTAAAACCGGGTGACGACGAACGACGTAGACATTTTTGTGAGTGGTATACCAGGATGTGTGATGAGAGTTTTAATTTTCCATATAAAGTGATTTGGTCTGATGAAAGTATGGTGACCAATAACGGTATTTATAACAGGCGCAATACACACTATTGGTCGCAACAAAATCCACGTGTTAATAGACTATCCAGACATCAAGTTCGCTTTGGGTTTAATATTTGGTGTGGGATTTTTGGTAGCAAGATTATAGGCCCTATTTTCTATAATAATTCCTTAACTTCCGAGCGGTACCTTGACATCTTGAGGCACGATTTAGAAGATGCCTTAGATGATTTACCGCTAGGCGCTGTGCAAGGCTGCTGGTTCCAACAAGATGGTGGCCCAGCCCATAACTCCAGAGAAGTTCGCCAATATTTAACTGAACGGTTTGATGGAAAATACATTGGGACTTACAGTGAAACACCTTGGCCTCCAAGGTCCCCGGACTTAACTCCCTTGGACTTTTTCTTATGGGGCTACATAAAAAATGAGGTATTCAAAGAATGTTTTGACAACGAGGAACAATTACGTCAATCAGTACGAGCAGCGTTTAATAAAATTACTCCTGAAATGTTAAGTCGTGTTTTGGAGTCTACCGTGAGACGGGCGTACTTATGCCTAGAAAATGGAGGTCATTTATTCGAACATTTGTTATAGAATTTGTTTTTCATTAACTTGTTGGATTTAGTTGTTATGTTAAATGAACAGTTAGAGTTAGTAAATAAATAAACACATTAACTCGAACTTGTCAACCATTTTCCTTTGCCTTTCATCGTTCGGATCTCATGGCCTACTACAATAAAATACTAGAAATGTATTAAAAAGCCATTTTTCTGGATAAAAACATAAGTAACCGTATTGTATCGTACATCGTTGAATTCGCAATGAAAAGCACAACCTAATACTGTGTGTACTTTTTTTCCGTCCCATAAGAAAAATCAAAGTTGATGGTGGTTCCATGGAATCGAAACGCTGTAATGAAAATTTGTTAACGTCAATTTGGAGAGATTAAAAAGTGCCAATGGAAAAGTGTTTTCCGTTTTTTCATATCTTTTCAAATAGCTTTAAAAAATAATAAACACGAAATCGCAATATTTCGGTTTTTCTCGGATATTTCCGGAACGGCTTGGAATTTTCAAATTTGTAAAACGGGATCTTGTTCGGTATCAAAATGCGCAACTTTTGTCTAATTTAACCGACACTGTATCTCTTATAGTTTCCGAGATCCCCATGCTGTGCATCCTTATCTTGGACACACTGTATATATATATATATATATATATATATATATATATATATATATATATATATATATATATATATATATATATATATATATATATATATATATATATATATATATATATATATATATATATATATATATATATATATATACCTTAAGATAATTAAAATCGGAATCGAGCAGCACTTTAACACTTTTCTCACTAAGTGCTCGATATCGTATGGGTTGCATTTATTCTACATTTTTACATACTGTTATTTGACATTTTACGTTTTGGATTTTTACATTTATTTTGTATTTAAATTTTGTCCTATGCTGAGAATATCGTGGACAAAGCATGTATCCATTAAATGAATCCATCAATTCGTATTACTGCGCATGCAACAAGAAAATGAGCTGCTAAGTATCATTAAGAAAAGGAAATTAAGGAAAAATTTAAGAGAAGCGCGAGGTCCAGCCAGAGGAGTGATGTCCCTGGAGGAAGGAGAAGAAAATGCTTTCGCTTGAAAGACTATCTGATTAATAAGCACGAAGTACGTTTCGCCAATCATCCTGTTGGCTTCTTCAGAGCTTGACTGAAATTGGCGATTGGCGAAACGTCAGCAATTTCGACTCAGCAAAAACCGACGCAGGAGGAATCCAGAAGCTTTGTAAAAAGTATTACAGTGACCTGAAAAAATCACCTTTCAAAGACTAACGTTTATACCCGAGACGTTCGACCATGCTCCTCGAAGAACCGAGCCGGTCACTGTCGCCTCTCCTTAGATCGAAGCTCTCTGGCCTATTTGCTATCGGAAACGGAACTCCCAGCGTATCGATCAAACTCGTGGCAAACCGTCCGATAAAAAAATAAAAATTGTTTCGTGCGGCGAGCGGCGCGGAGCGACTCCAAGGGGGGGGGGGGGGGGGGGGGAGTTCGCCGAGGAAGTTGTATGTATATAAGCGCGTGCGAATAAGAAAATGTGTCAGAGGCACGCAACAATATTCGTGTAGACGCCGGGGCCTTCGGGTTCAACGGCACAGCTATGCGCCGCTACTGCGTGCCGGCATACGTCGAGTGCCTATTCGGCATCCGAGATTACATCTACACACACACACTCGCACACGAGATTCCGTTCAGTTTGCCGGCCGACAGCCGAAATTTTGGCAGAAGTTATCGGTTAGAAACCTATGCGTAAGAATTCGTAACTGATCGTGAACCGGTCATTCAGGATCCACGTGGATGATTAACTGGTTCCGGATTGTTTTTTTTTTTCGGCCACTACTATTTGAAAATTCTGCAGGGAAATAGCAATACACCGTGTGCCAAATAAAATGATGCGCTGTACGATCTGGCAATCTATAGGGGATACGAAAAAAGTGTTGTACAAAAGTTTCTTGGACTCTCCCGAAGATTTAAAATATTTTCATTTTGTTGATACAGGGTGTCCCAACTTTTGGAATCCTTGGTTAAAATAAATGTCACTTAAGAAATTCCCATTCAAATTTTGCATAGCTTAGGCAGAAATCGAGGTTAAGTGTTTTTTGTTTCATATTTTGATTTCCCCATATAAAATTCTGTTGTAACGCTAACGATCAAGGTATTACAGAGTGTTCCAAATAGGTGGTGCCGTTTTGGCGAATTCGATTAACAAAATCCCAAGATTTTCCAATGGAGCACATTTCAGATATCAATTCTAGGACAAAAGATTTTACTTACTTACTTTACTTTACGTATAAATTCTTGTTGAATTTAAAGCTTCCCACATTAGGTCACTTGTTGTCAATATTACGTATTTTTTAAATAGCAAAGACATGATAACACTTCTTAGTCCAGATATACGAATAAAACGAATTAATACTTGGAAATTTTGGCTCCATGGTTTTATATAGTTAATACTTGATTGGGACTAGTTAATAACAAAAATAAATAATTAAAGTTTATAGGCTAAACAATTCGGTCCAAGAAAATTTTTTTAAACATCGACTTCGGAGTTTAATTGAACGCTTATAGTTCATATTATTCGTTTTTTTTTTAAGGTCTACTATTTCGTGAACGAGAGTCTGTTTTTCGATCTTAGATAAACTCGAGGTTACGCGCGACCTTAAGTTCATTCCAGGTTATTTGAAATTCGCTATTCGCATGTCCTTTTCACAGCAAAAAATACAAAAAAAAACTTCGAAATTAAAAAATCTGGATTTCTTCAACACTAATCTACATCGCACAGCGATGCTGCCATAACAGCCATAAAGAACATGGAAGAAAACAGAGCCTAGCGGTCTAATTTGGATGAAAGTATACACCGGGCGCAGGGTCTCAGGAGAAGGAAGAAACGTAAACTCTCGCGTTATACCAACGCTTATCTCATTATACTAGGCCCATTAGACAATGCAAACGACTATGGCCGCCTGCGCCCCCCAAAACGTATTGCTTGACGGCGATCCCCTTGGAATGCTGGCACGCTTCCAGAGGTCTGCTTCGACATCGGAAAGCCAGACACGATAACTGTTTCGAGGGGGAATTTTACGATCTTCGAAAATTGCATATCGGGGGTCGTTTTTGGGGGAAATGTTTTGCCGCCTATTCGTCCAAAGCGGCCAAAACTTTCCCCGTCATATACCGGGTCTTTCACCCGACCCGTTAAAAGTTCAATGAGATCTAATTTTGAGAAGCCTTCGAGGTTAAGGTTAGTGTCAAGTGTACTACTTTTCCGAAATACTTTCAACGTCTTTTCGCTTCCGCTTCGGCTGGTAGTTGCTGTCAATTTATTTCTGATTGAACACCCCATGTACATCTTGAGATTCTGTCAGAACCTTACCAGCCATTGTTTATATTCGATTATTACAATTTCTAGCCAAATATTTCTATTTGCACTTATGGCAAAACCATTTTGAATTCTTTTTTGGCAATAGATTCTGGAGCTGCAACTTTACACCATTTTGAATTAAGGTTATATCTTCTTCTTTTTATCCCAAGGTCACTAGCGCGCATGTCTTCCCTAGATACGATCGGCCTTGATGTCACCCAAAAATCGTTTCAACTATTTCAAAACAAATAAGAAAATGGTCGTCAAATCTTCTGGAGAACGGAAATCATCTCGTTCTGATATTTTATTTCTATTTTTACCCCATTAGAGAAGTATTTGTATACCATCAGTATAATCGATTGAAAACTTTCATCGCAATTATTAAGTTTAACGCTAAGTAAGATTGCATAATCACGAAGAAATGTCTTCGCATCGTACCGTGTGAAGATTCCGTATACAAATGGGAAGCGTTTTAAATAGATTCAATTATGAAGACAATACGGTAGGAAATGGACGGCTAAGAAGCCTGTTCCGTATCTGTGTGAAAATCGGAATAAAATGGAAAATAGCCTATAAATAGTCGGCCGTTTCGCCGCTGTATGTTCACTGACGTATCTCGCGCATGAATTATTATGACAGTGACAGTTTTTCAGCTCTGGTAATTTACTTACTATTTGTTTAAAAATTTACTCTCTTACTTCTTTTACGTTCAACTTTTTCTTTTAATCTTTGTGCTTACATCTTTTTTTATCCACCTCACTACCTACCTCTAGCTTGGCAGTTATTAAAGACGTTTGAGGTGACTAACCCGCCTAGGTTTTTTTGCAGTCAATTTGATATTGCAAGCTCTTTTTTCCTTTCAACTTTAAACACGAAGAAAATGAAATTTACATAGAATTATTTAAGAAACCAAAGAAAAGGCAAGAAAAATCACGTAGGCTGCTTTAGTTAATAAGTTAGTTTTCTATACAGTTCGAAATCAGATGTAGAATGTGAAGAAATTGTTTTACGGACTGATTCAGTAATATAAGGTTGTTCGGAAAGTAATTTCGTTTTTTCCCGTCAGATGACTTAATTACGTTTTTTCGAAACCAACCTCACACTTAAGCCGCATAACCATTATATGTCTTGAGAGCTGATATCGCAAGGCTTGTGTGTGAAAAAGTTCTATTAATTCTACGCAGTAGTTTTTGGTTGGTGCCCTTTTAAATATGGAGAGCAATAAGCAGCATTTTCGTCATGTTTTACTTTTTTACTTCAGAAAAGGTAAAAATGCTGTCCAAGCGAGAAAAAAATTGACGGATGTGTATGGAGAAGGCGTGTTAACAGTACGCCAGTGCCAGAACTGGTTTGCAAAATTTCGATCCGGCAATTTTGATGTCGAAGATGCACCACGGTCTGGAAGGCCGGTCGAAGCTGACAAAGATGCGATAAAGGCATTAGTTGATGCAAATCGGCGAATAACCACACGAGAGATCGGTGAGAGATTAAATTTGTCGAATTCGACTGTTTATGGCCATTTGAAAGGCATGGGCTTAACCTCGAAGCTCGATGTGTGGGTGCCCCATGTCCTTACGGAGCGAAATTTGTGTCGTCGCGTTGACGTGTGTGATTCGCTCCTCAAACGTCAAGAAAATGATCCATTTTTGAAGCGGATTATTACTGGGGACGAAAAATGGGTTATATACAACAATGTTAAACGCAAGAGGTCATGGAGCAGAAAAGATGAACCGGCTCAAAGCGTGTCAAAAGCCAACATTCACCAAAAAAAGGTGATGCTCTCCGTTTGGTGGGATGTCAAAGGAATCGTTTTTTTTTTAGCTTTTGCCGGACAATACAACGATTAATTCAGAAGTCTATTGTCATCAACTGGACAAATTAAATGATTCACTTAAAGAGAAGAGGCCCGAATTAATCAACAGGAAGGGTGTAGTATTCCACCAGGATAATGCGAGACCTCACACAAGTTTGGTCACTCGCCAAAAACTTTTACAGCTTGAATGGGACGTACTGCAACATCCACCATATTCTCCAGATCTGGCGCCTTCCGACTACTATTCGTTCCGGTCCCTGCAAAATTTTTTGGATGGCAAAACCTTTACCTCAAATGAAGATGTCGAAAACCACCTGAACCAGTTTTTTGCCAGCAAGGACCAAAACTGTTATGAGAGGGGAATTATGTTACTGCCAGAAAGATGGCAAAAGGTGTTGGACCAGAATGGCCAATATATAATTTAATAAAATATTTATTCATTATACGAAAACTGTCTTTCATGTTCCCCAAAAAAAACGAAATGACTTTCCGAACAACCCAATACATAACGAAACTATATGATTTAACGTTAATGTTAGGAAAAAAGAGTGAACAAAAAATAAAGCTACTATTTTTAATATTTTCTCTAATTTAAAATGAATACAAAAAGTTTTAAGTAATAGCAAAAAAAAAGAACAATAGAAACGTAAACTATACACTATCCAAATTTCTGGTTTCCTTATATAACTCACAACTGGATTAAAATCAAAAATATATCTCTCATATTTTAGATTATTATACTGGTGAAAATACCAATGTCAGTGTCAAAATTGCCACCTGGTTTGTAAAACATTTCGTAGACAACCCGCACCAATATAATGCGACTGGTTAGCACCAATTCCTAAAATAAAACTCATTCTATTAGTAAATCGAACTGGTTATATATTTCTAGGGTTTAAGCGTTTTGCTTACCATCTTTTGCGTAAGCCGATTGTACAAAAAAGCGAAAAGAATTTTATATAGGTTTTTTGACATTTCTCAGTAGCGTCAGATCATTTACGTTGATGATTATTTAATATTAATTATTAAACAAGGTTCGTAAACGCCATTTTAGTGACGAGTTTGATTGATAAGCTAGTGACGGAAAAAGCTAGATTATACGAACTGGTTATAGATTTCAATACATTATATCGAGTCTCCTTCTCTAGAGGTATCCCTGCGCTAAAAATGTGGGCGAAGTTTAAAGCATTAATTACGTATACTGTTGCTTAAGTCACTTTTGCAGATATTACGAGAGGTGTTCAAACAGTAAGGTGACTCGTGTAATTGGGCTGGCTATGTACATTCGACCTTGGATGATTTTTTTTCTTATGTTGGTACACATATGTTCGCAGTTCCAGCCAGTTTGCACGTATACTTTTTTATGTCAGCCAGAAGCGTTAGACGTGTTTAGTGTAAAAATAAATGGAACAAAGGATTTGCTTAAAATTTTATTTAAAAAATGGAATACAGTGCTGAAGAACACTTGAAGTGTTGACAACGGTATATGGTGAATCTACTTTGAACAAAAAAAAAAGATGGCCGAGAAAACGACGATGACGAACCTCGCTCTGGACGCCTCAATAAATGACGAAAGCGTTGAAGAAGTGAAACAAATGGTGTTGAAAAGTCATCGAATCACTATTAGAGAAGTGGCTGAAGACGTCGGCATCTCGGTTAGCGTGTAGCAGCAAAATTTGTTCCGTAACTGCTTAATTTTGAACAAAAGAGCCGTCGTTAAACGACATCAGTGATGATCCTGATTTGTTCAGGTGACGAATCATGGGTATATGGTTATGATGTCGAAAGCAAAGCCCAGTGGTCCCAATGAAGGTTCGATCAAATCTCAGGGTTTTGCTTACTGTTTTCTTTGACGTTCGTGGCGTAATAGATTAAGAGTTCTTACCATAATGTCGTACCGTCAATAAAGAGTATTACCTTGAAGTTATGCGTCATCTTTTTGGCCAAAAACGAAACCACAATCATGCCTCAGCCACCATACTCACCGGATATGGCCCTCTGCGACTTGTTCCTGTTCCCAAAGCTTAGGAAATCCATGTAAGGCGAGCAAGAATATCCCAGCAAATGCTAATCTGAATGGGTAACATTGATTTTGATAAATAAATAAATACTTTTGATAGTACTTAAGCATTATCAGTATTTAAAAGTCATAACTCACATAATGTACTTTGGACGATCGCAAAGAAAAGTGCGGCAAATCAAATCCGCCGCCCGGCGAGACCGTGAATGGCGATTTAATTGGATCGCGCTCGGGTCGTCCCGGTGGTGGATCTTCTCTTGGTCTGGCGCGGCCCGCGTTCGCTGACCGCATCGGACGAGGCTAATTAATTAGATCGCTAATAAGCACCGCTGTCCGCGAAACCGGAACGGGTCGCGCGCGAACCGGCAACGTCGCGATTCGTGAGCGAATCGGCAACATCGCCGCCGCGTTACGTTTTGTGAATGCAACGAGACGATTGTGTAACAGTGTTACCTGCATAATGCGATTAATGCGTGTATGTGTGTACGTGTGGTTGATCTCTCCCCACCCCCCTTTCTCTCTCTCCCTCTCACTGCTGAAAAATTACCGGTTATTGTGAATGGTTCGGGAAACTCGTCGGGCAACTAGTTTAACCCATTTTGCCCCAGTGGTGCGTTAATGCACCATCTATTCTATGATTTTTTTTGTCACATCCAAGAAATATTTTTGCACGTCCATTTAGAAATTTTATTATTATCGCTACTAAAGGACATAAAACCGTAGAAATCGCTAGTTTATGTCTAAAGGAAAAATCTTATATATGACTTCAAAAGTTAACAGAAGCGGCAGATAAATTTGTATCACCTTTTTAAGTAAATCCAAAATAGTTTGGATTTGTCTTGCCATTTTTGTTAAGTCTATAGCATGTATATATGATTATGCTTTATTTTTTGAAAATATTTACTGGTGCGTGAATGCACCAATGTTTTTATCTATGAAACAAAATTTTGTTATTGCAAGTCTAGACAAGTCAGCGCATGTATTTATGTGGAAATGAGGAATGTAATTTATTGCGAAATTTTCCCAAATTTTCCGGGGTGGTTTTTTTTTTAATTTCCGTCACAGATCTGAAAAATTATGTATACACATAATACCTCATCTTTTTAAATATATTTCTTAAGAAATATTTTGGCTACATGGTAGTTTAAGAAAGAATAAATTATCATAACTTTTTCTATCTCACGATTTCCATTCCTGACAAAATATCAAACTCAAACGCAAAAATTATTTTAAAGTTCAGAACAACGAAAGGTGAACAGTTTTTTTTTAGTTAGTTTTGTTTTTTTCGAAAATATTCTGTTATTTTCTCATCTAAAAACACTCATTAATGATTAAAATTTGTATTTACAATTTCAGAAGATAACAATAAATAATTATCTTAATAAAGTTTTTTCTTTTTTTAATAAAAGTTGTGGCTCAAAAATTAAATGTCTTTTTTTTTATTTATGATGATAAATACCTAAACCTAATAGTTTTTCCAATATTTTAATTTTTAAAGAAGGTTTGCTTGATACTACAGGGTGTTCGAAATAAACGAATGTATTTGGATCGTTTTAAATTTAAAAATCTTGATTTTCTTAAATGGCACGCCATATATATATTATTATTTTTTCTCTTAAAAAACTGGTATTAAGTATTTAATACTTTGGCAATACTTTTCTGTTAAAATTAAAAATGTAAACTGGAGAACTTTGTAAATAAAGCAACGGAACAGTTATTGGCGATAGTATTTTTTTAGAAAAACTGATATTGAAAAAACGGTTTTATTTTATTTTATAAATCAATATAGGAATTTGTTTTACGTAAAAGTTTTAAGGAAATGACTGGTTGGTTTTATTGATGGTTTTTCTGCTACGATCAAGAGTATTCTAGCAAAAATTTAGAGGACTAAATTTAAGTGACGTGTATAATTCCGATAAATTAATCCTAACATTGCTAAAATAAAAGTGCAAAATGACTTGCCGAATTGTAATTGTAATACTTTGGAAATACAAACAATGAACAATGCACGCTATTCAATAAGGTCGACAGATATAATATACTTAACAATGGATACACAGTTAAACTGGAATAAACACTTAGAAACAGTAGTAAGCAACCCAAGGATTTACAAATGCAAATATTTTTGAACCATTTTGAATTGACACCAAATATTAACGCATTATGGGATGGGGACTAGTGCTGGATATACATCTTAAAAAATTCGTTCTCCAAAAAAGTAGAAATTACGAAACGGAACTACAAAACATCAATCATTCTAACAATACACGAAATAAAGAAAATGAAAATGTGATAACAAATAATTGTATCTCCAAAGAAAGATAATATTAACATCATTAAGTAGTCTTAAAAAACATCTCAAAAAATTTATCTTATTTGTGAGCCTCTAAGCAATATATAACTTAACAAGAATAAAAACAAAAAGTAAACGAAATATGAGAAAAAAACAACAGAGAAAAGGTGGAGAATGTCGAATATAAAAAATCTAAACATGTAAGATTTGTTTGTCAAATTTAAAGCAATATTTGTTTCTTTCTTATATTTTTATGTGATCTAGGTTAAGCTTTGTAATTAATATAAATTACATTTCTTTAAACATTTATTGGCATTAGCCACTTTCTGCATTATGTGGCACTGTAAACTTATGAAATATGATCCGGCACAACTTTTTATTGTTTATTTGTTTATTATTATTATTTGTGTATTACTTTTCGTTTATAATTCTCGTTGTCCACTGAATAAGCATATGTTATTATTTTCTGACACTGAAACATTTGGGGACCTTTGTTAAGTTTCCCTCTTTCTTAAGTGAAATGCTTGTGGTCCACCCTGTACACTTGGACGCCTAAAAAAAATAGTTGAAAAATGGCGGTCGACGTCGATGACGCGTTTGTCGACAGGACTTCACGCGATTCCGGCCGTCGAAAAATATCGTTAACCCCCGACGCTCCCCTTTCCGCCGTGCCACGTCGTCGCCCCTCCCCCCCACCCCCCGCGGTGGTGCGGTCGACGAAATTTATTGCCCCCGGCGCCGAATTACACGACAATCGCATTAAATTCGGTCACCCAGATTCGAATCTGGCGAGCGAGGAGGCCGCCGCCGCCGTCGTAGATCGCTTAATTGGCCGATTAAGTGGGGGTCGGTCGTCTATAGAAAAAAAAAGTGACACTTTCGATTATGCCCCGATAACGATCGGCCCCGATGACCGCGACGACCGTTTTTGGTATGCCAGATCGTGAGAATTCGGATAAGATTACGTAGCGAGGTGTGGAATTTGAGGTTATTAATTAATAGCCGCATGGTTGTGTGGGCGGGGGCGGGGGTTTAAATTGTGGCGTTTGCCGCATCAAATCTAATCGGAAAATTGGCGCAAAAAATATGATAAAGACTTTGTGTGACAACAGAAGCAGAAAATTTGAATCCCATGATGCTAGGGACCATAATCCCGACAGAAAATATCTTCATTCTGAACTGACTATAAACAAAATGTTTAATTTATATGCGCTTCACTGTGCGCACACAATTTCCATAACGATAATGTATACATGTACTTTTGGGATGAAACAAGAGCCAAATTGACAAATATGTCGGCATATAGCTCCGGAACACCATAACTAATTCAAATCACTCCCGCATACTGAGAATTTTAACGAATAACTTGTTACTAAATTTATTTCTATTATCTAAAAATATAATTTAAATGTTTTAAATGTTTTTTTTTCTATTTTTTAAGCTATATGTAACGGACTTAAGCTCTTACTTTTTGTAACAAAACAAATTTTTATTTCGAAAGTGATCTAAGTCCTAAGGTAAGCAAGGCCATATTGTAAACTTAATAAGGGCGACTTTTTAATAGGATGAATAAAATTAAATCCCTTAAATGCGGTCACTTTCAAAATGATCGGCTCATATAGATTAGTATTGATAACTATTCTATATTCTCTTCAATTAAATCAATGTTAGTGAATGCCTTTGAGTAAAAGACCTGTGACCTCCGGGTCGTCGGTCAAGTCCCCCAACAAAAAGCTTCAGCAAGTGATTAAAAGTCGACCTGTCGCTCTCGGTGACGTGGAAGTGAAACTGCAAGACTTGCAGGGCAAGATAAACACCGCCTTGGACCACAACGATACGAAGCAGCTCCGAGTTTACCAAGAGACCTTGAAAGTTTTGGTCGTAATCATTATTTTACAATGTTATATGAAACAGACGCGTAGTAGAAAGCAATTAGTGGCCTCCCAAGTATAGATGTCGGTATAAGAACCAAGAAACCTAAGCAGAACTGAATCATGGGCTCCCTAAACGTTTGATGTACTGGCCAGTAAACTTAACAAGTGTCTTCGCTTCTTTGTCATGTTGAAGTTTAAGGAGTCAAATACCCGAGACAAATCCAAAAACACTTCAGTCAATATCGAGCTCTTCATACATAGGTTGGACAAATTCATTTGTCCTTGTTTCCGTGAAGCACTCAGAACGAAAACGTACTCTAAAAACTGTATCATACGTTTGTACATGTTTTTTTCTTTATAAAAACCACTTGCTATTGAAGATTTGTATTTCTAACGTAATAAACGCGAACCAATAGGGGTCCTAAAATGGAACCTTGTGAAATACCGCGTCGTTTTGACCCATACACGGGGTGTTTGGAAACTAAGGGACCAAATTTTTTATGGCATATTCTAACCTCGACAACCATTTTTGCTAATTAAGTAAAAAATAAAAAAAAGCGCCCGATATAAATGACGAAACAACTTGCGCAATCCTCGGCCGCACTTTCGGCCGAAAATTAACGTCAGGATGACAAAACGCAAGGGATCAATTAGTTGAGCAAACTCATAATTATTCTTCGCTTTCTATGAAAACCGACGGTCTAATTCCCGGTAATTACGAATAATTTCCGCAATTACCGGACCCTAATAAAAATCGTCTTCGTAATTTTTTATGCGCGGCCTCGTTCGCGATGCATTGGAATACACACAAACCCTGGCAATTCCGATATTGCCCCGTTTCATTACGGCTTATTTGTCGTTGGTGCCCCAACCCTCGCGATAACCACTGAATTAGTGTTGATTATGGCGTTCCTGTGGGCTACCCATAACGTGCCTCTATGAACATAACCAGGCCCTGCTATATTTGTTGTGACAAGCAGCAGCTAATTCAATACGAACAACAACTAAATGAACAACAAGACAATCAACTTCTGCTTAAATCAATTCCACCGACTCTGGAATGTCCGGAATGATAGCGTTCCCCACATAATGAAAGTTTAACTTTAATGTTGTTGTCATCCACTTTATCGACTATTAGAAGAACCTTCCACAATGTAAAACAGGAACCGCTAATAGAAAGACAGCTAGCGGAAGTGCGAATTGATAAAAATCTAACTGATACCTTCCAGGTATTAAAAGGGGTTTGACAAGGATGTATGCCCTCACCTATATCACTAAACATTTATGTTGAGAAAACATTTCAGCTGGCCACGGAGACTGTCCAAGTCAGTGGAAATCCAATAAATAACATTCACAATGCTGATGATACCTCAGCAAGGCTGGCAACCTCCACTGGTTACTGAACAAACTCAATTATTGCGTTGATAGGTTCGGGATACAACAAAAGTAAAGCACACTAAAGTATTACATCACCCTAGACACCAATGGGGAAAACATCAAACGTATCGCAAAATTTACTGAATAAAAAATGGGATTGGGATGTCAAAGTGATAGAAAGATCGCCCTCGCAAAAAGTTTAAGCTTAAGAATGTTCTATTTCAATGTGACATTCAGTGCCCAAATTGACTCGCCGATTGTTGCGTTTCTCCTGGACCGAACACATAACGAATGGGAAAGAAAACAACTAAAAGTGTCATCTGCGATGCCTGGTCTTCCATTGTCTTCCTTGAAAATAAAAGTGCCTCCTATGCGCGATTTTTAATAACTTTTTCAAGATATTTTGGTGCACGAGCAAAGCTCTCTTCCAGACATTCATAGTCCACTGCGCATCTGCCGTGATCTGCAGTAAATAGCAGTGCAGTGGCAAGCCTTCTACTAGCCAATTGGACTTCTTTTAATCTTCTGCAGACGAATAAAGCAGAAAATCTGACATTTCTAGCCGTGAGTTGATAACTTAGCTTCCTACGTTTTCTGTGACTGTTTCTAAATCTTGGAACTATTAGACCAAATGTAAAATTATTGATATCTGGTAAAATGGCCACGCCACGACCATATTCCTTCCTACTTCTGGCAAACTTGGTGCTCTTACCCTCAAAAAGCATTTCCAAGTCATATACTTATCAAATGTTTGCTGCCGACGCTGTAGACAACTAGAGAGGCTTTCTAGATTGTCGGGTGAGATCAAAGATAATTGAATGACTACTCAAAATCAACTTTCCTGGTACTTCGAAACCTCCAGACCAGACCAAGTGCAACAGACCTCTTTTAGAACTGTTGGGTTGCGCCTATGAAGGATGCCTTTAGGATTGGTTAGAGTTAAAGTGAAATAATTGATAATAAAGAGTGCGTTTCAGTTTCACAATGGACAAAATCTCCCTATATATATCTGATGATACCGACTGAAGGAATTATCAGATTGGTGGTAGAAAGAAAAATTAACCATTTGGTCAACAAGCTTGGGCCGAAATTAATTCAAGATTTAATGTGCATTTGTTTACTACCTATATACATATTCCATTGTCTTATTGAAGATAACATCATAATTATGATCGGCATGTCGCGATGACGCAGTGTCGGTCCCACGATCGAACCCCGGAGAACACCGTTAATAATAAAAATAACCACTCTGGGCAGATGAACCGAAAATTTTTGACCCGGTAGCATTCAAAATATCGAATTTCGGCGATTTTTTTTTTGCCTCTCGGGACTCGATCGATGCCTTCAAAGTTTTACAATTTGGTTAATGGCCGTTCCGTATCACGCGATATAACTTATCTTGTATTGAGAATTGCCGCCGACAGCACACCCTGGTGGTACAAAGTGTTACGGCCTTTGCAATTAGGTGTATATATTTTTAATCGGTTGTTTTTATCGAGTCTTCCTTACGAAAATGATTTAGGGTAATAACTTTTCAGATGTTATTTACAAGTGTTTATAACTTAAAAATTTTCGAGAATTTGTTAACATTTTCCCTATGATAAGTATTTATAAGCCGCTAATATGAGGGAAATTGATGACGTAAGTATTAATAATTAATAATAATCTTGAATCTCGAAAATCATTGTAATGACCGTTTTCGAGATCTTTTTCCATACAAAAAGCGGGACTTGATAATGAAAGTATAAGGATGAGTTCTGCATGATTGGAAAACACCCGTGGAAGTGATTAAAATGATTCTAAATAAAGAAACTGATTTATGGTGAAATTTGTGAGAATTTGGTTTTATTTTCGATACGATAAGCATTTATACGTTGCTAATATGAGAGAAATTGATGACGTAAATATCATCACTTGACTAATAAACCTCTGGAAATGATTAAAATTAATCTTGAATATCGAAAATCATTTTATTGGTAATTTTCGAGGTCTTGTTCCGTACAAGGAGCTACAATTGATGACGAAAGTATGAGATGAGCTCTGCATATCTGGAAAACCTCTGGAAGTGATTAAAGTGATTAATTTGTTTATATTTTCGATACGATAAGAATTTATACGCTGATAATATGAGATAAATTGATGACGTAAATATTATAAATGAGATTTACATGACTAATAAACCTCTGGAAATAATTAAAATGCATCTTTTTCGAGGTCTTGGTCCATACAAGGAGCGACAATTGATGACGAAAGTATGAGATGAGATCTGCATGTCTGGAAAACCTTTGGAAGTGATTAAAGTGAATCTGGAATATGGAAATCGATTTATGATGAAAATTTTTGGGAATTTTATATTTTCGATATGTTAAGCATTTATACGCTGATAATATGAGATGAATTGATGACGTAAATATTATAAATGAGATTCACATGACTAATAAACTTCTGGAAATAATTAAAATGCATTTTGATTTTCTAAAATCATTTTATGGGCAATTTTCGAGGTCTTGGTCGGTACAAGGAGCTACAATTGATGACGAAAGTATGAGATGAGCTCTGCATGTCTGGACAACCTTTGGAAGTGATTAAAGTGAATCTGGAATATGGAAATCGATTTATGATGAAAATTTTTGAGAATTTTTTTATATTTTCGATATGATAAGCATTTATACGCTGATAATATGAGATAAATTGATGACGTAAATATTATAAATGAAATTTACATGACTAATAAACCTCTGGAAGTAATTAAAATGCATCTTGATTTTCTAAAACCATTTTATGGGCAATTTTCGAGGTCTTGGTCCGTACAAGGAGCGACAATTGATGACGAAAGTATTAGCTGATGCATGTTTGGAAAACCTTTGGAAGTGATTAAAGTGAATCTAGAATGTGGAAATCGATTTATGTTGAAAATTTTTGAGAATTTGTTTATATTTTCGATATGATAAGCATTTATACGCTGATAATATGAGATACATTGATGACGTAAAGATTATAAATAAGATTTACATTACTAATAAACCTCTGGAAATGATGAAAATTGATCTTGAATATCGAAAATCATTTTAATGACAATTTTAGAGGTTAATTTCCATACAACAAGCGGCAATTGATGACGAAAGTACGGGATGAGTTCTGCATGACTGGTAAACCTCTGGGAATGATTAAAATGAATCCAAAATATCGAAAATGATTTTATTGATGATGACAAGCGTTTGTAAGTTGATACTGTTAATTCAGTTAATATTCGAAAGTCGTTATTTATTAAAAAATAAAAGTTACTGGTGACGACAGTATTAGATGTGCTTCGCAAGACTGGAGAACCTCTGGAAGTGGTTAAAATGAATCCACAATATAGAAAATTATTTAGGACGAAAATTTTACAGACTTTGTTCATATTTTCGATACAACAAGTATTTGTAATATGAGGGCAAGTAGAGTGAACTGTACGTGACTAGCAAGCTTCTGGAAATGATTAAAATGATCCAAAATATCATTGAAACACTGATAATTAACGATTTTTTTTTGATAGTCATAAAGTTTTGCAAATTTATCGAAAATGTGTCATTTGAAATATCCGGAACTATTTTTCGTAGCTACACTAAATTTATTTCAAATTATATATATATATATATATATATATATATATATATATATATATATATATATATATATATATATATATATATATATTCTCACGTATTGATTCACGGATGGAAAAATGTGATGACACTATATTCCGGGATATCATCCGTTCGCTCGTTGAACTCCGACTGGAATCCTGCATCCGACTGGAATCCTGCAAATCTTGCATCCGACTGGAATCCTGCAGACGTTTCGCCAAAATCTCACTTGGCATCTTCAATGCTCGCGCTCCGAAAACAGTGTTCGAAGTGTTTTCGGAGCGCGAGCATTGAAGATGCCAAGTGAGATTTTGGCGAAACGTCTGCAGGATTCCAGTCGGATGCAAGATTTGCAGGATTCCAGTCGGATGCAGGATTCCAGTCGGAGTTCAACGAGCGAACGGATGATATCCCGGAATATAGTGTCATCATATATATATATATATATATATATATATATATATATATATATATATATATATATATATATATATTTATTCTCACGTATTGATTCACGGATGGAAAAATGTGATGACACTATATTCCGGGATATCATCCGTTCGCTCGTTGAACTCCGACTGGAATCCTGCAAATCCTGCATCCGACTGGAATCCTGCAGACGTTTCGCCAAAATCTCACTTGGCATCTTCAATGCTCGCGCTGTTCGAAGTGTTTTCGGAGCGCGAGCATTGAAGATGCCAAGTGAGATTCTGGCGAAACGTCTGCAGGATTCCAGTCGGAGTTCAACGAGCGAACGGATGATATCCCGGAATATATATATATATATATATATATATATATATATATATATATATATATATATATATATATATATATATATATATATATATATATATATATAATATATTTTATTCACTATCGAATCCGTAGACAGTAAAATTGAAATTGAAACTGAAATTTCTTTTTTGTAAACATGTTCAAATATCGTTAATATGAATTGTATCGATACATCAGAGGCGAGATTAAAAAACCGAATCAGCTGCAATCTAGCTGCATAGTAAGGCGTAAAGACGAGTACTAAATGGCGGGGCACGTTTTTGTCGACCCTTGCGGATCTGCCTGCCTAAAAATACAAATTTTTGCTGTCGCCTGTGACTTTATTAATGGTCGATACAGATATTAAATAAAACCATTCGTCACGCCAGTCGTATTAAAGCAATCTCGTGTTTATCGCCGTTGCGATCAAGAAAGTCGTTAAGTTGGAACAGTTTTATTTGGAATTAAATGCGACGTTAAAATAATGTATAAGTTTTAGGAAAGAATGAGTTCGATTTGTTTTTAGTGGCGTGCGGTACTGAAAATGAAAATTTTTCTCTTTATTTTTTGACGGGATTTGTCAAATGTTTTTCGCAAAAAATTACGTATAGGCATGAAAATAAACCTGGGTAATATCCCAATAGAACAACGATAAAGAAGAGAAATGGGTGATTAATCTAACTAACCATTTCAAGCAAAAAAATTTCCAAATACAATGGACTTATGTTTATGCAAACTTTTTGCTTTATCGATGAGATCTGCTAAACATGAATCACGCCGTATATTGCTCCACTGTTTTTTAACAGACTTAACGTAAAATATTTGCATATATTTAAAAACGAATTATGTTTTAAATCATGAAAAATTTTACTAGAAAACGTATTCTACTAATTTAATAAAGCAAAAACAATATAATAGGGGCTGCTAAATAAAACTAGTAAAAACAAACAAAAAATGAATGTGACAGAAGCTCTGAAACTAACCACAATTAATTAATAAGAACACAGATAAAAATAAAAAATATAAATATTTTCGATTCTTTTTTTCCGAAAATTCGAATAAATTGTTAAGTTATCGATTGAAATGTAGAAGAAATATATAAAATATATAAACAAAACGATCGAACGATGTGTTGCAGCTTCAAGCGATTTAAGTGAAAAATAATATAATAAAAAAAGATGGTTAGTTACTTCCTCCAATAAACAAAACAAAATGGAATTTTATATTTTTGAAATATTGTTTTCAAAATGCAGAAGTACCTTGCAAGAGTAAGATCGCAGATAAAAATAAAAAATATAAATATTTTTGATTCTTTTTATCGATTGAAATGTAGAACAAATATATAAAATATATAAACGAAACCATCGAACGATGTGTCGTTGCTGCTTCAAGCGATTTATGTTAAAAAATATATTTTTTTATTAAAAAAAGTGGTTAGTTACTTCCTCCAAAAAATAGTGGTCAAGTGCCGCAATTGAATTTGAAAAATATACTATTATAAGCGTTGTTTTTTTTTCCTCTTACACACAATGCGTAGTTGTCTGGAGGTGTTTTTAGTTGCTAACTAACCAAAACTAGAGGAACTAATATAAACAACAACAAAAAATTGACTTAAAAGAACAAAATTTAACCAAGTAATACAAAAATATAATTAAATACATTTAAAAATATACCCTGATTGTATATTTTGACAACAAATGATTAAAATTTTTATTTTTGGTCTTTTTTTTTTAAACAAAATCTTCATCGTCAATCAAAATGGAATTTTATGTTTTTGAAAGAAGTACCTTTCGAGCGTAAGATCACAGATAAAAATTAAAAATACAAATGTTTTCGTTTTTTTCGAAATATAATAGAAATATAAATGAGTTTTAAATTAAAAAGAAGAGTGCGAAAGAGAACATTTGTTTTCTAGAAATGTTTTATTGTTGCTTTAAGCGATTTAAGTCGAAAAAGGTTGAAATGGTCTGCAGTAAAAATATATCTTGCACAAAATGCTTAGTTTGTTTAGCTGTTTTTAATTGCTGAAACGGTTTACAATTTGCAACGGTGCGAAAGCAGTGGCGTATATATTAGTTGACCAAAATATTAGCGCAAATTTCTGGCGAGTGCGGATAAACAATGGCGCCATAGCGAAAGCAAAAAAACAGGTGTAGAAGTACCGTATGTTCGCGAAACGAGTGCCGCCAAGGTCCCGCGATGTCGCAGACGACGCGGAGAGACACGCAGAATTCCGAGCGTCAGAGAAAGTGTTTTCGATCGGGAGACGTGTCCCACCTTTTTCGGCGACCGAAATAACATAAATTTTGTTTATTGTGTCTGAGAAGATCCGCGGTAAAATACGCACCGGTGGATGTTTATTTTCGGACTAGCGTGTTATAATGTGGTCGATAGTAAGTTGATCGGATTGTATATATTAGGATACTCTCGTGGTCGGTGCGGTTTAAAAAATATGTTTTTTTTTTTCTGGAAAGAGTGTGTTTGTCGCGCAGCAGACAGTAAAAGTACGGGATGCACATTATTTAGGTGTACAAACGTGATTTCTTTTTATAAGCTTATGTTAAAAAAGTTCAGTAGTCAGATAGAAGGTGTTCGACCCATTTATAATTACAATTATAATAGATATCGTTGTTGTATACCGCAAGTTTAAAAAAATATTGCTAAATATTTCTAGTAGTGGATATAGTTCGTGTTCCTCCTAGGTCGACGTAAAGCTAAAAATGAATCTAGATCCCTTGGTACGTCTATTGCAGGATATACACAAACCTGAATACGTCTTATTTATATTATAGCGATTTATAGAATACACTTAGATAGATTCGTCTATATATGTCAGACCCTCCAATAGTTAAATTATAATTATAAATATTCTCGTATTTGTCATTTTTGTTTGTTAGACTTTTATTAATTTTTCTTATTTCGTCCGAAAGTAAGTTATAGAATTTTTGGCCAGAGTGAAGAAACTATATTTGACCATTGGTTTTAAGGTGTTTTGGTGGAACCATTTAAAGAAAATGTTTTTTCGTATTCTTTACGACATTTATTTTAGACATTTTGTAGACGCTTTTCGATCATAAACCGCAAACAAAGAAAACATACTAATCTTTTTAATTTTTACCAAAATTAAAGTAAATAAAAAAAATGTGCCATATTGACTTGATTATATTTGCATGGATCAAATACTTAAACATTTTAAATATTAACTATTATTTTTATATTTATTTTAATTACTAACGTAAGATAATGAGTTTTTGCGTAATTTTTTGAAAACTTAAAAACTAGTAGAATTCGATTTCTTTTTAATTTTTGATACAAAACAACTTTTCCTAATAGGATCTTTTTAAATACTCTGTTGACCTATTAAGTTGTGCAGCTATGATGTAGCTTGCCGATGGTGTCTTTGCTCTTGTGAAATTTTATGAGTGCGACCACAATGTTGGATTTATATTATTGCTTTTAACTTTGTTTTTTAATTCTTCCCATATCATTTCAAGTTGCAGTGGTTACAAGTGGTGATCCTATACCCCTATTACCTGATTTTTTTGTGACCTTGTCTATGAAATAAGTTTTATCATACGATTTGGTTCTTAAAACTTCAACCACATAGTTGTTTTTTTTTTGTGTAACTATCTTCAAACTGTCACGCTGAGTAAGGAACTCTTGCTCTTTTTGCTGCTGATCGGTACTTTTTCTCGTCCAATTTTAAAAAGTTTACTTTAGGTCTTTAATGCAAAGCATATTATTGTTGTCAAAGTCATTAAAAACAAGGTTGACTGATTCTTTGGTTTAGGCCACCAATTTGTTATATATATTACATATATAATTATTTATTAAAAAGTATTTAGTAAAAAAATGTTACTGATTAGTAACTATTTTTTTATCCATTAAAAAATTTCTTATTGGTATTTGTAAGATAGAATTATCCAAAACATAACTTTTCAATAAATTAATTATTAGCGGTTCATTTTTGTAATTGTTATCAACTCCTCCAAGGCTAGGAAAATTTTGTGATACTTTCTGTATTATTTTGTTGGGAAATAAATAATAATAATAAATATGTAATAATTATTATTACTATTATAAAGTTAGTGGATAAAAAAGAGAAATACATCCTTTTTTGAAATTTAATTTTGCGTCGTTTAAGGGGCAAGGCGGCGAGGGGGGCTTTTAGCCGAATATATATTTATTAAAAATGCTAATAGCGTCGTCGGCGATTCGAATTATAATCGATGAACCCGTCAGCGCGGACCCGCCGAATGGTGAAAAATCGTATATTTGAGGTTGCGCCGCCCCCTCTCGGCTCACCATTATTCAGGCGGGACGTAATAACCTCTCCGGATGATCGATCTTCTTTCGGAATATGCCTCCGATGCGATTATTATTAATCGGCTCCAAAACCGAAAGATGTGTCGACGCCTATTCATATTTCAATCGAGTTCGTCTCTTTTTTTAAGATTAATAATACGGACGTTTAGCTTCGCGTTTTCGCCGTCTTCAATTTTCCGATCCCGCGACTTGTGGATCGTTTATACGGGGCGTTTCAGATTTAACTTCGGAGTGTTGTTTTTGCGGGTGTCCACTGCACGGGACCTTGTGGAACTTTTTTGTCGCGCGCCACTGGATAAATTTGTATTTTTCTCCGACACATCCCTCCTTTTTACTAACTTGCTTGCCAGCACCACGTTCAATGAGAGTCAAATAAACAATGTTTATAACTTCTTAGTCTCAATAGAATAGTGTTTTCTACATTTGGGCGGGAGCATCTCCCGAGATACACTAGACTCGCACATATTTTGCATAATTCGCACACGATTCCTGTATTACACACGAAATAAGAATGATCACTAATAAACTTAAACTAAGTAGTATACCAAAGCAAAGAATATTAAACACAGGTACATAATACATAATTACTAATAAAATGCGACTACGAATTGGCGTATAGTTTACCCTCGCTCCACCCAACCGTCCAATCTCGTCAACGTCGCTGAACAAACAAAACCAAATACCAGCTTGTTTGGGACACCCTGTATTACGAACGTCGATTATTTTTGGTTCCCGCATCCGACGGCGACGCGTTTTGCCACGAATCCATTCCATCGGACGTTCATAATGGCACCTACGTCGACGAAACGTCCGATTATTCCACATATCCGTCACACTTTCCGTGATTTTATTCGCCAGTAAATATTAAAAGTCGATACGGCCTGGGAAAGGTCACCCTCACGTGCCGTTCATTCAGATGCATTCTACGCCGGTTTGACAGACAACGTCGGAACCGTAATCAGCGTGATGACACGGTGGATTGTCGAACGTTACGGTTCTCAGACCGGCCGACGATATTACACGTCGACGTTAATTTTTTTGTTTACGCGTAATTGTCGCTTTATTTGCGTCTGGGGTACCGTGCAATTAACCCGTAATTGGGAATGGATTTCTCTCCATTGTCGTCGCCAGAGTCACCCGAACTAATAACTAAAAGACACTCCGTTGGCCGTGGTCCACACATTGAAGAACTCTTCGGAGCACTTACGAGCACCCGTGACGGGCTCGATCGGTCGGGTCGTTATTGCGGTTGGCCCGCTGCTGAGAAATACGTTTATATTTTAAACTAATAGTAATAACAATAGAGAATTTATTGCCTTTTTTATTACCAGATAAGGACCCTGTCCGGCCCTTTTCACGCTGCACGTTTATTACATTATATACAATTTAAGATCATTTTTCACAAAATATTGAAAATTTTACATTCCGGACGAGTATGTTAAGATAGCGTTGATGTAAATGTAAATGAGATTAAAAAAACAGTGGGTGAAAATTATTTTTATCTCGTGGTTTATGAAACAACTGACTCATATGATTAAATTGTTAGGGAAACCGGATGAATCCAATGATTCTGGAAGATTCTATTCAATTGCATCCAAACCACTGCAAAAAATCAGCAGTTTAAGTATAACCAGATTTGTTCTAGAAACATTAATCCATTTTTCAAAAAAACTTCCACAGGCTCCGGTAATACTAATACAGATTCCTCCTGCATAGGTTGTCGATGAGTCGAACTTGCTGACGTTTCGCCAATCATCCTGTTGGCTTCTTCGTAATAACATTTTTGTGCACGTACGTGTATGTATGGTTACGTAAAAAGTTCTACCAAAACGGATTTTCTTCTTTCAGATGCATCAAGTTACTCTGTAGAGCACGTGTCAAGAAATCGATGAAAATACTGTTTCTTTTACTTGGAACGTTTGCACTCCGGATATTTTCATAAAGAAAACCCAAAAACTTTATAAGTTAGGAAAAAGTCTGAAAAACTCAAGAAATTGCCTATAAGTGAAGCAGAAGTTCTAGAAAAGCTCTGTACTCTAGTCCAAAACGATACATACTGGACTGATAGTTTTTGATAATTTCTCGGACTTAATCAACTGAGCTCCCACCTGATGCATACCCAGCTAGAAGATGAAATAGAAAATTTCTTCCCTTCAAAAAATGTCCGGTAGTACCATATATAACGTTTCAAGGCAGTTATCGGCTTCCCATAACCCTCAATACTTCCGTGGACTGTTATCCAAACGAGATTGACAGTGTTGACAATTTTCCCATCTCTCGCTCAGCGAATAGAGTCACTAGCGTACAAGAACATTGCATCAAGGAACCTCTCTGTTAATGATTTTGATTGCCGGTGAACAATGCGTTTGAAAAACATCGATGTTGACCGCTGCCGCCGGCAGAAACCTATGCGAGGAAAATAACGCATCACCGAAATCTATTTCTTGAATTGGTGCTCGAGCGTGGCGGTAAATATTTGCTTAGACCGCCCAAATGATAAGGGACAAAGGCCGCCGCGGCGAGGGGTCACCCTGTAATCAGAGCGGACCCGATGACAGGCAACGGTGAAGTGATAATTGGACCACCGGTGGAGGGGGACCCTGCGGTCCCCACTAATTTTCTATCCGCAGGCTTTTTTTTGGCAGGCTCTCTCGACCCAGCCAGTTTTTATCATTTTTTTACCTGATAATGACTCTTTGTTTTAGCACTTTGCGATACTACATTTGGGACCTGTAATTGAGCTTTGGCGAGAAGGTCTCTCAAATTTACTGGTCGATATATTAGTGATATCATTGTCGAACTCATGATTACCAACGGTACTTTTTACTAATATGAGATTTTGTACTATTCTGCAGTATTTAGTACATATATTTATCATTGAAAAATGTTTATAATAAGCTTTAAGTTTGTTTCATTATAAAAGTTGTCCACTCAATCTAGGCTTGTCGCAAATGCTCAAAAGATTAGTTAGATCAGTAAATCTCACAAAATTATGCAATAAGTATAATAAATGCCACTTTAGTCCCAATTTTTTTTGGCACGAACGGAGAGCTGCGTAAGTAGTGTTTAAAACCTAATTGTTGTAGTATTCACAAATCAGTAAAAAAAATATTTGAAAGTACTGAAATATTATATTCTGTACTAGGTGATGATCACCGTTATGGTTATGGTTGGGCTGCGTTGGGGTGTTTTATGTTTCGAAGTAATATTAGACTCTGCCATTGACTTATCGTAACTGCTTCGTTTCTTCTACGTTATTGTCTAGTTCTTCAACAATATTTTGGTAAAATATCTTACAAAAAATTTATTCTGTTATACTTCAAACCCTGATCTTTTTATATTTTTTTATCTGCTGACTCCAAGTCTTCTAACAATATAATGAATAAACCAAATTTTTTATTTCAAAAAGTATATATTTCAATAACAAGCGTAAAGTGGAGATGCTTACCAAAATGAAATATTTGAGGTTAGGATAAAGATAGTGAGATGCGATTTTCACTGGATGGTGGACTATCTGGTGGCGTTGAATTTAATTTCTGTTCAGGATTTTTTTTGGCCATTATGTCACGTTTGATGAAACGACTTCAAGTTTAATAAAATAGTTGAAGCCATTTTGTAGTTATCGACATCTAGTTCCCGGAATGTTGAAGCACACCCACCTCTTTGTTTTTATCTATTTGTCATTACTATCAGAAAATTTTGCGCAGATATCTTATTTTAAAATTCGAAATGACAATTTCGCCCTCTGATGGCCATTTCAGAACCTCAAAAATGTTTTCATCCGCTTTTCCAAATCTGGTTTTCGTACCGAGCGCCACGCGAAAGTGTTTATAAGATTACTTTTTTTTTTTAATAAACCAAAGCGTGAAAAGAAGAATAAGTTTTTGTCATGTAAAATGTTGCCATACAAACTTAGATGGAGTTCGACTGATTCAATCAATCCTGTTTCAACGCGGTAATCGCCATTTTAATACATCGCGGATGAACTTACATTCGTTCCACCCGCCGTTCTAATTTTAGACGCTCTGATGGCGCGTTAATTTCGCTTAAAAAAAATTAGGTCGGGAATTCACAAAACTCCATCTGTGCCGCCCGCGTCACAATAAAGCAAGCGGATTGCTTTTTTTTGTCGCCGCCGCCTTTTTCCGGGATGATCTAAAAAAAATGGCGACATGTGTTGTTCGTGCGGCGGCACGCGTCTAGTTAGAAGCTGTTTAACGCCGACAGTGGCGTAACACATTCTCGGACGCAAGTCAAAAAGCATGCTTCTGGATAACATGGTGGGTTCCAAGTCATTGAAGTGTTAAGTCGGTTTTTCAATCTCTAATAATATACCGTTTTAAGCAGGGTATATTCTTAATTGACCACTACTTAGGGCAGATAAATGTTATAATTTTATTTGGTCATTAATTTGACCGGTAACTTTCGATTATACCAAAAAATACTATTGAAAAGTGTTCTACTGAAACTGAAGTGCTTAAATGTGTCCTGAAACTCATATCCTCTGTTTTTTTTACCATTATGACCAGCAATTATTTCCTTTCAAGTCCGTATGTAATTTTCATGTTTCTCCCGGCTATTTAGTGCATTTGGCTACGACAACCACGCCAGAGAATTTGATTTATTCTTCATATTATGTCTTCAGATGTATTCGTTTTGACAGAGTTGTTTTAACAGTTCCGCCAAAGAATGTTTGTTTTTCAACAGAATATATAAAATGCGGTTCTAATATGTGCTTAAAAAATTATATACCTACCTCTAGAAGAAAATGCATTTCCCTACCTTCGATATTTGAATAACTTTTGAGACATTGTTTTTCTATTGCTATCCAGTTTAAATAATTATGCGATTTAGGAATTGGAAACAAAGAAAATGTACAGAAAACAGAAAATTTTCCTTCCTTACATGTATAATTTTATGATGGCACGTCGGGGCCGAGAAGTTTTAGTAAATATTTTCCAAATTTGCTATGGTAATTATCGTTATCGAACTGTTTGGGAATACACACAAGATTTGTATTACTATTAAGGCGGTTTTAGCAATAGTTCTTATTGTTTCTTTCTGCAATTTAAAAATGACACAAGAGGACCCCAGGCAATGAGGATCTAACAATTACAATAACTACTAATAGCTTTATTAATCAAAGCTTTATTACAGAAAATTGTGAAGCGTCTTATCAAGGTTCAGATTTTACCTAACCGCGTTACCATTATTACATGTTTCTCACATGTTGAATACCACTTCTTTTGTCCATTTAATTGCTATTTTAGCTGCCACCGTTTCGTGAGTGAGCAAATTTTCCTATATTTGTGAACTACTCCTACTTTATTTAGTTTTAATCAAGTAAAGTAACAACAATCTTTACTAAGTAACACTTAGCTAGCCCAAATACAATAAACCATAAGCTAATACATTTTTAACATAAATACAGTAATATCGGTCTTATCAATTGTTATATATTACTTACATTTCGATTTAAAAATGTTTTATTATGTTTTAAGCCTCCATCAGATTATATTGGTGATAGCGAATGTACCCTGTCCGCGCCGACTATGGCGGTAGACGCGGGAGAATACATCTGGCTTCGGGCTCTTCGTCGGAAGAAATAGCGGCACCATTAAAACGTAAAAAAAAACGCCAGGCGAAATTATTAACTTTCTTCTTGGCTTATTAGGCCGGTCGATTTATACGTGGATGGGGTGGGCATATGTCTCCCGGCCAGCGCGAGCACAGGGCTGCCGAACAACACATGTCGTTATATACCGGGCGTTTTTCTTTATTTTCCTTTCGGACGATTCCAGATTTTCTGCAATCTCCGGCCCCCATTAGACATTAGAAAACAGAAACATATGTTTTGCTTTTGCTTCGCTTTTCACTTGATGGGACGTTGGACAACCTGTATAATTGACCCGTGAGCCTCTCGTCGAATATTCTCATAGATAATCGAAAAATACTATCAAATCGTATGTCATGTTCTTCTTCAAGATCCAAACAATGTGGAGGTACTTGCTCCGTACCACAGATTTTTGAACCAAGACGTCCTTCGGCAAATAGAATCCTCTATTTTTCTTTGCACGATTATATGGAGCAATTCATACTTTTTATTTCTCGTTACGTTGGCAAAATCCTCCAGCTTGCTTCTTTTAATGTTATTAGGTACTTCTATTTCTCTGTTCATATGTTTTCTACGTATTCTTGAGGCTCTGTTGGCCAACACATTCGGATGTTCTTAAAAGATGTTGCTTGCTTGCTCTATTCCGTTTTTGATTTCTTGAGTTGAGCCCCAGATTTCATTCACCCCAAATACTTGTATGTTTGTGCTCTCTCCACAATTTCTCCATTTACGCTGACCTCTGTTAAATTACTAGTTATGTTTTTGTTTTTGCTGATGCCCATCCATTTGGTTTTCTTTACATTTATATTTATATCATGTCCCTATTAAATAACTGATAGAATTTTTGAAATAAATGCATATTTGCAAGCGAAAAGCCGTTCATTGGACACATTGCACGAATTAAAATACTCTTTGCTTAAGCTTTGCTTAGAAACTTCAACATTTTTAAATGAAGATAAATTTGTTTTAAAATTAGATTTCGAGTCGTTTCAAGAGAAAGGACTGGTGTGACTCCAAAACTTTGGGACCGCCAAAGCTTAATTATAATTATGATTAGATAAAAATGAGATTAAAAAAAAATTTTTTAAAGAAACAAGTGTTAAGTAAATTGACTAACTAAACTAAATTTAAAATTAAAAAATGCGTAGTTGCTATCTTGAATTTTAAAAATCTGTTTCTACAAAAATTTCTAATATTTGTGTATTTTTTATATTATATATTATTTACATTATTTACCAAATATAACGCTAATTTATAAATTGGGATGCCGATTGGTGCCTAAAGAAAATAATTAAATAATATTGAAAGTTTTACAAAATTAGTCTTATGGTTCCAAAATGGGAGTTGAAAACAATCAGGTTCTATTTGGAAAAAAATCTACTTTTAGTTGTTTTCTGTCGAATTTGAACTTTCTTTTGTATGTTTATGTATAAATTATACGTTATATCTTATGTGCCCCAAAACATTATTTAATGTTCTTTCCCAGTGGTTCGTTAACGCACCAGTATTTTTTTGTACGTTTCGAGCTTTAATTTTTTTTGACACATGTAGTGTATTCTTAAGTGCAACAAAATAAATAATTTCAGAGCAAAAAAAGAATTTTTTTAATTTTTTTTATGCCTGGGATAATAATGTGTCTTTTCCATTGAGACCTTTGAAAGATGCGGTTGACACGACAGAGTAACCGAATGCAAATTTATGCCTACTTTCCATTCTAACCATCCTGTTAATTTCTTCAGAGCTTAGCAGAAACAAAAAAGCTCTGAAGAATCCAACAGGATGATTGGCGAAACGTCAGCAAGTTCGATTGTATTAAATTCAGTATTATTATTTATCTTTATTACTTTTCTTAAACTGCAAAGCGTTTTAATATTTTTAGGCCATTGCAACACGAAAAATGAGATGATAACTCAGCCGGGAACTTGCAAGATGGAAATATGAAAATAAAAAACTGTAGCGTTAACAAAGCGTGGCGAAGCAAGAAAGTATATTCGCAGACTGCGTAGCAGTGCGCTTTGTTGTACCAGCAATTAATTCCTTAAACGCGCATAAAAAGTTAATTATTATTATAAATAAACTTTGTAACGGTGCCGTTCTACTACGATGCATAAAATTATCGTTATTCTTTCAGATGGTTCTGTACCGTATGTAAGCGAGTTCGTGTTATATGTGCCCATGGTACAGTGTACCGTGGTACTGTTAAACGAATCTGCGGTTGTTTACGGTTCAATTAAAGAATTAGTAAATGGTCGGACGGGACGTCGCGAAAGAAACCCAAGAAAATTGTTTGTTTTTGGTTGTGGCGGGGGTAGGGGAGGGTGGGGCAGGCAGGCAGACCTCAAAAATTTGGATTATTTTGTGTTATTTGTACATTTTTAGCCCTTTGCTTAATATCGGGGGTAAAATGGACCTCTTAAAAATAATTCTATGGATTTAGCCTAAAACCAGACCTTTCGAATGTCTTATAAATACCAATAAGAAATGTTTTAATCGATAGCAAAATAGCTACTAATCAGTAACTTTTTTTAAAAATAATTTTTAATAAATAGTTATAATTATATATAATATAATAAAAGATAAATAAATTTGTCCTCTCCTAGGTGTCTCGAAAAAATAAATTACTAACGATGTTATCACAGCTTATGACTATATGATACATTGTTCTAGGAGTTAGAAAACCTCGTGAGGTCTGCCATGGGACTGCAGGGTGTGACCCATTCATATCCTCGTGGTAATGATCCTTGATCTAGACGCAACGCGAAAACTGAAGAATTAGATTCGATGTTCTGCTTTAAGTGTCATAATGTTAGTTTTAATATTTGAAAACCAAATACCTACCGATTGACGCAGCACAACTAGAAAATAAGGAGATGCAGCCTTGCAGTGAATATACTATACAAGGATGACGGGGATATCAAAAAATTAATAACTCAAGCTAGAAGAACAGTTGGCTGTCTGAATGGAATATTTTTGAGTACGGAGATGGGAAAGAAACAAAAAAGCAATATATATATATATATATATATATATATATATATATATATATATACACTATATTCCGGGATATCATCCGTTCGCTCGTTGAACTCCGACTGGAATCCTGCAAATCCTGCATCCGACTGGAATCCTGCAGACGTTTCGCCAAAATCTCACTTGGCATCTTCAATGCTCGCGCTCCGAAAACACTTCGAACACTGGGAGGTTATCGGCGGTGCGTGCGGTATTTATACTCTGCGCCGGAGATGGTAACGGTGCTGCTTGTGCGTGGGGGGAGGTGGCTCCGCCCTCTGAATTGTCGCGTTGTTAATTTCGCCCGATCGTAGTTGCGATGCCCCCGTTGGCTGCTGCGCATCGCTCTGCTGTTTGATTATCGTTCTCCACGTGTTGGATAAATGCAGAGCGTCGTCTCTCGTATTGAGGTGTCCGGACTTTTCTATTTCGATGGCCTCTCGTATAATCCTAGTCCTAAAATCAGGAATATTAGCTATTTGTTTGCAAGTGCCGAAATCAATTTTATGGCCTGTCTGATGTTGGTGCTGAAACAAAGCAGATGTTGTTTGTTTGTTTCTTATGGCTAAACGATGTTCCTCGAGCCTGGCTGAAATCCTTCTGTTGGTCTGTCCCACATACGTCAGGCTGCACGATCCGCTTGCTACACTGTATACTCCTTGGTTTTCCAGAGTAATTTTTTGTTTTGGGTTTCTTAGTATTGCTCCGATGGTATGGTCAGGTTTTTATGCCGTTGATATGTCGTGTTTCCGTAATATTCGGCCGATTTTGTCAGTAACCCCCTTGATGTATGGCAGGACAGCGATCGATCTTCGTTGGGTCTCGTCCTGCACTCTCTGCTGCGGCTGTTGTTGTTTACTGATTGCCTTGCTGATGGTGCGCCTTTGGTATCCGTTTTGTCGAAGACAAATATATATATATATATATATATATATATATATATATATATATATATATATATATATATATATATATATATATATATATATATATATATGAGACACTGGTAAAAAGCAGTCTACTATACGGCGCAGAAACGTGGAGGATAACGGAGGCCAATCGAAGGAGACTTGAAGCGGTAGAGATGGACGCCTTTAGAAGAACACTAAGAATTTATAAAAGAGACCGGATCCGCAATGAAGAAATTAAACAACGAAGAGGAATAGATGGCTCTCTAAGTACCGATATTGGAAGAGAACAACTAATATATATTTGATAGTAAAATAAATATTTATGCAGCTACAATATGGAACAAACTTATTTAGTAATTATAAACTATACAGGGTGGCGATACCAAGTTCCTTTTTTTTATTTCAGGTCATTTTTTTAGATCCATCGTATGGCATGTACCTATCTCTACCTATCTATTATGGGCACAAGAGTGAAAAACAAATTTTCGTTTTGAAATAAAAAAGTAAATAGCTTAGTAGAGTTCTCCAAAATATATGCCGTTTTTACAACCTTTTATGGAAGGGGCCATTCTTTTAAGCACGTGTTCCACGAGCCAGGGCCGTATTTAATATGTTAGCCGACAAGAACTATGCTGTGCGGACTGTTGGATTTTAAAATTAGCATTTAAAAGAATGGAATTTTCACTACATGGGTTAATAATAATCGAGGAAACTCTACACAAATCAGCTTTCAGCATTTCTATACACGAAGTATCTATTTATTGGGGGTTATACGGTAAAAACGGTATATTGTTTGGAGAACTCTACCAGTAAAGTAAATTATGTAGACAAAACAAGAACTCAAGAAAAGGTTTGTAATTTGCCAAGATGTCCAGAAAGACCTAATTATATCGCTACAATCCCCATCGTGCATTTTCTGAAGTAGCTTCAAATAATAATGTTAGCCGACGAACAGTTTTGCGTGTATTAAAAGAAGAAAAAGTATCATCCGTACGAAATTTCATTGCTACAAGAGCTGAACGAAGATGATCCCGTTTCGTTTGAATGGTACGGTAAATAAAATAAATTTTATGCACAAACAAAATTATTGGTCCTCATTACTTTGATCAAAATCTTACTGGAGCCCGATATTTATAATTTCTGCATCGTTAAAAGGGGATCAATAGCACTGATAATATTTGAAATCAAAAGTCTATAAGGAAAAACCATAAAATTTGGATGATTGAAAAGTTACATTAGATGCGAAATTAATGATATAGGGTAACTTTTTGATTACTGCAAGAAATGCGCAAGGATAGACATTTGCGAGCATTTTTCTTGAAGCCCGATACCTGATTTTTAATAGAATTTATTCTATATTGTAGCAGTTCTTATATTAGTTTTACATTTAAGAAGGTAAGGTAGATGTTGCCGAAAGCGCTTTACCCAAAATGTCTTCGACAAATTCGGCACAATAAAATCGGATTTTCTCAATTTCGACCCCCTGCGAACCATCGTACTGATCACGTATCTTTTCAGCAAACAATAAACGGTTTTATTGTTTATTATTATTATCCGAGGCAAAGAGAGTCGACAGGTAGGTTCCTCGTACCGCCAGTTATTTACGACATTGCCGATACAATGGCAACTGCCTGCTAGACACCTGTTTGCTCCAAGATTCCCAATCTGATCACGTATACGGTTTTCAGAAGTCCATTCAGCGTTGTATATATACCCGAATTATACTACCGTTTGCGTGCCTGTGCATTAGCTGTGGTACTTGCGGAGGCCCGACCGGTCTCAGTCTACTTTTTAACCCTTTGCGTAATGCCAAAGGTAAAATGGACCGTTTTAAACTTCTAAAAAAAAGCCATTCCATGTAATTATAACAGAAAAAGCCATAAAAAAAAAATAAAAACCTTAAGTAGACCGTATTACCCTACCCTCTCCTACAATTAGAAATAGTTTATTTTGACGATATTAAAGAGGTGTGCATTTTTCTTGATTAAAGGTTCGAGCTATCCAAAAAAATATATTTTTCAGGCCTGTATTATGCGGGGTGTTTAAAAAATATGCATTAAGTGTACCCCAGGTAAACTAAAAAATTCAAGTATGTTTCAAGGATTCAATTTTCGGACGCTGTTTTGTCAATTGTTTAATAGCTGTTAGGATGCCAAAATTTTTACGTCTCTGACCGAAAGTGGATATGAGTGATTCTGTCTTAGCAGTGATTTTTTATATATTGTTTGTTTTCACTGTATTAATTAGTTGATCACGAATATATTCCATCATATTTTTATATAATATAATTTGCCATTCAGAAAGATCCTACAACATATCAGCGGTGTCAGTATCGTGTCATGTGCATTTCTAAAATTGATCTGTAAATTCTCTTTTCCACTCCCTTCTGTAAAATACCTAATTACCCACCGATCCAGGGTACGGGAAGCGTCACTTTACCACGTCAGTTTCGTTTCCCACTCATCCGAGCCACTTCGGACATTTCCGGGATTTTACCGCACGGATTTAGGAGCAATCGGATGGTTTCGGAAATATTTTCTCACGCTTTGAATTTTGACGTTTGTCACTGAATGTATTCGTGTTGTTTTGCGAAAATGTACCCAAAAACTAGAAAAAGTATAGTATGCAACACGTTCGGTAAACTTTTTAACTCACTTGTTGCATAATGTAGTATTTTTATCTCAATAAATGGTTTAAATTAATTACTTCATAAATTCTTATTTCCATGATCAAACTAAAAACAAATTACACTTGTTTGGGTAATGTTTTAAGTTAACACTGAATTGCAGTTCTATCATTTTTGCCTTTAAAACGTAATGAATTTTTGAATTTGACTCGGGCCCCATCTACCTTGAGAATTATGAAACGTCTAGTGTAACATGATGAAAGTAGGTCATCTGAGTACAGTTTACAAACATGGAGTTGCTGAAATAGTGCAAAGAGTTGATTTTACAACCCAAATTTATTTTATGTCAGTCCATTTAGATAAATGTACAGTAGAACGGAAAATTTGATATTTTGTTTCTCGTTCTTGACGATCTGAAGTACTAAAATTCTTTTAGGCTTTTATTTTTACTTATGTATAAAAAAAAAGAACTGTCTAGTTTTTAAATCTTAGAAATTTTGAGTAAAAAAGTGACAGTTAGGTGGGAATGGCACATATTTAAGATTTTTTGCAACTGTGTGGCGTTTTTCTTTGATCGGCGACTCCGTCGCTAATCGGTTAGTCATTTGACGGCGACAGGAAAAAAACGAACAATGATTATTACTTATGCGACGCTGTGACCTTGCGAGATTCTATGTACCCGTGTGAACAGGCTGTGTGACCTTGCCGGACAAGGCCGGTGCTCCAGGGGAAAATAAATTTCTGCATAAAATGTTCAACCTACTTCGTTTCACGACAAGCCTAAAGCCATTTACCTTTTCTGGCTCTGGTGAATGCGCTCTCACCCTATCAGAGTGAATATTACGTAATTAAGTTTCTGGAAAACATCATCGCAGCTCATGATGATAGGTTGGCATTTGTGAAGGGTAAATTAGGCCAACAGCATAATAGAGTAGTACAAATACAAACCTACAATTATAGAGAGTCCCGAAACCAAACAGAAAAATTAACAAGCAGCGTGGTCTTAGATGTTCTGCTATATTGCAGAAGCACTTGTTCAGCAACTAGATACTGTAGATGTTAAAGACGTTCTTAATCACAAAAGTTTTTGTATCTAAATGAAAAACTACAATTACAAGCGGAGGCATAGTTGCATGCTTGCGAAGTTCCCTAGATTTCTACGCAATTGAAGAGCCCAAAATGAAAAAGATCAAAGTAACGCTTTTGTGCAGAAATGAGATGAACATATTTTCTGTAAGATGGCGCTGCGTTCAAATTATGGAACTCTCCCCTATATAGATTAAAAATCTTAACCCCAAGCATACAACATAGTCGATTTTCTCTTGGACACAATTCAAGACATTTTTGGATCATTTCTTGATGGATTATAGAGGAAGTAAGCTTCAGGGCTTCAACCAACTGCTCAGTATGTTCGTCCCAGTCAAAATCGAGGTTGACCCCCCATGATCTCTAACAAAATCATGGTCAAGGTCGTAAAGACAAGAAAATGCTCGGGGTTTAATGTATTTAATTTTTGCCGTGTACGCTGTCACGCCGCGGCGAAAGGGGAGGGTGTTTTTTATACCTGGGGGGGGCAATTTGGCGAGTAGATTATAATTTGATGTCGGCGTGCGCTCTCGAGAACCTGTTAACATTCCAACCGAATTTAGATCGAAAAAAAAAAGAAAACGCAAAAATGGACCGATCGAAGATTTGAGTGTGTAATTTTCTTGTGGAATTTAAATAAACCGAACGCCCCTTCCCTGCGCTTATGCGGACGTTTTAAGAGACGGATGTGTCGCATGTCGTCGCAACACGCGTCCATTATTACCTCGAAGGCATTAAAATATAGTTGCCAAACCGCATACGACAGATGTTCTAAATTTTATTATTATTCTCGCGCCTTTTTCTATAGTTCCTAACACTTGCAAGTCCAGCTCCGAGAATAATAAATCCCCGGGTACGGTTTAGTGTCGAATGTTTTCGAAAAATAATCGCATTTGCCATGGATGTGCAAGAAAAATTGAAAATTCGCCAATGTTAGCAGCCGATTTAAGTTTTTCCTTTGCAATTAATTAATAAGTAAATAATAATAATAATACCGTGCGTTCAATTTATCTTGATAACATTTTAATTTTCTGTAACTTTTTTGTTTTTAAAGATATCAAGGTAAACAAAAAAATAAAATGTCGGTTTAGGAGCCAAGTTTTTTTTTTCAATTGATGTACGTGACCACCATTTTCCTGGACACATTTCTCGTACACTCTAATTGTATGTCTTGCATTTAGTAACTTTTCCGGATTGTCCCTTAACTGATCGATTGAAATTCTTTGCCTAGGTTCCACGACATGATTACAAGAAGTTCTGTGCACGTGATTTTTTTATGCGTCCCCAAAAGAAAAAAATCCATTGAAGTTAAGTCGGGGCTGTGGGCTGGCCAATCCATAGTTCCGCCGTTCATTATCCAACCCCTGGGATGTCCCGTGTTAAGAGTTGCAAATAATAATCTCCAGTTAACTTTTGTTCTATAAACATCGGCCCCAAAATATGCCCGTCTATGACACCATGACACCACCACCATGTTTTTGTCTATTATTATTTAAAGAAAAATATCGCGTATTTTGTCTATTACAACCCTTTCATGTAGGGAACGAACTTTCATCAGTCCATAAAATGTTTTTCAAAAAATTATTATTCTCAAAACTCCAAACAATACTGCATCCTCCTTTGACATCGTTGTGCACTTAGTTTTTGAGTTTTACGAAATTTAAATGCATTATATTTATAAGGTTGTTCGGAAAGTCATTTCGTTTTTTCCCGTCAGAGGACTTAATTGCGTTTTTTCGAAACCAACTTCACACTTAAGCCGCATAACCATTATATGTCTTGAGAGCTGATATTGTAAGGCTTGTGTGAAAAAGTTCTATTAATTCTACGCAGTAGTTTTTGGTTGGTGCCCTTTTAAATATGGAGAGCAATAAGCAGCATTTTCGTCATATTTTACTTTTTTACTTCAGAAAAGGTAAAAATGCTATCCAAGCGAGAAAAAAATTGAGGGATGTGTATGGAGAAGGTGTGTTAACAGTACGCCAGTGCCAGAACTGGTTTGCAAAATTTCGATCCGGCAATTTTGATGTCGAAGATGCACCACGGTCTGGAAGGCCGTTCGAAGCTGACAAAGATGCGATAAAGGCATTAGTTGATGCAAATCGGCGAATAACCACACGAGAGATCGGTGAGAGATTAAATTTGTCGAATTCGACTGTTTATGGCCATTTGAAAGGCATGGGCTTAACCTCGAAGCTCGATGTGTGGGTGCCCCATGTCCTTACGGAGCGAAATTTGTGTCGTCGCGTTGACGTGTGTGATTCGCTCCTCAAACGTCAATACAATGATCCATTTTTGAAGCGGATTATTACTGGGGATGAAAAATGGGTTATATACAACAATGTTAAAGGCAAGAGGTCATGGAGCAGAAAAGATGAACCGGCTCAAAGCGTGTCAAAAGCCAACATTCACCAAAAACAGGTGACGCTCTCCGTTTGGTGGGATGTCAAAGGAATCGTTTTTTTTTTTAGCTTTTGTCGGACAATACAACGATTAATTCAGAAGTCTACTAGTCAACTGGACAAATTGAATGATTCACTTAAAGAGAAGAGGCCCGAATTAATCAACAGGAAGGGTGTAGCGTTCCACCAGGATAATGCGAGACCTCACACAAGTTTGGTCACTCGCCAAAAACTTTTACAGCTTCAATGGGACGTACTGCAACATCCACCATATTCTCCAGATCTGGCGCATTCCGACTACTATTTGTTCCGGTCCCTGCAAAATTTTTTGGATGGCAAAACCTTTACCTCAAATGAAGATGTCAAAAACCACCTGAACCAGTTTTTTGCCAGCAAGGACCAAAACTTTTATGAGAGGGGAATTATGTTACTGCCAGAAAGATGGCAAAAGGTGTTGGACCAGAATGGCCAATACATAATTTAATAAAATATTTATTCATTATACGAAAACTGTCTTTCATGTTCCCCAAAAGAAACGAAATGACTTTCCGAACAACCCAATATATTCTTTCAAAACTGAGTGGATTGATCCCCGAGAAATACCCTGTCTCTTCATATACTATAGTAATAAAGGTAACTGGATGTGTTTCATATTTAATAGTTACACTGAAAAAAAATTTAATTGTATTTAATAAAGAAATGATTTTGGTTTTTAAGACATTAACTAAATCAATAATACGCTATATGATTCTATAATGTCATCTTGAAATTAACACGTGCATAATAACTGTTATTACCTATTCTTAATCAAACAAAATTATTATCTGCATTTGAATTGAAAAGAAAACGATTCAAATTATAATGTCATAAGTGATAAAATAAGCATAACTAAATATTGTTTTAAATAATTAAAATACAAATTTAACGAAGTAATTGTAAACTATATGGATTATCCTTACTCTATTCTTAGAGTAGAAAATACTATTTTTTAATGCATAATTTAAAAACCAATCAATATCAAAATATTTACATGCGTACCCAAAATGTTATATTTTTATTAGCTAAATAGTAGAAAAGAAATGATTTACTACAAAGTATTCTTCCTAAGCATTTTAAAAAACGCATTATTTGTGTGTAATGAACGGATGCGTATTCAGTGTCGTGGGTCTCAAAAGAGTGACAAGTCGAATAAAACAAAAAAAAAAACGCATTTTACGTAAGCGATTTGGGTTAAATTTTTATGTTTAATTTACGATATCCGTATTTTTTACAATGTTAACTTTTACGCATTTTTTCTTTCGGATTCAGCGTCGCCTGTGCCACAGTATAAAATCCGATCGCGTTGCGCTAGAGAGCAATATTAAAATTTAGATTAGTGGGTCAGCGACATAGGTAAACAGTTTAAACAATTCGAACGGCAAGTCTTTTCGCTTTCTTGGTTTAAAGCAAATGAAAGTTTAGCAAATATTAATGTTCTTATCGGTTAGGCTGCCTTTGTTGTATCTGAAAAGTAATATTAAAAAACGGGAAATAAAAAAATAAAGTCAACCAGGGTCGGTCGAACTTAGATCAGTGCTTCGCAGATATTTCTCACGCCTTGAATTTTGACGTTTGTGAATTCGGACGATCATGTCAGTGAATGCATTCGTGTTGTTTCTTCGGGACGGGAAATTTTGGCGTTGTCCTCGTATTTGAAAATAGAAAACTAATAAACACAAATATGGGTACTAAAAAACAAAAAGAAACTAAACTACCTAAACAAAAAACTTTGCAACATACAAGTAAAAATGTCTATCTACTTTATTCTTTTTGAGCAAATAAATTCGTTATTTTTTTTCTCAATACGAATTTCATATTCTCGATTTGCTTCTCAGCCTTCCAGGATGCTGGCATAATATCATTAGTTACATTATCAGTGGATTGTAAAAAAATTGTAACAACTTTAGCGGCACAAAGCGCCTCAGAATAACTTCCGTTAATAACTCCGTTGTTATTAAGTTATCATCAATAATTGGGAAGCTATCCAGGTATCAACGTTGGTTAGATCTTGGGCAACCAATTAGTTAGCGGAACCTCCCAGTCATCATCATTGAATCATTGAATCAAACTCATCTTCCGATTTTATCAGGCCAGCATGTCGAAAGCAGTTTGAAATCGTGGTTGTAGTAACATCGTGCAAGTAATTTTATGGAGTGTAGGATAGTGATGTTGAAAGGTTCCTTATTTTCAATTGACTGGATCAAACGATGCGAAAGATATGTGCGATAATGTGCCTTAAGGTATTTTATTAAGCCCTGATCCATTGGTTGGACGAATGCGGTGCTATTTTTAGGCAAAAACTCTAATCTGATGTTTGAATATTGAAGTTTGCATTTTTCGCTTCCTGTCGTATTTACCCAAACGGTGTACCAGTTCAGCACAGCTTGTTTGTTAACCTCCATTCCCTCCAAAAAAAAAATACAAAGAGTCAGTCATCATTTTCAGTCAGTCATTTTTGTAACAAACTATGCTTTATTTTAAACGCCCAATCACCCCCTTAATTTTTTCGAATTTATTTTGAAACACCCTGTATATCTGGTATGTATTTATATATTTTTTGAAATTAATTTCGCCATCCTTCAGTTTTATATTAAACTGTAAAATTATGTGTGCACGGGTGGTGAATGGGCGGAAGATCAATGCCGGAGAGATGTCGACCATCGAATACCAAACAGTTGTTTCCTTTTGATGCCGGGCTCGCGGCGCTAAAATCGCGTCACATCCGGTTCCGGTCAGTCAACCTTTTAATTCGCTTTTTCCGTCTGCTAGTGGTGTACCGTCTACAAACGTCGAGATATATAAGTTTTCCGAATCAAATGGGATCGGATACCTGTTCCGATATTCGTACGCATCGTATTATGTTTACAGTTGCATCCCCCATTGTTGTTACCGTTTTAATCTTCATCTTGTGCTGTGTGATAAATTAACTAGTCAACTTTGTTGAGCTTAGTGGGCTAGTTAATTGCAGTAAATGTTAACGGAATCTCAAATCCCGCTTGTAGCAAAAAGATAGCGAAGCAGCTATGAAAAAATTTGGTATATTCCGACGATAGACACTATATAAATCGTCATAATGGTGATAATATTATTGAAGTTTTTATTTGCACAAAATATCTGAATACATTTAGTTGCATTGCGCTGTTACGCTGCCTGATGAGATATTTGGAATAGAATTGTTACCCAAATTTACAAAAGCAGAAAAGCATTTGACACTCTCTTCGGCCACAGTTTAAAATGTAAAATGATATTCTTTTTCCAGTAGGGACAGGTACGTTCAAAATGCATTTTCACGAGGCATTTCTTTCTGTATAGCGTCGAACCATATCTCGTCTAAATAATGAAATGATTCAAGGGAAGAAATCTGATTACGCTCGGTCATTGCATACATTTCACTGTGAATCCACTCTTCATCACTTCCTTTCTAATATATCAAGGAATCCATCAATTGGAATGATAGTTAACTGCCAGTATCAGTGTCAGGAATGTTGTAACAGTTTTTTAAAATTTTAATACAGTATGTACAATAAAAATAAAAAAAAAGTGTTATATAAATATATACTCGTACGATTCTCTCGAATGATTGATTGCATAAATTTTCATTTATTGATAATAAACAATAAAAGATACAAGAAAATATTACTTGGTGAGAAAGAAATATTTGTGACGATCGTAGGCGACGAAAACTGCAGTTCAATTATGAAATGTCTTTAAATTTCTGCCATCGATTGGGAGACAAACCACAAGCGGCAACCAAACGTTAAGAAACCGGATCCCCTTTTCTTGGGGAATCCGTATCGAGTGTTGCACGCATGGCATAGCGATGACGGCACAAAAACTGTACGTACACATAATACGTGATGAATGAAAACGTTGAAATTCCATGGATAACATTGATGTTTTAACAGAAGAAGATAGCAACGATCTATTTTGTACCACATGAATTTGCATAAAAAGAGGGCCTCTGCTGTTTTGCGTCTCTTCCAAGTGTAAGAACTACATTAATAAATTACATTTTCTGCATTTCTTTGTATTGCAAGGAATGGAGTCTATATAAAACTAAAATACTTCTGACATAAGAGTTGTATCAGATATTTAAGGTGCTCAACATTATAAACCCCAACATTCGATACTTATTTGAAATGATCTGCTCTATATGTCCAATAAATACATAATTTAATGTGATTTTACTGTGTAATATTATTCATAAAATTGAACGGCTGTACAGACCATTCTGTCGCCTTTGTTGTTCAACCTGTATATTGAAGGAATTTTTGACGAAGCAATGAGCGACAACATGCCAGGAGTGATCATAAATGGTAAAACTGTTGATAACATCAAATACGCCGATGACACTTTAATCATTGCAAACACCAACGAAGATCTGCAATTGTTGATGAATCAGATTACTAACTCTTGTGCTCAGTACGAACTTAAACTAAATGTTAATAAAACTAAATATATGATCATTAGTAAACTGTCTCACCTCAGGATGATGGCATATATGTGGAAGGTGCACCTCTGGAATGAGCGGGGTGGTTGACGATGTACTTGGGCAGTAACATAAACGATAAATGGGATCCATCTAACGAAATTAAAATTAGAATAGAAAAAGCAAGAGCAGCATTCGTAAAAATGAAAAAAGTTCTCTGTAACCATAATCTAACATTGAAACTGCGAATGAAAATGGTTAAATGTTATGTACTTCCGGTTCTCCTATATGGGATGGTGTCATGGACACTCACCGACGCGACCATCAAGCGCCTAGAGGCGTTCGAAATGTGGATGTACCGTCGTCTACTCAAGATCAGCTGGGTGGATAGAGTTAATAACGCAGTAGTACTAGAGCGAATGAACAAACATCCGGAGATAATTTTAACCATCAAACAGCGTAAACTAGAATACTTTGGACATATTATGCGTCACCCTGAGAAGTATGCCATGCTGCACCTCATAATAGAGGGAAAAGTGAATAGCAAGAGAGGCCCTGGAAGGAGAAGAACATCATGGTTGAAAAATCTAAGACAATGGTATGGTTTCGTGCAGCTGTTAATAAAACAATGATTGTCAACACGGTGGGCAGCCTGATACCAAATGATCGTTAAACGGTCACGGCACTATAAGAAGAAGACAGAATCCGAATAAGCCCGTGTGTGCAATATCAAATTAAATAAAATCTCCATCAGCCTCATTAGAAACTCTCCACATCTTTTAAGGATATATGGTGGAATATTATCTGGGCCACATGATTTCTTTGACTTTTGTTTAGAAATAGCGTTTAAAATAATGTCCACTATTTCGGTCTCTTTTTGAAGGATTTTTAAAACGGTCTCTTTCTTGCTCTTTCTAAGAATTCGTCCGTCAAAGACGTCTAGTTTCTTTGTGGACGCTTCCGCCAATGTCTATGCAAGGCCACAGACCAGAAATAGCATTTAAGTGGTTTCAGTTTGGTGTGCAATAATTGAACTGAAGTGGCTTTTACTTGATGAAAATCCATTTATAAAAATAAATAAGAACTAAAAGTTCAGATTTTCACGAAATTATATATTATGACATGACAATTTTTTTTGATAAAGACACGGTGTTGTCGAAACAATTGTCATGTCATTATATCTAATTTCGTGAAAATCTGAACTTTCAGTTCTTATTTATTTTTATTTTTTGGTGTGCAATCTTAAACCGCTACGAATGTAGCTTTTGCTTTCACTATCTGTCAAACTCATTAATCCCCAATATGTGTACTTAATAATACTTGGACGGTAAAAGACTTATTATTTTTTGTGCTGCATGTAATAAATTAATGTACTTTGTATTAACGTATAAATGAGTGCGTTCAATTTATCTTGATAACATTTTAATTGATTGTAACTTTTTTGCTTTTAGAGTTATCAATGTAAAAAAAATACGTAATGTAGGGTTAGTAGCCAATTTTTGTTCCAAGTGACGTATAAAACTAGCAATTTTCTGACATATTTTTAAATAGAACACCCTGTATATTTTATATGCTTTTAAGAGAATAGCTCATTCCGATTATAATGATGTAACACACTTTATATTTTAGTCTACTCGTTTTTGACAAATCGGCAAGAATAAGAAAATTTTATGTTATTTCAAAGAGTGCCCTAACTGACAAATAAAAGTATGGTCATGTTTCACATACTAGTGAACAATGTTGATGGTTGAATTATTGTTCAAGTCATTATTGTTTTTTTGCGAATTTAGCATACGTTAAAGAAGTGATATGCTTCAAGTAAATGTTCTGAATAATAAAAGTGCAACTGCAGCTCATCGTCAGTATATTAGATTTTATCCAGAGCGCCGAGCTCCTTCAAAACAGATATTTCCAAGGCTGCAGCGCATCCAGTTTCCTCTATTGCTAGAGTATATGAAGAGACAAGAGATATATCTATATCTCAAGGATCAATCCACTCAGTTTTGAAAGAATATTAAATTTTTATTTCGTAAAACTCAAAAACTAGGTGCAGAACAATGTCGAAGGTCAGTTTTTGGTTGGATTTTTTAAGTAGACATAATGAGAATAATATTTTTTTGAAAAACATTCTATGGACAGTACAAGAAAGGGTTGTAATTGGCAAAATACGCGATATTAGTCTTTAAATAATCCTAGACCAAAACATGGTATTTAGAATAGTTGAAGAATTTTTTTAGTGTGTCTTGTCACTTTTAGTGGTTTTGTTCTACTTTAAATTTGAAAATAATTATTGTTGTTGCAATCAGTTTTGAAATTTTATAAAAATTTCCTATTTTTGCCGATTTGTCAAAAACGAGTGGACTGCAATATAAAGTGTGTACATCATGCATGGTTATCGGTTCTAAGGTTAACTGTGAAAAATTTTATAAGTCGGGGTATTCTGTGGATATACAGGGTAATAAAATTGAGTTTTTTTCCGAGATTAAATACTTAGGGGTGATCTTGGATCCACAATTATGCTTTAGTAATCACGTATGCAAAATAAAATGGTAAGAAAATAGGGTTTTTTAACCGTGTATCGCGGTTTTTGTCGCAGTGGACTAGGATATTAGTGTATAATAGTATACTTTTGCCTCATTTTTCATATGTTTGTTCATTGCTTATATCTTGTACAAAAGAACATTTAAATAAGTTACAGTTACAACAAAATAGGGTTATGAGAATCATCCTGAACCGTGATAGATATACTCCTATAAAGAGTATGTTCGACCAGCTAAATTGGCTAAATGTCGGGCAGTTCGTTAGAAGAGCAAGTTTAATGTTGGTTTATGGAATTGCGCACGATCACCAACCAGGCTCTCTTAAATTATGGTTGGAAAAAAGGTCAAACTTTTATCAATATAATATGCGTTCCAATCAGCACTTCAATGTTTCTATGGTAAAAACAACAAATTTACAGAAAACTCTATTCTACGATGGTGTTTGTAATTTTAATGAACTGCCGGAGGATAATATTAAGGGCGCGCCTCGCCCAAGAGTGTTCAAGAAGAGACTTACGGGGTATTTGCGAACGCGCGATACATGTTACTGTATATAAAAATGGCAGATAAACGACAGATACAAAAATGTCCTTTATACATAACAAATCCGTCAAAATTTTAATGAAGAATAACGCCATGTTAATAAAATACCCCTCCGCGGACTTATCCCAGGCACCGCACTAACCAAAGCAAATAGATTTACCGATTTACACTGCACAAATACAGAAACAGATATCAAAGGATTACGTTGTTTACACAATTCGCACGGTATATAAATAAATAATAGAAGTGTGTGCGTTTCCAGATTTGTATACAAAGTGAAGACCTACTCGTGTGTGTTTGCCTACACACAACAAAGAGAGAGCCCGAAGATAAATTAAGTCGGGAAAACTGTTTATTATGTCACTGGAGTGGGGCTTTTTTTGACACGCTCATTTGCTTATCCGGTAAATAAATAGCTCATTCACCTTGCGCCAAATGTACAGGGCGTCCGCATTAATTTGCCGCCCTCGTGTACTTTAATCGGAAATACTCGAGTTAAAGTTAAAAAGTTAAGGATGAGATGTAATGAAAAATTCAAATTTCAAATAAATCTGCGTATTCTAAAACCTCTTGACCGTCCTTTTTTTTTCTGAAACCTTCAACGCCTTGCGATATATTTATTTTAACTTTTCTATTTAAAATCGCCATGTGTTCACATTATTAAGTAGCAGCATCTCTTTCTGTAATATCATGTTTAAGCGGCCAGGGTTTCCACAAAATCTCTATTTACGAATTTACCTATTTTTGGTGGGTCCTTTGGCTGACTAATATATAAAGAAACTCCAGCGTAACCTAACATAACATAGCTTACTTGTTTTCTCGTTAACTTGTAAGAATAGCTCGTAACGTAGGCTTTTATTTTGACTTGTTACTTTTGTAATTTAATTGAGCATTTTTCCTATGCTTTTAAAAGAAGAAGAAGAAGATCTGATGTTATTAATGAATTTATCATGAATTTATCCAATAACTCGAAAAAGACCTCCTAATCCTTAAAATTTTCGGAATTATTCATTGTTACAAATTATCTAATAGATATTAAGCCACAAAAAATGAGTTTCTTTGATGGGGTCTTAAAGATGGAAACAGTAAAAAGGCGCAGTTGTCCAACTGTCCTTTTTACTTCGGCCTGGAATCGACTCAAAGTCAAAGTGCGACATAGTTATGCAAATCATAATGCAGCAAATCGGAGCTGCTGCATGGCGGCCGGTGGCAAATCGATGGGAATTTATAAAAGCGTGGAGAAAATGTACGGCACGGATTCCGACACGTATACACACACACGCGCGCGCTTTCTCGGTGCGAAGCGAACGTTGGTTCCAAGAAACCCCATCGCGTCGACTTAGTCATCGATTAAAAATGTGCGTAAAACAATCGGGACAAGCAGGTGACGCGTATAATGGAACGCGGGAAAAAAAAACGGAACGTGTGAACGCGCCTTTATAGGTTTCGGTGGGGTGCGTTTTTATCAGACGCTGCCGCGTTCGTGTACTCTGGTTTATCTTGCGCAAACACTCGGTGTTATTGTAAGCTCTTGTGAGAAGAATGCGCGATATTGCTTTTCAATACGCGAGAACAACTATCAGCGAAAGCCTACGTCACCCGCGCCGAAATGTTTTAACTGGTTTTTAAAAAAATCGCGATTTTTTTTTTTTAAACGCATAAGCATATGAACAAATGTTATGTATCACAATTAAGTAATCGAGTTTTCAGGAAATTATCGCATAAAGTTTTGAGGGAACTTTAAGTAATAGTAGAAATGTCATTTTATAAATATGTATTTAAAACAGTAAACATGAACATTTTTATCTAATTGGTCTTTTTGGAATCTTTATTATATTTGGTACAATCATTCATTAAAAACATATGAGAGTTATAAATACATTGCCAGTGTACGTTTAATTGCACACTGGATGTAAAAATATTTGCTTAGACTCTCTGCGTACGATTAGCCAAAAAGGATTTAAAAAGTAATACCGCTTGCTCGCTAAGACCATCATAATGAAGAATTGCACGCAGAATTTGATGGTTTAATGTATCGAATGCTTTGGTATAGTCTAGAAGTGTCAGAAGGGTTATTTTTACGTCATCTGCGGCTCTTAAAATGTCACCGCTTACATTGGCTAGCGCAGCAGAACATCCACGGTGTTTCCCAAAACCCGACTGGGTTTCGGTCAAGATTTTATATTGTTCCACCTAAACGGCAAGCTGTTGATTAATTATTTTGTCAGCAATTTTTGACATATATGGTAGTACACTAATTGGCCTCAAATCTTTTAACTCCAAGTTCTTCCAAGTCTCCGAATGTACTGATTTTGTATTGCAAAAGTTAACAACATATATGGCGAAATAAAAGGACAACAAATTTGTATTATATAATTACTTAGCCCGTCAACACCCTTAGCGTTCACATCAATTTCTGTATTGAATTGTATTATAAAAAAGACAATTTTTCAAATTTTTAAGAAACTCAGGAAATTATCGTTTTGGATCATTGTCTTTTTTAGGTTAATAATCGTTCTTTTCTTTTTGTCTTTTTCCAGAGGCATGTTCGTCGCGGACGACCCCGAAACCAAGACCGCCGGCGCCCACCCCCCGCCCCAACATCACATTCCACACGTACGAGTGTCCCCCCGCGTACGCCACCTGGTTCTGCTTGAACGGCGCTACCTGTTTCACGGTCAAGATAGGGGATTCGCTGCTCTACAATTGCGAGTGAGTATATCGCGCTTTCCACAACTAAAAAACACTCGGAAACGTCATTCTAACAGTTCGAAGCGGGTAGCGCGGACAAAATTTTTAAATTTTTATTTCACAAAGAAGCCAATCCGGGTTTTTTTTCGTTAAGGGACGCGCTGTTTTTCTATCGTGCTCCTACGGACTATGGAACTATGGAACTTTCGCCAGTGATTTTTATTTGGAGTTTATATATGTGATATATGAAGACTGTAAATACACAAATTGTAAGTCTCGATGTGGTCTATGACACAGTTTAAACCAATTTCACATATTTTTTACGAATTTTGACTTTTCACCATCTCCCGTCCTCCGGGGGAGATTTTGGGATTACAAATTTACAGATCCTAAACCAAATAAAAAAAAAATAGTTTAACCAGTTGACAAGAGATTTCGCGCATTAATAGCTCATGTTTTGATTGCCAAATGTCAGCCTTAATAAGGGTAGGGGGTAGTTTTTGTGTTTGTGTTTGGCCGAGATTATTAAGTCACCTAGGTCCCGTGACTTAATAATCTCCCTCCGCGATATAAACGTGGGCACAAAAAAAGTTGGCAAAAAAGCACAAACACAAAAACTACCCCCTACCCCCATTAAGGGTGACATCTGGCTATCAAAACCTGAGCTATTGATGTGCTCTCGTAGACTGGTCAAACTTGTTTTTTTATTTTTTTGGCTTGGTTTGAAATCTGTAAATTTGCAATTTCAAAATCTCCCCCGGAGGACGGTGGATGGTGAAAAGGGGTAAACATACTACTTTCAAAATTCCTGCATATAATCGAAAAAATGCCTGAAATGGATGTTATAGCACCGGATATCCCGGTTTTAATATTTTGCTGATCAGTTAAATCGTTTTTGAGAAAATCGTGTTTTTCTGGAATCCAAAATAATCAAAGAAAAATTTTCAAAAATTTTAAAAACGTATTTGGCGATACTTGATTACTCTCAAATTCTACTGTTTAGATGTGGGCACGGACTTTTACTTCCTTGCCGAATTTATAGTCGACAGCTACATATTTGAGTCACTTATAACGTTTTTGAATAAAGCACGGAATATCCCGAACACGCTGTACAATATGTGAAAACTTTAAATAAAAAAGTTTTAGCCCTCCATACAAGCTATTGTGTGAAAAAAAACTGACAACAGAATCACCGCCTTCCAGTTATGGTCAATTATCATTACAAAGGGATCCCAATTTTCAGGAGAAAAGATTTTTTGTCCATATCTTCCGCATCGTTTGGTTCCCGACCCCCCAGCCTCCCCAATTTCAATACGTTCCGTAAGGGAACTAAACTCAATATTTATGCCAATTTTGAAATCGATAGCTACAAATTTCGGACATTTATCGTGTTTTATAGCGATATACGAAAAACAAAAGAAAATCCGGAAATATTTGTTAGAAAATTATATTTACTTTTGAAAGTCCTACATGCATATGCAATTAAATAACATTATGTATGCGATAATTTGGCTGAACGGGCTGAGCACACTGTTTTACGTCCTTCTCCATATGAATTTGTTATAAATCTGATAAAAAATGTAATTAATAATATACCAATGGAAAACTGGAAAAATTCAATACAGCACATTATAAAAATTGACGACTCTTGCATTTCTATACATTATTCCTATTATAATTCACCTCAATGATGATTCTGATAGTGAAACAGAATTAGATTTAGACATTGAGAATAAAAATGTAATTATATGTAGATATTCCTAGCTATGCCTAGGCGTAGGTATTAATTTTTTTTGTTTGTAAATTATTGTAGTTTTAAAATTTTACAAGATTAAATTTATGATAATTGATTGCGCAAATAGAAAATTTTATACACATTTTTGAAGAACTACGCTCATCTTTGCTTGTACGTTGCGCAAACTGTGAGTAATCTCTAATATTCTGTGGCCACGGCACACAATTGCTGAAGGAGCAAGGTGGTTATTTTTCTTGTTTCTCTGGGGTCGTATTGTTGAGGTTATAGTGCGGTTGAGGTTATTGTTGCGGCTAAACGAGTTTTTATTTCCGTGCGGCTGCTTTTCGTGTTTTGGGTGTGGTATTCGCTATGTGGACTAGGAAAATTACAATAATTGACAAGAATCTAGCGATTGGGGCGGTACGCTTTGTTGCCAAGCTAGGCATAATTAACAAAGTTCTTGTTATTGTAGGTGTGCAGAAGGGTACATGGGATCTAGGTGCGAGTACAAAGACCTAGACGGATCTTATATGCGTAAGTATTTTTTTTTTGTTCACCTTGAAAGAAATGAAATTTATACGAGTATTAACTCTAAGGGAAATACAAACTACATATGAAAAATTATCGTAAAGTAACACAATTTTAAATTTAAATATTAAATATTTATATTTTATATTTAAATTTAAATATTAGTAGTTGGTGTTACTTTTTAAATGTCATATTTAAATACTGCGAAATATTTCTAGTCAACCCAGACTTATCAGAGAACAAATCGGTGACTGTTGAATGCTACCAAATACAACCATTCAAATGAGATTTAATGGCGTCGGGCCTTGACCAAGGCAAATTATTGTGGTCATGCTTTTTTCAGTATGGTTGGAATTGTCAAGTTTTCTGAGGTTGAGGTTAGGTGGTTTTGGCGGCTCAGTGGGTTTTTATATATTCGCGTTGTTACAGTTGATTCTTCATTATTTCATTCTTAATTACCTCATAAATTCTTATTTCCATGATCAAACCGAAAAAACACTTTTTTGGTTAATGTTTTGAGTTCACACGGAATTGCGGTTCGATAACTTTTGTCTTTAAAAATGGAATTTATATGACTCGAGCGCCATCTGCCTTGAGATTTATGAAACGTTTAGCGAATCATTGAAAGTAGGTCATCTGAATACTGTGGGTAAATGAGAAACTACCGTTGAATGAAAAATTTGAAATTTGTTTCTCGTTGTTGACGCTTTGCAGTAAAATCATTTCAGACTTTTATTTTTACTGTAAAATAGAAGAATAATATGCATAACATTTTTTCAAAAGTCTGGTTTTGAAATCTTAAAAATTATTCATTATTAACATTTAGCAGTAGTCCCAAGTGGCGAACTCTATGAACAACATATCAAACTAAAACTAAACGCAGTTAACACTATGATAGGACTCAATAACTCGGGCTACCTCTGTATAGAAAAAGTTTTTTGAGTGTTAAAAAAGGTTAGCTAGCTTGCTTCGGACTTTGTACCGTTCCTTCAACTATAATCATCATTAAAAAATAAAGCGTGTCTTTTGCCTGAAAACCCCCCATTTACCAAAAAATTGTAAGGAAACGATTGGTAACATTCCTTTTCGAAAACAGAACTGCAAGGGCACTCCTTCATATATACGAGAGGTGGTAAACGCTTGATAAAGTAGGCAGTAAAGGGTCTTTTACGTAGATATTGTTGTCAATTGCACATCGGGTTACTTGTTTTTGGTCATTCTAGTTGTTGATTGTACTTGACAGTCTATATTAGAGTGTCGATTGGTATCTTTTTACATTTTTTTTGTTACTTATTTGACGGTTTCATTTCTGATGTGCATCTAACTTGACTGAAATTTATCAAATAATTCCACATTCCACATAAAAATTCTACACATAATTTGTGAATGTGAAAATTTTTATGGATATCTTTCCATCTTGTACATGAGAGAAATATTTGTTCATGGGGGGTTTTTGGGCTTCATTTCCAAGTCATAATAATAATCTCTCCGATGATTCTCTCAAAGCAAGAGTAAGACTGAAGTATCTTATGTCGGACACCTTTTTTTCGACATATTTTGAGAAGATACTACCATATCCAGACATTGACAATGTGTTGCTTGTTGAAACCTCCAAGGTTCCAACGTCATAGTTTACAATCAGAGCTGCCATTGCGCACGTTGAATGGACCTTCTCAAAAAACATAGCTGCTTCATGCAGGCAGGGCCTCTATATGTCTACACCTTTCATTAAATGTGTCATAATTTGCGATTTATTTTAGCTTGTCCAATATTTATCCTTCATTCGTGTGTTGTAGCTTCCCAGAGGCGATTCATGTTGGAAACGGCGTCTATCGCGGGCGGCGCCACCATCGCCGTCTTCTCGGTGGTGATCCTCTGCGTCGCTGCGTACCTGCACTGGCGCAAGCGCCAGAAAAGTCCGACCCCTGACAACGCGGAAGTGGCGAAAGTCCCGGGGATGGGGCGCGGTGAGGGCTGCGCAGGCAGGCCGACGTCGGTCCAAGTGACGGACGCCGCCCCCCCGCAGGACAGGGGCGACCACCACAACCACCGCCACCATCATCACCAGGACACGCCGCCGCCCCTGCGACCGGCAGCACCCCCGTGGGGCGTTTGAGATCCGCCCCATCCCTCCCAGGAGAGAGTTCCTATTGTTTGCGTTTCGCGCGCTTTCCGTCGAGAAGGTGGGGGCAAAAACTGTGCTTAGTGATATACGTGTAGACTAAATTATAACGAGAGAAATAAAAAGTAATCAATTCACTTTGTTATACGCAGCTTCTGCTATGTACCCCTACGTGTGTATTATTTTTTTAAAATTTTGTCAATTCGATTTGGCAGCTTTGCGGGATTTCCCGAGCCGGCGTTAACATTTTATTTATTTATATTTTACGTGTTTATCTTCTCCCCCCCTCCTGTGACCTTTATATATATATATTTTTTACTTTTCCAAAATGTGTAATCGAATGAGATCCGTCCCTCTTCCACGGGGGGGCCCGCAAGTCTGATGTATTTAAGTCTGAGCCCCTTAAGTTTAAACCAGTAAGTTATTGATTCTTTTTTCCCTTGTAAATAAGTACCTAATCGCAGGTATTTTTTTAGCAAAAAAAAAACGGTTAATGCAGACATGTAAATTTTGTGCAGTTCGATTATATTATTGTTTTTTTTTTAATTATTATTATTACGTCAATCGCACTCTTTTACCTTGACGTAGTAAGGTAACGTGTTACATTCCCGGATGTAGTTTTTCAAGTTTGATCAAAGCCTCGCCGACATTTTTGTTAATTATTGTTAACTTGTTATTTTTATTTGTATGCGCCCCGGGTGGCGAATTTATTCGCTTTGAAACAGGCCGGCTGGGGGCGCGGCGGCGGAGGGGAACTGTCGCCGCTCGAAAGCGAATGAAACCCCCACCCGAGGGTACGAATATATAAATATATATATATAAATTATATTTTCTTGTATAAATGTAGATACGCAGTAATTTTTTTATTCCAATAATAAATGCACGGGCATTTAGGATTATTGGCAATAACCTATTCGTATTAATTGTAATTTAGATATTATAAAGCACCTCGTTCCTAATTTATTGCGATACCTTACAAGTTAGGGGCCTTTCTCCTAAGATTTATGTTCACGCTTTAACCGCAAATATCGCATTTTTCCGTTAAGTTGTTTTTTTCAGTAAATGTCAAATTTAAATTGATTTTTTCTAATGAAAGCCCTTAAAGACGACACAAACAATTAAAAAAACACTGAGAAACCTTTACTTAATGCGATATAGGTCCCGCAAAAATATTTACCTTCTTTTCTTCAGTAAATGTCAAATGCTGAAGAATAAAGACAACCGTAACTAATCGCACTGGTTTCGTTCTCACACATGCTATCTCAGGATTTGAAAAGCGCTTTTGATTCAGAATTTTCTTGGTCTTAGTTTTTTTAGTCTTTAAATTGTTCTGATCTTAATCAGAAAAATATTTTACATTTGCCGACGTTGGTAACTATTGTGGCGATATTTGTGGTTTGGCGGTGTAAAAAAAGCGCTCCAACAAACCAAAGCCCTTCAAGTATTTTCTTTTTCTTCTACAAGTCCATTGCGACTGCTTCGTCGACCAGGATTGGTCAATTTTTTTTGCGAGAAATATAAGAAAATCACATTATCGGCGTCAAATTTTAAAACTATTTGTAAAAAAAGCCATTGAACGGGTAAGTCCATGTTGTTCTTTTTTTTTCAATCAAAATAAACAGTCTCGCTTCATTTTTCCACTATCAAAATGACAAAAAGAAAGATATTTTTTGTTTTTTTTTTCATTCTCAGAATAACTCAACACCTAAATGTATACTTTTTGTTCGATTATTACAGACAGTAATTGCAAAAGAAAGAACGATGTCGGACTTTATTACCCAGACGATTCTAGTTTCTCGATTCAAAAACTAACGATTCCACGGCTTTCAAACATATTAACAGAATTCATTGTTTTATCAACCAGTTTACGTCACGCCAGCGAGAGACGTAGTTTTAACTCACACGGTATCATATATTTTTTTTATGTAGATTTGTCTCTTCCGAACCCTATTGTGTACATAGATGAGTTTCCCCAACAAAAAACCTTAGAATATTTGTTTATTATTTCCACGTAATTGTAATAAATAATTTAAATTAAAAGTATTGTAAACTTAAGTGAGTCATTTCAATACTCCCCATCCCAAAAAAAAAACAAAAAACGTAATTAAAAATATTTAATTGCTGGAAAAATGAGGTAGCCTACGTGCTGAGCGTCAATATGGACCTCTTCAATTTCTCTCTCTTTTTCCTCTTTCTTTCTCCTTTCCCCTTTTCCAACGTCGCGTCCCTGAAAAGTTGCACACCCTCCGCTGCTTCGATTTGCCCTTGTAGAAATTGGAGCCCGTAATAATTGTAACCCACCAAGTCCTACAATTAAATAACAACTTTGGATTACTTTGTGAAGCATCATCCAATAGCCCCTATTCGGGTTTTGCTTTCGGGATCCTTACATTTTGAAAGATAGGAAAAAAAAGTATAAATACAAAATTTTGGAGATTTCTAATCTATCTATTATCTTATGCAAATGTCAGAAAAAACAAACGACGACCGCAAGCTGTCAAAATGACAGCAACACCATTTTTTTTTAATGGAATGCCCTATATATTAGCAGACTTTTTTTCCTGATCTCAAAAACATATAGTTTATTGACTTTTAGCCAATTTTGAGACGTTTCAGTTTAAAAATATAGGCATATTGTTTAAAAATGGTCAAGTCTGCCTTGATAGCAACCATATTATCTATGTTTGCAATTGTTTTAACAATGTTCTGCTTTTGACAACTAATCAAAACTAAAGACCTGTAGCGTAAGTTAAGATATTTCAAAACCGCCAAGTAATAAAATAATATTCAAACGGACATAATGTTGCGAGAGTTAAAAGAGATTATCGATAAATATATCCGGGTAGAAGAATAAATACAATTAAAAAATTTGAGGACCGAAATAACACGGAAGATCAGGCCAATAGAAAGAGATTTGATGAAAATCTCAATATATTACTTTACTTTCAAGGTAAGTTATTTTTATACTATTACGACACTTGACATAATAACTGAGTTCTACTTTCTTAATCTTTATATTTCACACTTTTGTTTACATTTTTTTTCTAACAAAATTAACCCTGCAGGTGGGTGTCACAATATATTGAATAACCTTGTACATGGAAAATATATTGTTACCCTAAAGCCGTTTTATGCAGAACGTGCCAATGTTCTGTGTGGTTCATGGCTTTTAAAATGTTCCTTTTAGGTTATGTCCAACGTTTGACGTTTCTACATTATTTTTATTTTGACTCGTGATTTTAAGAAAAGTAATGGAAACTTTGTTTGTCCTATTTAAATTTGACGTGGACCAGTAACAAAAAAATAAAAAAAAATAAAATGTCGTTAATTTTGCGATTTTGATGCCTCTAGAATTTCTGTAGTTTGCGAAAAACACAAAGAGCTTTCGAAAATACTTCAAAAATGGTGCAATAAAAGTACCGGACACTGTGAACGACCAAAATGCGAGCTGAGAAGGATGGTCACAACAGGACAATCTTGTCTTCTGTTTGGGATTTTCGGATTTTCTCAAATAAGGACCGCAACATACATTTAAAAAGATTTCTTTATCGCTGAACTGAAATATGCAGAGTTGCCTTTAAGTCTGGTTTGTCACCGACAATATAGGCGGCTTTGACATTTGACAATTTTGAGTTCAGCTTAACCTTAATCAATGTCGTTTGTTTACAATCGCCTGACAAAATTACGAATACGATAATGAATTAAGAAGATGAAGCTGGTCAAACCCAGCCTCCAAACATCAAGTTTACAAATTTAAAGCCAAGGCGTTTTTTTTTGGAAACACTTTTTGCTTTCAAAAATTGAACTGAGGTGGCTTTTACTTGATGAAAATCCATTTATCAAAATAAATAAGAACTAAAAGTTCAGATTTTCACGAAATTATATATTATGACATGACAATTGTTTCGACAACACCGTGTCTTTATCAAATGTGTTTGATAAAGACACGGGGTGTCGTCGAAACAATTGTCATGTAAAAATATATAATTTCGTGAAAATCTGAACTTTTAGTTCTTATTTCTTTTTGCTTTCGCATTTGCACCGTTTATGTAAATAAAAATATGATTGTTTGGGCTTCTAAGACTGCAGGGTGGCCAGATATATATAGGTATATATATATATATATATAGTAAACCGTTATATAGCATCAGAAAAAGAAAAAAAGAAACTAAATCACCTAATAGAAAAGAAGGACGCCTTTGAAATAACTCACCCTCAGTTCAGAGACCCTCTGCGACATGAGCTTCTGCAGCTTCTCCAACGTGGGAAGCAGGAGCTGATTGGCGACGATGGGCGCGTTGTGAAGCTTCAACAGAAAGGTGGCGACCTTGCAAGTCAACTCGATACAATCGCCCCGAGCGATCAACTCCGGCAGCTGTTCCAGCAGGACGCACACCGACCCGAACGGCAGGATCAGCAACGCTTCTTCCAAGTCGCTCGCCCGTATTCTTTTCAACGTTTCCAAAAGGAATTCGCCGGGAGAGGAGACGTTCAAGGCTTGCATGAGCAGCGGCGGCGCGGGGGCCGTTATGGGCTGTGCGGACGCGGCCTGCAGCGCCTGGTGTTCCGCCAACTGTTCCCGATATTTCTCGCTCACCTCCAGACATTCCAGAATGCTTTCGGCCTACAACGCGGCTTCCAGTTAGACTCAAGTGCGCGATTTCTTTTTTAATAGAATTAAAGTCTCCCTCAGAAATATAAGTACCTGGTAACAGTAGGAAAAGACCTAGCCAAAAGTTGTTTTTAGTCTATGATTCTTCTTATCGAAAGGAACTGGAAGGATACCCAGAGTACCATAATACAATACAGGTTGCGGGGGTGCAGCTCGAGAAGGCACCTAATTATAATCTTTTTCTGGTCTAATTGCATACTTGGAAGAATGGCAACAACAAAATCAACAAACAAAATAGTACTCAAAATAAATAAGAACTAAAAGTTCCGATTTTCAAGCAATTTATATATTTTTACATGACAATTGTTTTTTACAAACTACCTGCTACTATATATACCAAAAAATGATGGATAATTTTTGGAATATCTTTTGGTTGGTGTGAATGCCGCCATTTTATTACTAACACAGTGAACTAACTAAACTAACCAAATATACTTTTAAAGGTCCCACCGTAAGTATGTTTTATTAAGCCTACCATTAAAGTGTCATTTATCAGGTACGATGGTAAGGGAACAAAAATAATTTTATAACACAAAGCTACGCCTATGGCCGATACCGAAATTTAGAAGAAGTGGACGAAATTTCGCGTTTTATTGCTCTACACAGTTTCCGAAATACTCCATATATACAGGGTGCGGCAGCATAACTTCCTTTTTTCAAAACTCAATAAAAACTATTGTGTGCATCGGAAAATCTTTATTTATTTTTTATAATGTAGGTACATGTCTAAAGTTTTTATTTACATTGTTTTGAAGATCAAATCTGTTAGGTGACGTCCCTCATTCTCCATACATTGCGTAAACCGATATCTGGCGTTTGTCATGACTCTTGTTAGCATAGCTGGTGTTATGTTGGCAATTTCTTCTTCGATGTTGGTCTTCAAATCTTGTAGGGTTCTTGGACGGTTCACATAAACCAGGGATTTCAAAAAACCCCATAGAAAAAAATCACAAGGGGACAGATCGGGAGAGCGTGCCGGCCATTCCAAATCGCCTCTAATTGAGATAAGGCGCTCTGGAAAGTGTTCCCTCAAAACAGTCATCGATGCTCTTGAAGTGTGTGCTGTTGCACCGTCTTGTTGGAACCAAGTGTCCCCCAAATCCAACTCTTCTAGCCGTGGGAAAAAAAAATTCTGTAGCATGTTTACATACCGGTCCGAATTCACTGTCACTGTAACCTCATTTTACTCAAAAAACCAGGGACCAATAATTCCAGCTGAGGAAATTGCACACCACACTGTGACTTTGGGTGAATGCAAAGGCCTTTGATGCAATTGTCGAGGGTTGGTGTCAGCCCAGTAGCGCATGTTTTGTTTGTTAACCGACCCACATAAATGAAAATGGGCTTCATCGCTAAAAAAAACAATAGCACCCTCGGGAACGACATCAAGAAGAAGCTCACACGCGTTCATCCGAGAATTGAAGTCACGTTCTGTAAGTTCCTGCACTATCGCCATCTTATAGGGATGAAAATGAAGATCATCACGAAGGATGCTTCTCACAGAACGATCGGAAAGTCCAAGGGCAGATGCGCGTTTGCGCGCAGAACGCCGTGGTGATCGCAACATTGAAGCTCTCACTGCTTCAATGTTCTCAGGTGATCTAACGGGCCGAGGGACTCCAGTTCTTCGTTTTGTCGCACTTGCAGTTTGTCTGAATGTAGTGACCCATGTAACAATTGATTTGCGGTCTGGGACGGGAGCCAACGGGGCTAAATTAAAGCGATTCCGAAATGCACGCTGTGTTGCAACAACCGAACAACCGCTTGAAAAGTAGGCCTCAACGGCAAAGGCACGCTCCTCACTATTCCAACGCATGATGGCGACTGAACCGTGTCGGGACAAAACTTTACAGTACCTCCTCTTAAACGAGACCACTAGCGCCCCACTATGACATCAACTAACTGAATGGCGCGCATTTAAAAAAAGGAAGTTATGCTGCCGCACCCTGTACATATTTAATCTTCAACATTTACAGGAGAAGGCACCGTCATGATAATAAAAAACCAAGCGTTTTTAAAAATTATTCAGGAAAAACGATTTTCTTTTAACCTAATCAAATTTTTGTTGAGAAAAAAGATTTTTTCCACCACTTACGGCTTTCTCGCTACCGATCGTTTTCTTGGAAGGCAGACTGAGACCCGGCTGACCGGGGACGACGGTTTGTTCTCCGGTCGCCAAACCCTCCTGCTGTTCCCGTTCCTCCTCTTCTTCGTCCTGCAGTACGACGAGCTGCTGGGATCGTTCGAACAGTCGCAGGACCCGGTCGGAACCGCAAGAGACCAGGTAGCGTCCGTCGAAACTGACGCTGAGCGAATACGCTTCGCCGGCATGGCCCTTGAATGGGAAAACCACAAATGCTATAATGTGCATTTGTCGCAAGAATCGTAAACCTAATATAATTGCCTCCGAAAACTCTCGCTGGCTGTGAAGTAAGTGCTTAGAATTTAATTATTTGGGGTCTCGTTAGGAAGGATACTAAACAATATTTATTTATGTATGGATGTATTTATGTTTAAATCTAAAATAAAATTACAAATTGTATTTATTACCTTTATTTGTTCTACATTTGCAATATGGATATACGATTGTTCTGCTTTTTCTATATGTTTAACAGAATTTGCCCAACTTTGTGGAGGGATGTTAAAAACTTCGGTTTCTGTAAGTTTGAGGAAATTGGAGTTAGCACGGAGAAAAACATTGTTACGGCGAATGGCAGATTTCAGTTGGTGCCAAACATGTTCAATGGGATTAAATATACAGTGGTAAAACTCTATGCCCTAGATTTTTTGCATTATTATCACAGACGGATTCCTTTTGTAGATTCAAGGTTTGTAGAACCTCAATTAATTGCTTTTTGGTATAACCTTCGTGAAAATAAATGTCGTTATTATACATGTATTGGGTTGTTCGGAAAGTCATTTCGTTTTTTTTGGGGAACATGAAAGACAGTTTTCGTATAATGAATAAATATTTTATTAAATTATATATTGGCCATTCTGGTCCAACACCTTTTGCCATCTTTCTGGCAGTAACATAATTCCCCTCTCATAAAAGTTTTGGTCCTTGCTGGCAAAAAACTGGTTCAGGTCGTTTTTGACATCTTCATTTGAGGTAAAGGTTTTGCCATCCAAAAAATTTTGCAGGGACCGGAACAAATAGTAGTCGGAAGGCGCCAGATCTGGAGAATATGGTGGATGTTGCAGTACGTCCCATTCAAGCCGTAAAAGTTTTTGGCGAGTGACCAAACTTGTGTGAGGTCTCGCATTATCCTGGTGGAACACTACACCCTTCCTGTTGATTAATTCGGACCTCTTCTCTTTAAGTGAATCATTCAATTTGTCCAGTTGATGACAATAGACTTCTGAATTAATCGTTGTATTGTCCGGCAAAAGCTCAAAAAAAAAACGATTCCTTCGACATCCCACCAAACGGAGAGCATCACCTTTTTTTGGTGAATGTTGGCTTTTGACACGCTTTGAGCCGGTTCATCTTTTCTGCTCCATGACCTCTTGCGTTTAACAATGTTGTATACAACCCATTTTTCATCCCCAGTAATAATCCGCTTCAAAAATGGATCATTTTCTTGAAGTTTGAGGAGCGAATCCCACACGTCAACGCGACGACACAAATTTCGCTCCGTAAGGACATGGGGCACCCACACATCGAGCTTCGAGGTTAAGCCCATGCCTTTCAAATGGCCATAAACAGTCGAATTCGACAAATTTAATCTCTGACCGATCTCTCGTGTGGTTATTCGCCGATATGCATCAACTAATGCCTTTATCGCATCTTTGTCAGCTTCGACCGGCCTTCCAGACCGTCGTGCATCTTCGACATCAAAATTGCCGGATCGAAATTTTGCAAACCAGTTCTGGCACTGGCGTACTGTTAACACGCCTTCTCCATACACATCCGTCAATTTTTTTCTCGTTTGGACAGCATTTTTACCTTTTCTGAAGTAAAAAATAAAATATGACGAAAATGCTGCTTATTGCTCTCCATATTTAAAAGGGCACCAACCAACAACTACTGCGTAGAATTAATAGAACTTTTTCACACACAAGCCTTGCAATATCAGCTCTCAAGGCATATAATGGTTATGCAGCTTAAGTGTGAAGTTGGTTTCGAAAAAACGTAAGTAAGTCCTCTGACGGGAAAAAACGAAATGACTTTCCGAACAACCTTATAGTTTTGGATTGTTGCTTTTGTGTCACATGAGGAACGGGTTTTAGACAACTGTCTACTGTGATAACTTGCACTGTCCATTACAATGACGCTATTTGGAGGAATGTTTGGAACTAGTTTGATTTTAAACCAACTTTCAATTAAATCGGCGGTGGTGTCTTCATGGTAATCCAGAGAAGAATCTTTAATATTTTTCGCAGACAGAGAAAGTCCATTTGGAATCCAACCATCTTTAGAACCAACATGCGAAATAGTTATTCTTTTACCTCTTTTTGATGGCGCGTTTGTTTCACACGTATCAGTTGAGTCTACCCAACCCTTTTCCGGGGTATCATAAGTGTCGATCCAGGTTTCATCCAAGTAAATATAATTGGCCTTTGTTGTTCTCTGTAAATCCTCATTTTTTTCTAGATATTCCAGTCGCCATTTTCGAATTCTAAAAGATTCCACTAAAACTTGCCTTTTGTCAATTTTTTTCTGCAGGTATCACCTTGGAAAGATTTTCTTTTTAGACTAACGTTATATTTTACTTTTAAATTTCTGAAGTTCATACGACTTATCGTTCTCAGCTTACAAAAATCTCTATCTAAACTAAATAGTAATTATTTTTCTGTTTTAAATTTTTTTTTGCTAAGTTTTTTACCACCCCTTGAAAAAGGTAAAAGAAATGTATTTCTTACCGTTACCTATATTATTATGTGTAATATTATGAGCTCACCTCCTAACTAATAACACCGCTAATAAGCGGCACGAACACAAAACTTTTAAGTCTTTTAAACTATTTATTAAACCTTAAAAACACTGGTTTGTCCAATTTTTTTTACAGAAATATAATTAACACAAACATAAACGCACTACTCACTAGTTCAAATTATTTTAATTGTTCAAAGAACACAAAATACAACGCTTTAATACGCGTTCAAATGCATTGACCGAATAAACGAAAACCGTTAGAGGTCTTCGCTTACGTCACAAGCGATCACGTGCGATCGATAATTCTGCCGAACGTATGTCTTATGAGATTGGGCACCCGAGGCACCGGCGAAGAACACCCGAAAGCGGCCGAAACATTTAACCAAACAGAGAGGTTAAAATACAAGTGAAATCACGGCTCAGATAGCAAATTAATTTATAAAATGCAGTTAAAATATTTCATTTTGGTTAATTATCTATATAGGTGGTTTCCACTATACGTACTTAGAGACAAAATAAAATTAACAGTTTGCAAAATAAAGAATGTCAATTAACCGAACTATTCCGAAAATTGCCGAATATGCAAAACGTCAGGGCCGTTTTATAAATACATTTTTCAATTACTATAATACATAATAAAAGGAAATTAATATATGGACACCTAACACTAATACTTCATAAAAAAAGAACGAACACTTTTTTTGCAAATTTTAAAAGTCCCTATAGAATTTGCGTGAATGGCATAAACGGGTCAATCAACATTAATGAATCCTGAGCACTTTTGGAAGTATGACAACAGCGACATTCTTGTTGCGCTGACATTAGATGCTACACTCACCTATGTCCTAAATGCTGAAAACACAACACAAAAATTCCGAGAAATTTGGGAATTCAGTACATGTTTCACTCTTAAAGACATCAATCTTTAAAATATAGACGTTAATAAAGGATGAAGTCCTAATTCAATATTATATAGTTGTGAGGGGGATGATAAAAAGTCAAAGTTGATAAAGAGAGTAGGATTTTTCTTAACGAACATAACCAAGGCAAGATAATACAGTAAAGGAGCTGTAAACCTAGTGCTAAAATACGTTTTAGAGGACGTCCTCCGTTGGAGGCTGGGAATGCAATCTTCAAGGCACCGATCGGCATTGTTGGAAAAACCCCAAAACAGAATTTTATGGTATTAATTGGTGACTACACACTAGAAAAGTAATAGTTGTAACGATCTCTAGAAAAAGAGACTCCCTAAGACTGAGAATCAGTGCACAAAAAATTTGTAGACAAAAAAGTGTGATCCTTTCATCTAAGGAACCAATATTTTCGATCTCTAGGTTTGTTACTTTAGTTTACATATACAGAATACCCCTTAACAAATGACATTATATGTGTTCAGCTTCCACTGAATTGCAGATAGACCACCCAAGGACAGCTCAACTTTCACACCACTATGGTTGCTAATACAAATACCACCATAGAATTTTGACCAATATACTTTGCATCTAGAAACCTTTTATTCATCCACTTATATTTAATTACTTATAGTTTTGAATTTCTTGTTCTACTTTTCTTTTCATGCAAACGCGTACTACGTCAGGCTTCTCGCCATTTTAAAAACTCACCTGCAAAGTGATAATTTTGTGGTACTTATCGCCGTCCCACTGCTTCACTTTGCCGTCTTTGCCACACGTGAAAAAGTAATGGGTGTTTGGAACGAACCCCAGGCCGGTGACGGTGTCATCATGAGCGAAAATACTTTTGTGACAGTCCCCGAAATCCAATCCCCAGATTTTCACGTTCCGATCGCCCGAGCCGGTCGCTATCAACGACGAGTCGCTCGATATGTCCATGCAGTAAACGGGCAGCTTATGTCCGTACAGCGACAAATAAAACTGCAAGAGTTCCAGTCAAAAATAGAAATTAAAAATATCGGGAAATGAGCCTCAAAAATTTGGCGGAGGTGCCGGGAAACTTCCAATTTCGCCAAAATTTCGAATAAATTTAGCTTAGCTAAATTATATCCCGAATACCCACCTTAAACGTATCGGCAAAAAATATTTTCACGGTAGTATCGAGCAGAGCGGCGGCTACGAATTTGCCGTTGGGCGACATCTTTACGCACAATACTTTGTCGTCGAGGCTAAGTGTTCGCGTGTGCAATAGAGACAACACTTTAACCTTTGACTCGCTTCTCGAGTCGACCACCAGCTCATACTGCCAGAATTTCACGGTCTTATCGTCACCACCGGTCGCGCAGCCGCTCTGAAAACAATCAAAACTCTCAACGCGTCTACCGAACCTTCGAAGGAGGACGATCGCTGGGGCCACCCTCAACTTAAGTACGTCAACTTCCTTAGCAGGCAGCGGAACTTTTTCATGGTTTTTTAAAAACAAAAATGCAAAATTTCATAAGGGGAAATCCCTGTAAGGCCCTTTAAACATGTACCGACAGCATACGCCCAACATTGTTGGTCAAAATCCAGATGCATGACATCATAAGGAATGTTGGGCATATTCATAGACTTAAGGCTCTCTTCCAGACTCTCAATAAATTGATAACAGTCGTTGGAGGACTAGACTTAGGTTAAGTTAGTATTTAATCAATTTAATTAACATAAAATACATGTCATAATGTCAATTCCAATATATGTTCAAACAATGGAAATGGTGTAATAATTTCAAGTTATTGAAAAAAACAAAAAAGAATATGCCGATGACAATATACATATATTGCGTTGAATCATAACTACATTATTGTTTAAAGAAAAATGAATAATAAAAATAAAAACAAATACACTAAATAGTGCGACTTCTTCTTTTTAGTCCTCCAACTGCCAGGTTAACATTCAACTTCTGCAATTCTTCTATAAATCAATTTTCACACAAAAATATTGAATATTGAATATTGAGAGTGACCCTTTTTGCCTTGTTTACGTACAAACTTACACTGTTGGGTAAAAGACAGATTGTGTTCAACGCGCCGTCGTGAGCGGGAATTGCTTCCAGAATATCGGCCACCTCAATGTCGATTATCAACAAACTACCGTCCTTTAATCCTGCTAGAACGTGTCTGTCACTGTGAACGAATGCGACGCACGACACGTTCCTGCAACAACAAAAACCTCACATCAGCCTCCACCCTCGATGTCTCGTCAAATGACGTTATATCCAAAGGCGACCCAAATAGTCATCAATCAAAATTTGACCAGAAACCAACATTCAACACAAATTCACACCCTATTTTGGTTAGTTTGGAATAGATGCATTTGTCAAAGCTGGGTGATGATCTAAACAGCCAAAAACATACTCCAGTGTAACATTTTTATCAGCTAAGATGTTATTATGAGAAACCTGAACTTTTGTAACACTTTTTATAGTTGCATAATAAAAGTAAGACGTTTGCTTCGCTTCATCTAAATAATGTTTGTTGTTGGTAACTCCGGTTTTCCAAAAAACGTTTTATAGCGTCCCATTCTATTTCTCATAGGCGCTGTTTTCGAAGCTTCTTTCATTTGCACAATTTGAAAAGACATATTTGGTTTAATTCCAAACTTTATCTAAATATTTATGACAAACTAAACACAGTTCCTTCAATGAAAAAATAAATAAGCAATTAATAAGAATTGAGGTTAAGTTTGCATAATTCATATTTGACTTTTGCGCGCTAATAGTTTTCAATTGTTTTTTCACTTACTTTTTGATTTTATACCGGTTGCGAATGATTTGATTAATGTTTTTTTCTTTTTAATTTGCATTTTAGAAAAAAAAAAGTGTACACAACACCACACACCTCTCCGGGTTTAATGTGTAATTTTATTGTTACATACCTATTTATATAAAACTACAAAACTAACCAAAAATGCATAATATACCAAAGGAGTATTTGGTTTTCATGTAAGCATTGTATTTCATAAAAAAATTCCTTTTATTCTTATTTAACTGAAATAACATGTATTACTTATTTTTTACATTACACCATCATGTGGCACATGTTTAATGTTATTATTATTATTATTTACGATTCAATAAATACACTGCCCAGTTCTTGGCTTCAAAAATTTTGTTTCTTTGAAGTGTTGTATAGATACCTATTTTCCCCTTGTATGTCCATATATTCATGTCTTGTGCTTGGCATTTTTTATATATATTTCGAATTTTGAACAATAACATTCAAAATATGCTGTAACTGTCACAATTAAACAAAAAACGTGACGCATGATGATGCATGGCCAACTAAGTGAAGATTTTATTTCTATGCAAGAAATAACTACGACATCTCAGACCTTTCTTTTTATAAAATAATATTACTTAAAAAATATACAGCTTCGATATTCTACGCTTTTTTGTCACACCATGTATATAACTCATTCAACCCTACTACTTTTGTAATAAACTTTTTTTTGTTCTAAAATGGAAAGTAAAAAAATTGAAGGTGATGGGTACCATTTATAATGGTTTAGCCTTGGGCATTGGATACAACGTCATTATTAGCACCCAGTGAGATGATATCATTTACCCCGTTTTCACAGTTCGCAAGCAAACTTGAGATGGTCTGTTCCAAATTTTTACCGAGTCCCCGCCCCCGGAGACTATGGCTGAGTTGTCATGGCTGAACGCGACCCTGCGCACCTCCGTATGATGCCCCGGCCTAATAATACCGCGTAGACATTTTGATTCCGCATGCTGAGGATTAAGTAAAGATTAAGTCGAGACCCCCAAAATCGTCAAGTCGCACGACTTGCCTTCAGCGCGGTCTCTATGGTGAACAACCTTACGCAGTTGTCAGCAAAATTCACCGCCACCCTGAGCTCGCCCCCGTTACCCAAAACCAAATCCAACGCTTTCGGTTTACCTTCCGTTTTCACCTGCGATAATCTCCTCACCTCGTCCTTCAAGGTGACTTGCGGGTTTTCACTTTTCTCGTTTTGATCGTCCTCTTTTTTTCTCGACTTCTCCTTCTTTAACCTCTTTTTAAATCGCGTTTGGGTTTCGTCGTCCGAGCAAAAGTAAAACAACTCGACGTGAGAGTCTTTGCCTTGGCACGCCAAGACTTGACCGGTCGGATCCCTCGCGAGGGACACGACTCGGCCCTTGCCGTTCCTTAGCAAAGTGCCGACTTTAAAACATTGAAGGGGATGCTGAAAGAGAGGCACGCATAAATCGAGATGAACAGTCAGTAGAAAAATGAAACTGTTCAACAACGAAATATAAATACTCCATACCCAACTAGTGTTTCTAATTAGTTTAGGGAATTGTTACCTAGTTAATGTTGCTTTTTTTTATATTTTTAGTTTAAATACAGAACAATTTTTAAAAAACATACTTACGACTACAAATATTTTAGGCAGTTTATTTTTAATAAGTATATACAACTTAAAAACAATAATTGATATATCTAAAGCTATATTATAAGTAAAAATGATAGATCCATTTATATGAATGACATTTTTTTGTCGCAATAATTTTATAGATGTGAAAAACAAGAGAAGATTTTTTGGCAAAGTCAAATTAAGATATCACTGTATAATGAACCTACCAAATTATCATCGCCGTCATCTTCTAAACTTGCCAACTCTAACATATTTGCCATGTGTTCAATGGGGTTTTTGTTTTCCACGTCAGCATCGCGTGTCGTTAATTTCCACACCCTGAGCTCAGCATCTTCACATCCTGTTACTAAATATTTATCATTTTTCAAGAGACAAAAGCCCCACACCTATAGATCAAAGATTTCCATCAGTTTAGAAAAAGAAAAATTCAATTCTAACCTCTGTTTGATGCCCTGTTAAAGTTTTGAAACAGTGCTGGGTATCTAGATCCCAAAATTTTACAAATCGATCCCTGGAGCTGGACACTAGCACATTGTGCTCAGAGAGAAAAGCCAATTCAGTGATTGGACCCTTGTGGCCTGAAAAGCGGCACAAACCCGTCTCGGCGACAGTATCCCATAATATTACATCGGTATCCTAACATACAGAAGTATAGGATATATAACAAAAAAAAAAAAAAAAAAAATAACAACCTTAGATCCCGAAACAACTTTATGCCCAAAACTGTCATAAGCTAAAGCTGTAATATCAGAACGATGTCCAGAAAAAATACTAATTACATCTGCAGATTTCAAATCGTAAACTAGTACATTCCCATCAGAATACCCAGCAGCTAAATGCCTGTTATTTGGACTGGCACAAATCCGTGTAACAACCGACTTTTCTCCAGGCAAGGTTTGAGCCTGTGAAACAGAGATAATGTAAGCGACAGTGTTAGTTTTATGAAATAATACCAACCTTCTCACCGAGCCGTAAATCCCATATTACGATATGTTCGCAGGCACCCACCGCGATAAATCTCCCAATTTGACCTTCTAGTGTTACGAAAATTGCATTACAATTTGAGCTAGAGATAATATTAAACGTTCCCGATGGTATATAACGTAGATAATCTTTTGTCAAACCCATATTTTGCGAATACTTTTATTCGCTTGTTTACAATGTTTGTTTAAATAGAAATAGAAACATAACCAAAAACAAGGCCAACTTTGAACATAACCACAAAATTGCCAAACCAAAACTTACAAATTTTCTGACGGCAGTTTGATTCTGTGGTGGAGAATCTCTCGAGACGGTTTAACCTCCGTTCGCTCCCTACAGAATCCTTTGTAATCGTCGCCAAAAATTTTGAAATCAGTCTCCACTGGGTGGATTTAGTGTTTAGTGAATATTTTAAAGTGATAATTGTCGCGAACCCCATCGTTTTTCACCGTTCACGCCGGTATGGAGGCCGGATGGGCCCGGATGATGCGCGGGGATGTCGTTTTTTTTTTTTGGTATCGGTCAAAATTATTTTCTGCTAGTTGAGCAAATATTAGTTGTTTTTTCTTTGTACGTGTTGGTTTATGACTAAAAGCGAAGAACCTCGACGGAAGTCGGCAATGGGCAAATGATCCTAGCAGTCGAGCCCAAAAGTTATTGTGCAACGCATTAATCTACTTGTACTTGACGATAGCTTCTTTCGTTTTAGTGGAATCGCTGAAATAACCAACATTTCCAAGAAATCGCTAAAGTAAAAGGGAAATTTACAATATGTAGGAGCATGTCTTAGGGTGCACATAATTTTGACCGCCGTCAAAGCGGTCTTTTATTTCAATTTAAATAGTATATTGTCAAGAAGTTACCGTCGATTGCTTGAATTTTGCGCCTGTGATGACGGCTGTCTCGTGAACGAATCGTAGAACATTTTTCAAATTGGCCAAATTCAGCTACTCATTCGCTGTTAACTTATAGGCAGTCCGAGACGCTTGGGCCGAAAAATTGGCCAAAAAATCGATGACCAATTTTGAAAAATGCATATCTCTTATTTATAATCGTAATAAATTGAAATTTGGACTGAATGCAACCCCATCCTTTCTCTAAGGAAAATATAAAATCAAATTTAGGTCTTGCCGCCGTTCACCGCCAGGAATTGTTTTTACGGAGGCATAAAAAAATTAATTACAACCAAAGGGTAACAGGTAAGGGCTAGGTTTTAACTAATCGATTTAATCACAGGCATTTAGTTTACTGGCTTTGCTGCCCCAGCAGCAGTGCCCACAAAGTGTAAAAAGAAAACCACAGTGATTATTCATTGGACAAATTTATAGCCCATTTTTATCACTAACAATTTTTTTTGAAAAAATGGAACCATATAATTACAAAGATTAAAACAAACATATGACAACAAATTAACATATTGCTTCATTTTTCTTAAACTCATAATCTCGGGGCGAGATAGTTTTCAGGGAATTAAATATTTTTGGCATTTGAGTGGAGTTGGAAGCATGCGTTGATAATCTCGCACTTCTTCTCACTGGAGTAACCACCAATTTAGAGTCAGGTATGTTTTTGTTTCTAAAATATAATGCAGGGAACAAAAGTCAACGGTAGTACGAACAGGAAAGGTTCTCGGCTGCCTTACTTTCGTAATTTTCTCTCCTGTACAGCGAACTGGATTATCGTTGATTTAAAAATATTTCTTGCGTCACATATAATCTTCTGCCTCTTCGAGTTAGTCACATCTTTGCTGATAGTGGGAGTTATATTTAACAGACTAAATTTTTTAAGAAGTTCATCCAGAGATTTATCAATATTATTGACCTGAACATATACTTTTTCAACTGAGCATTTTATTTAAGTCTACTTACCTCTGCACCCTGCACAATTGCGGTCTTGTAACATTCAACAGCACTACTAATGTTACCGGCAAATTGCTCAATTGCTGCTCGACATTCCCAATATTCTGGTTCTTCATCCAGTCTGTTGTGCTTGTTTTTCATTAATTGTAGCCACTCCACACACTGTTCTATGGGATATCCCTGAAATTGTCACTAATGCATACAACAGCATAAAAGCTACACTGAAAATACTTCGCAAATTAGGTTGTGCAGTTCTGATAAAGCCTCCTTAGCAACATTATGTACCTCTAACATCTCAGTTTTTACTTGTCTAGGTTGGTTAAGTGATGAGATATTAAACAAGTTCTCATAACTTTCTGACCTGGGAATTGAAGTGTCAATATTCTCCTTGTTGGCGATGACTTCAGCGACATTTCTATCATGTTTTAGTCCAAAACATTTCAAATGATGAACAGATAAAGGTCTATTTGCCCTTTTAAGCCATTCGAAAAGTTTCATCTCTAATGATTCAATCTTCATAGGTGCCGGGGTGGATGAGCACATAGAGGAATTACTATTTACTGTTTGAGGGGTAAATATGCTGCGTCTTTTATAGGCTGTTGGTGTTTTAAAGACATATTCTACATCTGGTGGATTTGAAATGCCTTGAGCAGCAATATCCTCATGAGACTGAACTATTTTAGAAAAACTTTTTAAATTTTTCTGTGTCTCATGAGAACGCGATCTCCTATGAAACAAGTGTTTATTTTTTATTTGCGAGCGCGCATAATTCGTGTCAGCTGGACCTTTTACAGGTTTTATGTTATTTACTGTTGGTCGAGGTCTTAAAGGTGCATTTCCAGATATTACAATCTCCACAGAATTTACTAGAAAACTTCGACATAATGCTTGCCGTGTTAATACCATTCTCGCTTACCATTATTCGATTTATCTTCAATAACTTTTCTGTTCGTGCCCGCTTCCTCATGTTCGAGCAAAGGATTTGCAATTAGCAAACGTCGAAGACTTGTTTTTGTATGTTTAATAACGGGAACCGCCTTTTGCTTAATCCTAGGTTTCTTATGTGGATTGCCTGATATATTGGAGTTTCCAGTGTTTTTATTATCCATTATTTAAAATTCCAGGCGGTAAATAATGTAAATATAAAATAATAAGCTTTTTTCCACCGCGAAACCTGTTTAAAACTGATAGGCACCTAATACTTAACAGACTTTTTTGAAATAACGAAACCTTCAGAGAACACGATTGATGGACATCGATTAGTTTTGGTCAGTTGGTTAGTGGCAGGGGAACAACATTCTAATGTTCCTGTGTATTTACGCAAGTTGAAGTTAATTTTTAGGAAAGGCTTTAAATAGTTTAATGATAATTAGTCTTGATTTTCAGTCCGAAGAGAATATAACTAAAAAGAAACAATAACTTTTATGCTGTTGCTATAAACTACCACTAACGCCTAATCAGCCGGTGAACTTCGTCTCTCATCATCGAAATCAAAAGTAACCAACACTAAGCAAAAAAATTGAGAATATGAATTTTATCTCTTTACATTAAGAGATCCCACATTTTAATTCTTACGAAGTGACCGATCATGAAAATTTGGGAGCCAAATTCACTGGCTGGCCAGGCAGTTTTTAGACATGACTATACCAAATCCTGTTCTGTACCAGCATGGAAAAATGAAAATAAACAAATTGTAATAACGTGAATTTTTGGGAATTGCTTTTGAAAATGAACTTGGAGCTTTTAGGTATGTATTGAAATCGGTTTAACAAATTCTTAAAAAATGTTTTTTTGATATAGAATCCTTTGGACAAAATTACCCCGAAGTAAGTAAAGGGAATACGGTATAATCTTATCCTGATAATTGTCCTTTTGAAGGAATTTGATGGTACACTAGATTCACTTTCCATTGCTTTAACATGTGCTTTTAATAAACGCGGGACCTTACTTGCTGTTGGTTGTAACGATGGACGAATTGTCATATGGGACTTTCTTACACGGGGCATAGCAAAAATTATCTCGGCCCATGTACATCCAGTTTGTAGCATCAGTTGGTCCAGAAATGGGCATAAGATTGCTTCTGCTTCGACGGATAATACAGTTTGCATATGGGATGTTTTGCATGGCGAGTGTGAACAAAAATACAGATTTCCTTGCCCTGTTTTGAAGGTGCAATTTGAACCAAGAAATTTGGAAAGACTGTTAATTTGTCCAATGAAACATGCCGCTGTATTAGTTGACACCAATGGAGGACACCAAGTTTTGCCTATAGATGAAGATGTAGTGAATTTGTATGTTTAATTTGGTCATTTAATCTTATCTTTAATTTCTTAGGGGGATCTGAACATAGTAGCCTCCTTTGATAGGAGAGGGGACTATGTGTACACGGGCAATGCCAAAGGAAAAGTCTTGGTGTTGGACTCAAAATCCTTAGAAATTAAGGCCAGTTTCAGAATTATGCTGGGCACCTCCAGTGCAACAGCTGTCAAAAGTATAGAATTTGCAAGGAGGGGAGAGTGAGTACTTTGCTTTTATATTATATTGGGGATGTATTGAGAATTAGTTGATCAATTTTTGGGTTAAATATCACTCAAGGTTATGAGTAAAAAAATTTGACTGTGAAGATGCTTTTTCATAGAGCAAAATTTTGCAGTGACTGAACTTATTTATTTATTTTTTCTCTTTATTCTTATAGCTGTTTTTTAATAAATACAGCGGACCGAGTGATTAGAGTTTACAACAGTAAGGAAGTTCTGGCATGTGGGAAAGAAGGTGAACCAGAACCAATTCAGAAGCTACAAGATTTAGTAAATAAGTAAGTACATCAGTATAGTATTTACTTGTGAAAAGAATTGAAATAAATTTGTGCCACTCGCAGAACAATGTGGAAAAAATGTTGCTTTTCTGGTGACGGGGAGTATATTTGTGCTGGCTCAGCTCGGCAACATGCGCTCTACATTTGGGAAAAATCGATAGGCAATTTGGTTAAAATTTTGCATGGAACCAAAGGTGAACTTTTAGTGGATGTTGCATGGCATCCAGTCCGACCTATTATTGCCAGTATTTCGTCAGGTTAGTGAAAATGCAGGGAAAACCTAACAGATAAGATAATAAATAAAATTGAAGGTGTTGTGAGTGTGTGGGCCCAAAATCAGGTTGAAAATTGGTCGGCTTTTGCGCCCGACTTTAAAGAGCTTGACGAAAATGTAGAATATGAGGAGAGGGAAAGTGAATTTGACATCACGGATGAGGACAAGTCTGTTGCCAGTGGCGGCGATGCGAAAGAGGATACGGATTTGGAGGTTAGAATTACAATTTACCTTTATTTGTTATATTTTTATGAAATACAGTACTTTGGTGCGTTTTTGAGAGTTTGATCCAACAAAAAAAAATCAAAATCGAACCATAGACAAAGATTTTACAAGGGTGTACAGTAATTAAGTGGAAGACACTGTATTTGTTCAGCTCATAAAAAAAGAACATTTTTTTTGGCTAACGTTTAACCAAATAATATTAGTAAAACATTTTCGAAAAAATTTAAGGTGGACGTGTGTGCCATAGAACCTGTCGCCGCGTTTTGCAGTTCGGACGAAGAAGACGGCAACATGGATTGTCTACAGTTTTTGCCTATAGCGCCCGAGGTACTTTGATTAGAAAACGAAAGAAAGTAAAACGTTCCGTTTGCCTGTGACGCCATTTTCAGATCGAAGATCCAGAGGACAACTGGAACGCAGTGGACTCGAATCTGGCTCCGTCTGGCCAAAGCAACGGGCCCCCTCCGGCGAAGAAGAAGAAGTACAAGTCGTACGACATCGCGTTGGAAAACGTCAGCGATGGAGGTAATAATAATAACAGTAAAAGTTTACAGTTCTAAGTGTAGAAAGTTCAGAGCGTCTTGAATTTTTTTCCATTTTGTTTTTTAACGAAATGTAGACTATTTTTAAAGGAGTTTTAATTTTTTAATATATATAACTTGTTACTATATTACTATAGTATTATATAGTTTTAAGTTGTGGTTGCTAAATAAAAGTTTTTTATCTGTTATTTATAGAATTCTTTTGCGCTTCTTTTGTGTTGTTTTATTTGTCGAGATCGGATCGGGGCACGCCGTAAGTAGATGTTTAGTTAGTTTGGTGAAATAAATTCCTAGTATTTAACGCGTTAGTGTACAGAGAGGGTGATTCGCGTTGAGTGTGCTATTTAAAGTCTCGGAGAACGAAAATCCAAACATCAATTTTATTGGATTTACCAAAAGTTTATTTTATTTTTTCAAAAAATCAATAAGTAAATAAAATTGGGCAGTTCTCCGGAATTTTTGATAGTTTGGGTGATTAACCAAAGTTTAGGACAAGTTTCCTTCCCCATGCACTCCTCTTTTTTTCCAATGCAAAATCCACAAATTAATGCGTGACATACTATACAGCTGTGAAATAGCTACCGGAATTTTTGCTTGGTAACTTGCAGGTTACCAAATTTGGCACGGTTGTTTTATGTGTAGTAGTTGCTTGGCTTAAGCTCGATGTTTTTGTATTGGGATTTGGTACTTGGCAAGTTGCAGTTGCACTTTGTGAGTAATTTTGATTAACGGATGGTTATTTCATTGCTACTGATGGTAGCCAAATCTTCCCCACCCCGCTCCATTTGTAAGCGCAAAACCTTGGACGTAGGAGTTTATTTCAACTGGGAAACCGCCTTCGCTTGTATGTTACAATGTTGAAACTGTTCTTTTACAGAAGTGCACCCCTTGTTAAGCAATAAATCTAAGGATAAACACATAGGAGGCGTAAAGAAGGGAGTAGGAAGGCCCAGAAAATGAGTAGTTCTTTGCTTTCGGCTTAAACATTGTGTGTGTTTCACCTTTTTTTCTTCCTATCGAGGGCTTAACAACAAACCAGTATTTTATATGAACAATATATTTTGTCTACAATATTTTACAATTATTTAATTTACAGTGTAAAAAAAATAATGAACTTGCAAACTAACAATCGACACGCGGCGCTTCAAAATGTAATAAAAGTCCAGATTGTATTCGATTCTTGTTCCTACTACAGTTTATGTTTAAAAAAACAATCATTCTCACATTCAGGCGGAAAAAAATCAAATTCAAGACTGGTTCCAAAGTATTTAATGTGTAGTCGAAGAAAAAAACAAAGAATATTATGATGTTTCTGGAATAAAATTTGTTGCTTGTCTATCATTTTCATAGTATTCCTCTAACCTATCAGTACACCCACTCCTAACCTAAAGTGATTCTTGTTGTGATTCATAAGTCCGCTAAATGCTAACGTAAATGGCAAAGGGCTTAACTTTTTTTCTAACACTGCCCCCACCGACCAATTCGAGTCAATATGTCCTGAAAAGTAATTCGAATTCAAACCATAATCCCACTCCAGATCCGTCTTTCGCCTACGCGCAGCCGCCAAGCGTAAGAATTATAACAAGTACTGGGTGGTTAATTAAAAAGGACGGATAGGACGGAGCTATCTCGAATAAAAAAAATGACTAAAGCGGCAAAAATAAAATGCTGGAAATTATGATTATATTTTGAAATGAGAAATAATCTTATATTACAAATGCTGCGTAAATTCTATTCATTTTCGTTAAATCGTTTTTGCTCTCTTATATGAAAGTGGTGGAGAGTGTTCAAACATTTTTGAAAATATCTGTCAATAACTTCAGAATGACAGTTTGTCAAACTTGGAGTTTTTGAAAAGGTTTTTTTTTAGAATATCAACGCTGTCCTGAGCAGATTGATTTAGACTGCTTCTATCGCCGCCATTTTGCGACATCGCTATAAATGAAAGGTATTTTCTCACATATATATATATATATATATATATATATATATATATATATATATATATATATATATATATATATATATATATATATATATATATATATATATATATATATATATATATATATATATATATATATATATATATATATATATATATATATATATATATATATATATATATACAGTGTGTCCAAGATAAGGATGCACAGCATGGGGATCTCGGAAACTATAAGAGATACAGTGTCGGTTAAATTAGACAAAAGTTGCGCATTTTGATACCGAACAAGATCAGGTTTTACAAATTTGAAAATTCCAAGCCGTTCCGGAAATATCCGAGAAAAACCGAAATATTGCGATTTCGTTTTTATTATTTTTTAAAGCTATTTGAAAAGATATGAAAAAACGGAAAACACTTTTCCATTGGCACTTTTTAATCTCTCCAAATTGACGTTAACAAATTTTCATTACAGCTTTTCGATTCCATGTAACCACCATCAACTTTGATTTTTCTTATGGGACGGAAAAAAAGTACACACAGTATTAGGTTGTGCTTTTCATTGCGAATTCAACGATGTACGATACAATACGGTTACTTATGTTTTTATCCAGAAAAATGGATTTTTAATACATTTCAGCATTTAAATGGAGTAGGCCATGACAAAATGACATCCAGTCAATTTCAATGACACATTAATGTTATTTGTCTTTGTTATCAGTCGATCATAAGTTTATTCCTTTAGTTATTGTTTTTGTATTTTTATTGTTGTTGTCTTTTTCTAATTTATTTTGTTCTACAATGGAGGGAGGTAATTTTACAAACGAAGAAAAATGTGATATGCTGTCTTGCTACATCTGATGCCAAAGAAATTGTGTGGAAGCCGAGCGTATGTATTCTAACAAATACCCAGAGCGGAGACAACCTGACAAGAGTTTTTTCGGCGTTTGTTATTTAATCTGAAAGAATATGGATCATTTAAGAAGCCTGCATTATCCCGACAAAAACCTTCCAATGAAGAAAACCAATACATTGTTCTACAATCTGTTATCGAAAATCCACAAACTTCTACCAGAGAAATTGAAGACCAGAATGGGGTAGCTAAATCTACAGCTCAGTTTATTTTAAGGAAAAATGAATTTAAGCCTTACAAATTCAGAATATGTCAAGGATTAAAACCGGGTGACGACGAACGATGTAGACATTTTTGTGAGTGGTATACCAGGATGTGTGATGAGAGTTTTAATTTTCCATATAAAGTGATTTGGTCTGATGAAAGTATGGTGACCAATAACGGTATTTATAACAGGCGCAATACACACTATTGGTCGCAACAAAATCCACGTGTTAATAGACTATCCAGACATCAAGTTCGCTTTGGGTTTAATATTTGGTGTGGGATTTTTGGTAGCAAGATTATAGGCCCTATTTTCTATAATAATTCCTTAACTTCCGAGCGGTACCTTGACATCTTGAGGCACGATTTAGAAGATGCCTTAGATGATTTACCGCTAGGCGCTGTGCAAGGCTGCTGGTTCCAACAAGATGGTGGCCCAGCCCATAACTCCAGAGAAGTTCGCCAATATTTAACTGAACGGTTTGATGGAAAATACATTGGGACTTACAGTGAAACACCTTGGCCTCCAAGGTCCCCGGACTTAACTCCCTTGGACTTTTTCTTATGGGGCTACATAAAAAATGAGGTATTCAAAGAATGTTTTGACAACGAGGAACAATTACGTCAATCAGTACGAGCAGCGTTTAATAAAATTACTCCTGAAATGTTAAGTCGGGCGTACTTATGCCTAGAAAATGGAGGTCATTTATTCGAACATTTGTTATAGAATTTGTTTTTCATTAACTTGTTGGATTTAGTTGTTATGTTAAATGAACAGTTAGAGTTAGTAAATAAATAAACACATTAACTCGAACTTGTCAACCATTTTCTTTTGCCTTTCATCGTTCGGATCTCATGGCCTACTACAATAAAATACTGGAAATGTATTAAAAAGCCATTTTTCTGGATAAAAACATAAGTAACCGTATTGTATCGTACATCGTTGAATTCGCAATGAAAAGCGCAACCTAATACTGTGTGTACTTTTTTTCCGTCCCATAAGAAAAATCAAAGTTGATGGTGGTTCCATGGAATCGAAACGCTGTAATGAAAATTTGTTAACGTCAATTTGGAGAGATTAAAAAGTGCCAATGGAAAAGTGTTTTCCGTTTTTTCATATCTTTTCAAATAGCTTTAAAAAATAATAAAAACGAAATCGCAATATTTCGGTTTTTCTCGGATATTTCCGGAACGGCTTGGAATTTTCAAATTTGTAAAACGGGATCTTGTTCGGTATCAAAATGCGCAACTTTTGTCTAATTTAACCGACACTGTATCTCTTATAGTTTCCGAGATCCCCATGCTGTGCATCCTTATCTTGGACACACTGTATATATATATATCGGTTTCATATAAGCAAAATATATATAAATTTACTGTTAAAATATATAAATTATAACTAAATTGTCAATAATAATTAATACTGTCCACACCAAATTTGAAATTTGTAAAATCGAAGTGTGCTTTGTAAGAAAAAAATAGCAAAAATTATAATGTAGTATTATTTACAAATTGATGGTTGCTGACAGTTCCAAAAGCATCCTGTTGGTTGCTTCAGAGCTTGACTGAAACTGGCTCGCATTTTACTCTGTACCTACTTATATACTGTTTGACGGAGGCGGAGACAATAGTCACGCCCCTTCAGAAGATTTGTTTTGTTGTTGATTGATTTGTTCGTGGTGTTTATATATCAAAATTACACCAATTTATAGGTATTTTGGTCGCGTTGTTTGTAAAAAGTTGCTTATGTTACAATTTATGGGTCCATGGAGTATCCTGCATTAAAATTAAAACGCAAAGATCTTAGTGCTTATATCTGTGTTATTGTTTTTCATTATTGTAATATTGCATTGCAATATTTCAATTATGGGATTATTGGGTTTTAATATTATATATATTATTCTAAAACACTGAACATAAATATTTAATCATTATCATTCACAAAGGTGATAACATTATTATATCAAAGATATCAAAAAGCAGTTTTCACTAGAGTGTTAGACCATTATTTAGCTATCTTATGATGAAATAAAAGTGATATATTATTTTTTTTGCAAAAATAAATTTGAATAATAAAATCCTCTGTAGCAGATATGAAAGCAATTGAAATCAATCTGCTCAGAGCAGAGTTAATGGCCTAGGTGTTTTCAAAGGCTTCAAGTTTGGCAAAATGCTTTCAGCCATTCTGACACTATTAACACTTATTTCCAAAAATGTTCAGTTATAGCAAAAACTATTTATATGGGCCACTTTGGTCATAAGTTTTTTCTTTCCAAGTCTTTATGACAAATATATCATTCCACATCTGCGAATGGCGAAATTTATGGTGGGACCCTAAGCTCCAAGAATATCCTCTCTCTTACCTTTGAACACAACTTCACTTTTAGGCAGATCCACTTGGTATCCGATTGATGCAACAGCCTCTTGCATCCTATTGTTAGCTTCCAATTCCACGCCGATTTGTAACTGCTTGCTTGCCTTTTGATAATAACACAGATGTATTCCAGAAACTCCCAACGTTCCTGATACTTGTACACTTTCAGTGGTATATCTTTAAAAAAAATCTGGATATTAGAAAATCAACAAACCATAATTGACAAGTCCATGCCTGGCAGCGGCACTAAGAAGTGCTATTTCTCCCCCCGGAACTGCCGGTCCCTTCTGATACGCAAGTTCCGATCCTAAAGCTAATCGGGGAGTAACGGCTTGCAAATAATGCAGTACAACTACACCAGAACCGTTTATAATATCCGGATTTGCCACAGTCATACTGGCAGTGTAATCGGCGCCTCTATAGTTTAAAGTTAACTGTCCCACTTGAAACTTAGAATTTTGTACCTTAAAAGCACCATTATAAATGTATTTATATGTCGATAATCCAAATTACTTGAGCTCCAAATTTTGCCTGAAGCCTCGGCTGAATTTGATGGATCATTGTTGCGTTTAAATTTCCAGTAGGATCAATGTCACCTAACAAAATAGGATACGCTTCTGTGGGTGATATCTGTTTGGTTCCCACATAAGTGGCACCAAATCTATAGCCACTTGGAGTCACAGAACTCATGTTTATGGTATGAGAGATTTGAAAGTGGTTACTCAAACCTCTCGTAAGCAAGACCCTCGCCCCCTCAAAACAAGTTGGGAAAACATCTAAAATAAAATTTACGTTTTATATTAATTGAGGTTATGATATAACCCAACTTACTTTTGCACTTGGTATGTATTTCTTCAAGCGGTCCTGGATTTTCCATGGTTTCGGGGCCGACAGGTGTAGGTTCGCAATCTTTAGGTTTCGCAAAATTCACTCCGGCTGGAGGGGGCGGCGGTGGAGGTGTAGAATACGCCTGTACGTTACCCATTATCAAAAATCCTTAATGAAAGTTATAGCAGATATCAAGGGCGCCTGAGAGTTCCGCTGGTGGCTTCTTGCGAGTTCCACAAAATACTTATTCACTTTATAAATTAACACCGGGATGGGGGGCAACGAGAAATCCACATTTTCATCAATTTTTATGGAAATTGGATGACAGAAAGAAATATCGATAATGCAAATGCCCACTAGATCGATACGCACGTCAGCTCATAGATGGCGCTCCATAGTTTCTATTGACCACAGGTTTGAAAATATCTTTTTTTTGCAATCTGACTTTGGTTTATAGTGGAATGAACGACACATTTATTTTTCTATTTATTATTTAATTACAGAAAATATACTAAAAATTTAAAAATATATCAATATAATCTAACAACAAACAATAAAAATATTTGCTCGTCACAATTATCAATAATAAATAAATACAAAAATAATGGCAGTGATGAAAAAACCTTTAAAAAAGTATTCCCAGGCAATTATTTAGGTTCTACGAAATTTGAGACTATTTACTTGAGACGAATATTTTTTCAATGCAATAAGTTAGTTCTAAAAATGAACACTTCTTTTTTAAGGTAAGTAATAAGGACAGTTGCCTCAATGACATTAAATAACAAGTAAACAAACTAACAAGTATTTTCTTGACCAATAAATCCATCCAGAAATTCATTATTTAAAGGTCTGCATCTTTTCATCACTAACATTGAAGGCTCATACTGATAGCTTTCTTCAAAAGGGAATCTTCATCCTCATCATCGGTGCTATTCGTGCCTTGCAAGCTAAGCCTTAGGGCTTCTTGTAGGTCCCCATCATCAACATCTGGACTATCGGTTAAAGGTTCTATAAGAGCTTCATCCTGCAAACTTAACCTAAGCGCTGCTTGCATATCTGGATCACTTTCACTGGATATTGTTGGTTGCAAATGTTGTCTAGGTATTACCTCAATGGGGTTATTTTTAAGTATTTCATCTGCAGGACAATCAGGTAGATCACCGAAAACTATGAATATTGAGTATCTAAAACCAATAAGACTTTTAATAGTGAACATTGAGAAATTTATCAACACTAACCCATCATTTTTCAATTGTGCTAGAAACAGAGCCAAATATGTATCGGATATAAGTTCAGGCTTGGACAGTAAAGAATTCAGATTGACCCATTGATTTCCAATTTTCCTTATAGAGAACCAATGATCTTTGTAATTGCATATAAAAGCTTGCATTGCACTAGGATTTTCTAGGGCTGTTTTAGCTCTATCATCTGTACTACAGTAAGGCACTAAATCAAGTCCCCAAACTTGCAGAGCACTACTTATTACTTGCACAGAAAAGTAACCACTGTCATCCATATTTGAGGAAGGTTGTTGGAGAAACTTGCGATAGTCTTCTGTATCTAGACCACTTTCTGCCATACGCTGACGCTCTTCCTCATCCAATCTGTTGGCCAGGGTGCCCAGATCCACAGCCGTGAAGTAAGATCCTTGCAGTAAGGAATTCAGGCAATGTTGGGCACAAAGAGACCCATCTTGCTGTAAAAAGCTAAGATTTTATTAGTTCTTTAAAATGCCTGTACAGCATACTAACTTTTTCATGAAATATTGCCTCCATGCTGGTCTTCCATAAAATAGAAATGAAAAATAAACTAGTCAGACAACTAAAAATAGAAAACTACACCAACGAATATATTCAGGTTATAAACAGACCTACATTTTTCCGGGGTTAAATAAGTATATTCTTACATTTAGTTGTTCACTACATGTGAGACCAAATTACACAAAACAGGTAGAGGTGTTGATCAGGTACTTTTAAACTACTAAAATTCGTCTATATTACTACTAGTTTGAATTTTCTCAAAAATAGTGGAATAATTCGGAAATGACCAAAAACCCTGATAAATAGAGAAAACAAAGTTGCTAGGTTGAGTTTTAAATTTATATGTGTTCTGACGTCAGTCTTAGACGTTAACGTGTTAACACTTTAATAATCCTAGTTTTATGAGATAAATGAGTGTTCATGATATACTCGTCAATTGATATGTAGAAATTAAAAGAACTACGGTTTTCACTTTCAATCGTTTACCGAAAAAAATATTGAATTCAATATGTCAAGCAATAAGTGACGTCACATCCATCATTGGGAATGCTGAGCAAGTTCATCCTAGCGTAAAGGATTCTGTCATGAATATTATTTGACCATGTTGACATTAAACATGGCGGCATGTCGTCAGTGCTGTGCTGTGTCGTGGTGAGTTGAATTTTTTTCAAATTTTACCAAAAATACGCCAAATTCGATTGAAAAAGTACGTACACTGTCCGCCAAATAGTTGTTCTGTTTTGTTAAATAGAGTCATAGTTCATAGAATTATGCGAAGTAGATATAATCCACCTTAATTTTTCATTGTAACCCTCAACTATTTTCTCTTTTGTGCCGATGTTTTCTACGCAGCAGGGTCTTCTCCGGCAGAAGACTGTTCGATAAACTTTACTATTCTGGATATAATTGTATATCCAAGTAGTTTTTAGATCATTTTCTCATTATATCGCAACATTTTTATTTATTTCGGTCTAAAATCAATAATTTAACCGTTGCTAATAAACCCGTGCTTCAAATGTAGTCCACATCTTTTATCATCAACTAACAAAAAATGAATATATTTTGCCGTATTTTTTTCCTTTTTCTGACCTATTTTAAAGCAAAACATAAACAGGCGATATATTTTTTGTCTAAAAAGTGACAGCATCAAAATTCTTTGGTTCCTTAAGAAATCTAAAAATAAATTGGATCTTTATGGAACGAAAGCCATAAAATTAATTTTTCTAAATATTGTCGGCAATTTGAAGAAGTTTTTTGAGGGGTTATTAAATGTACAAAAATAAAAAGACCTAGGATGCTCATCAGAATGAAGGATCTTGCTTTGATAGGTAGACGCATTAATTTATTATGAAAGGATGTAGGGTCCGTTTGTCGGTTAATTTAACTTGATATTCGGGAAAGGGAACCGCACGGAACTCTGGTTCTGGGTTATTTTGAGGTGCTGCAGTAAAATTTCTGCATTATTTACTCAAGCGTTCAATTGTCTCGAAGGGCCTACTGACAGATTGGATTTATTCATATAAATTTGAATGCCATTTGAATCTTCGTTTATTTCCGTTTTTAATTATATAAACGATAAATATTATCTCAAAATTAATAAAATATTATCAGATGTATTTTTAATTAGGTGACAAAGTATTTAAAATCCCAATCAAAATTAATATTGATTGATAATTGAGATTTTATGTTTTGCGTCATTATGTTTTGTTCCTTTACTTTTTTTACTTAGTGTATTTCCATAATAATTAGGTATTTAATGAAAAATAGACCCCTTTTAATTTGTTTTAATTGGTAGCTGTAGTATTACTTTTAATTATATTTGTTATTATTTCATATTACTTTGAATCTAATTGGATACCTATAACGTATTTAACATGGAACATGAACATTATGTACTAGCCAGAGGAACAAAACTAACAAAAACTGTACAAGTGAAAAAAATTTCTGCAGGTGGACATGGTAAAAAAAAATGTTGACCGATTGATTGCTGGTAATTAGTTGACTTCATTTTTTCAATTTCTTTTACTTGTGGTCGCCCTAACCAATATCTCTTTGTTTACAGCTTGTGTAACTAACAACTTCAAAATTTAGCCCAGAAGAAAATTCGAAGTAAACCAGATTACTACTAGTCCCAACCAGTAACCATCAGCCTTCTATGGACAAGAAATTTTTGAGCATTACGGCACAATACGCAAGCAGCACGCATTGAAGACATCTGAGGATTTTTATTTAATTTTTCCGTTTCAACAACATATACAACCCGCATATTAAACGAAAACTAACAAATTTTGAGTGACTGTGAATTGTTTTTTTTTTATGACTTTACGTGGGAACTTTACTTTTTTGCTTTGTCCAACTGATCCCCTAATTATTATTATGGTCTAAGTACTGGGAACTCGTGTACCTTGTGAATTCGATTGATTTAACTAACGTGAGCGATCATTTTTTAAATTTTTATCGGCTGCCATATACACATCTACAACACACAAACACATACACACGTACACTCACGCAAGCATTGACTGTATTTCGTCGGGTATTTGAGAAATACCGGTTAACCATTCTGTGATATCCACTACACTTAAAAGAAAAACGATAAGAAGTGACAAGAAGACATAATATATTAAATCATTGTACTGTATAGAAATATGTCCAGCAATCCTCAGTGGAAGACATTCCAGCCGCCCCCCGATACAATGAATCAGGACCCCATCATTGATTTTAAATCTCTGACCAGTAACGGTAAGTCAAAATCTACTAATTTAAATGTAATTAATTTTAATCTTTTTTTTCCCGTAAATGTTTAACATTTTCAGGTATAGTAAGTTTCAAGTTTTGGTTCTGACAAATTGACACACTTGACTTGGTCTGCCTTTTTTTTAAGCACATGTTTCCCCTAAACTGCTCACTTTTCTGCTTTTTTTGCGGGGTTTATTTTATTAATAAAAACTTTATGGGTCAAAATACATTTTTACTTTATGTAGACTATTTAAAAATATTTAAAAGCGTTCAAGATTGAACTGATATTATAAAGATTCAAAGTGGCTTAGAGAGATTGGTAAAATTCTGTGACGAAAATAGTTTGTTTTGAACGCAATAAAATTAATTTCACATATCATTATCATATTCAAAATGTGTCTCCAAGGTCCACGTCCTAATTTATAGCTTTATGATTGCGAGCAGCTCCTTTCAAATGTTAGGTTATGTGTTACATAGATACGAGATCCTGCCAAATGTCAAATCAACTTTTTTTTTATCCAATTCTCTTGTTTTTAGTCAAATAAATTTCTCTAGTGTGATATGGAATTTTTATCATTCAAATCAAATTATAGAAATCCTATTAATAATATTTTCATTGACTCGACAACACCACAGAGTAGAAAGGTCTGTAATATCTTGTTTTTGTCTTTTAGAAAAACAAATTCACCCTTATGTCGAATTGCAAGCGGTGAAAACGGGTGTTTTAGTCTTATTGATGTTTCATGAATGTCCGCTGTACAAAAGTCCACAACTTGAATAATGTCAATAATATAATTATTGTTATAAGAATTTGTTACAAGCAATATTTCTGGCTTAATATTTAAAGTTTAGTTATGTCTGACTATAATTTTATGGTATTGGGAATGGAATGGTTTTAATTCAGGAAAAATCCCATATAACGTAAATGTTAAATGTATTAAAGCCGTACGCATGTATGCATTTTCTAGGTATAGAAGAAGTTTTTCAATAAGGTAATTTTTTTGCTTGGCAATGTGGCAATTCAACTATTTGCAACACCGTTGTTTATATCTGTGGGTTTCCTTTAGCGATTTGAAATTTGAATCATACTCATGAAAATGCCGTTCGCACTTTTATAATACACATGCACATGCGCAATAGATTTTATTAAGTTCCGGAAAAAATTAAAGCGATTCTACCTAAAAAACTGAAAGAATTACGTTACATTAAATTATATGTAATATTAATGTCAAACAAATTTAGGTCCATTACCTGGCAGCGGAATGTTAATAAACCGATGACGTCAGTGCGAACAAACAAAATATGAGCCATTTATTTATCAAAAACGCGCGAAATAATTTTTAAAAATCTAGTCTAAACAATATGGGACTGCTTGAATTAGCAATTATTCCTCTGCGATCCATATATACTGTGTTTCTTACAGGGAGTTTTTAGATAAATACAATAACAATTACACATGATTATAATTATATGAGTTGGATATGCAGTTGATGACTTAATAAATAAGGGACTCTAAAGCTTCCCACATTCTTTGTTTCAATCGTCTGTTCGATTCATTTACGCCACTTTTTTATTTTATTCCCATCAGCACGAGTGTTTCAACGTCCCTCGTTTTAAAAGTGGGGTTATTTAAACTCTTACTACTACCCGGTACTACGTCTAAGGAATATAGATAAGTTTGGTGATAGAGCAACAAAGTTGTCGCTTTTAATTAAAAGGACGCAAAAGGCACGTCGCAAAAGACAATTTGTTAAGTTCCGCGGCGCGACCTTGAAACCGTTTACGTTGAACTTTGTGTTCGATAAACACGATCATGTTTATATCGCATAGTTTGCTGTTTCCGTTTGCCGCACTGTAACGTAGCATTACGAACTCAAAAACATTCACTAATGCTCCCGCATCTTCTATGAAATGCGCATTTTTGACTAATTTTTTGGCTTATATTACCTTTTTTACCCTATATAGTTGATTTAATTGTTTATGTGTATTCGCCAGTGATTCGAGTTGTTTAAACTCCCACTGCGAGGCGCCACTAGTGCCGTTTATTGTGGACATTTTTCAGTGATAGCCACAAATTAATAGGCACCGATTTCAAATTTTATCAAGTGTTATTATTTTATTAAGTTACTTAAGCTTTGACGTAATGGAAATACAACGAGGGCTTTAAGAAATATGCAGAATCATCGTTGGGAGTTTATGGCGACCTTTTAACGCAATTTAGAATGCAAAAAAAGATGGCCAATTTTCAACTTTAGCTTTAACGTATCACAACGGCTGACCTGTTTTTTTTTAACGTATATATTTAAATATAATATGGTATTTTGTCCACTAACCTTTTTCTAATAAAAGAAAAACCGGTATTGACAACGAAACAGGATCACATGACTCAGAATCTGGTTACTTCAACATCGCAGATATTAATATTTTAAAAGTATCAATGTTATTATTAGTTATTAATTTTGTTTTTATGTACATATTGCCATATTATGATTATACTTCGCTTAAATTTCTTTAGAGTGGGTTATAAATAAAAAAATCATTTAAAAAACTAGAAAAAACGTTCAAAGGCGAAGAGTTCATTAGATTGTTTAGTTTTTAACCTCCTGCTCCAATGTCACAAACAAAGTAAAAAACATTTTTCCTGTTTTCCGAAAAAGTTTGACATAAAAACTATATATTCTAAATATAAGCAAGGTAGGTTGCAATTTTCTATCGCAAGTAAAAGTGAACTTTTGGCTAGTTAATTTTTTTGTATATATAGATATAGTATTTATCGTCATAACAAATACAACGTTATAGGACATCCCAATAAGACACTAAATACAGTTTTCACTACACACCTCGCAGATCGAAAAAAGGCTATACACACTGAATACTTCCCCAAGATACTATTAGCTATAAACTACTTGGCCAACTTAAAACTGTACCAAATTCATGATAACATTTTTTGAAAACCAAAAAAACAGATAAATTAGTATACAGTAGTGGAAAAATAATAAAATAATTATAAAGTTTTTTAAAAGAGTAAACCCCATTAAGCAAATAATTTTTTCCTTCGGATTTCTATTTTGAAATTTTAACGAAATTTCAAATAAAAGTATGGGAACTTCTATTGTTCTAGCATGGCCTCGAGAATCTAAGATGGTCTTGTGGATATTTAACATTGGAATGTATTAGGATACGCCGATGCAAGTATGTTCAAAGGAGTTCAGATTTGGCAATTAGACAGTTATTTTTTGTGTCCAACCTTTCTTTCGCTAGGTGGTATCATTGTTCTGTTGAAATTACCATCGAAAATCTCTTTAGAACACTAATTATAAAAAGTTTCTGTACTTATCTCCAATCACAAATCCCTCATTGCAAAAAGAAACTTGATAAAAAGACATGGCATTGGCATAGCAATTAAAATGCTCTAGCGTACTTCAAGAATTAATGATATAAACGTTATTAGAAGTTTCCATACTTTTTTTCACCACTGTATGTTTTCCACACTTCCTGATATGGGCCCGCAACTTTTCAGTTATTCAATTTTTGGTATTATTAGTACTATTAAAAGCATTCCGCATTGACGACCTGTTAGGCAGGACGAAAGGATGATGCTGGCGTAGAGAGCAAAGGACAAAATCATTTTTAGCGATAGATCTTATAAAATACCCAAGTATTTTTAAAAAAATTTTTAATTTCACATTTTTAGAACTTCGTCATTTTCATTTTTCAACGACTGTTTATAATACGTCAGGTAAATCATCTCAACCATTCAACTTCAATCGATCAACTTCAAATTCGCGGTTCGGCCAGGAATTCCCGCTGCTGCAAGATAAGACGACCGCTTCACAGTTGTCTTACAGTAACGGCCTCTATGGGTCGGCAAGTGCAACGCACGCCAGTACTCGCGCCTTTCCGCCCATAGGCACATTCACGCTGGACACCAACAACGTGTTTAATAGGTAAAACACGTTTATGGGCGTGCAGCACGGGCGTCACTTTGCATTTTGCTTTCGCGGGTTTCAGCTCAGGCGATGGTTCGATCAACAGCACTTCGTCCAACCTATTCTCCGCAGTATCCAACGGTAACACCAGTAGCAGCAGCTATAACAACGAGTCGTCTAATTCGAATTTGGGAACCAGAGAAACGGGTATCATTGAAAAGTTACTGGTGAGGATTTATCAAACGCAAAAAAAAGTCTGTATTATTAACAAAGCTCCAAACATGAAATTTAAACTAAATTCTATGTGGTGATCTCGTGAAATATTTATTTTGCAGAAGAAAAATTTTTGCTAAAATCTTTTTATATTTTAATTGTATTAATATGTATTTTAATTATTATTTAAACAAAGTCAATTACAAGACAGTAAAAACTAAAAAAAAAAAGAGAGAACCAAAAATATGCAATACATAATAAGTAAGTCAAATAAGGTAGACAAACGAAACAAGAAAGAAAATCGCAATTTCCCTTTAACACATTTCAGGCTGTCATAAAAAAGTTCATGGTTAACTTATGTAAGAATAGTAATTAAAAATTTCTCCTGCCGCGTTCTTAATCCAACTAAAAGGCTTTTGTTTCATTTTCTTCACCAATTTTGATAAAATCTACCCTAATTCTAATACAATCATGGAAAGTAGTATCTCCTTGTGGTAAAATTGGACTAAATATCTTTATATTCTTTTAATCGTACATCATTACTGATTATTCTACTTCATCTGCCTCTTCGCATTGAAGATTGGTGATAGCTACTGTAAATTGTTCTCGTCTTGTGCTTGTTTTCAGTTTTATCAGGGTGTATGTCATCAGTCCTGAGAATATCCTCAAAGGATGCCGATTTTCTTCGATATATGCTCTCTCCACGATTTTCTCGTCATTTTCGGGGCTCATGGTTTTATTCCATTTAAGAATACAAACCAAATTAGAACGATACGATATCACCTAATATATTTATTACAAAAGAATTGCTTCACTTTGAGAAAACTGCTATAGCGATTCTGGCTTTAACCTCTAGATTCTCGTGCACATCTTTTTCATGGGTTAACTGTTAATCAATGATTAATCAAAAACGCAGCTATTTGTGTCGCTCCACACTTATTTATTCTTATATTTTTTCTTTAATGAGTCTAATACTATTTCTCGTCACGTAATAGCGGGTTGGTTTTTTTGTATCGGTAGCATTCCTACGGATTCATCCAGTGCTGCGAGCGGCAGGCGCGTCTCTTCTTCCACTTCAGCCAGTTCAGCGGTACCATCGAGCATTTGAAGATCGGCGATCCGGTCGAATTCGAAATGACTTACGATCGACGTACAGGCAAACCGATCGCGAGCGCGGTCACGAAAATAGCTCCGGAAGTCGTAAGTGTCTTTAATACTCCGAAAATCTTGAATCTGCAAAGAAAATTAATCGCAATAAAGGGCGACGAGTCGCCTCTGATTTTGGTCCCTGGTGGAAATTTGTAAGGTGCGTTTGTTGTAGGTGATGAGCGAGGAGCGGGTGACGGGAACCGTTACGACAGAGGTCAGGGGCGAGGGCTCGGGGGGAGACACGATGGGCAGGATTAGCTACGAAAACAGGGGCGAGTGCTTCTTTTTACCGTACACCAAAGACGATGTGGAGGGAAACGTCGTGCTCAGATCCGGCGATAGGGTCAGCTTTCAGATTGCCACCAATAATAGGTAAACTTTGGGGAAGTTGGAGGAGGCGAGATTTTTTTTTTTGGTTGTGGAGGAGACCGTACAAACTAACCAAAACTAGTCAAAACGAAATAAAGACCACTTTTTTTACATTTACAATATAGACGCACTATCAAGTTTTTGTATAAATTTTGTTTTTCAAAGACAAAATTATAGATATAATAAAATAATTATTTTTAGTAAAAAAAAAAGGCTTTCACCAGAAGACATTTAAATGAAATAGAAATAGCAAGAGTAGTTACCTTATATCAAGTTTTTTCTACTAGAAGTATCGCCCGAAGATTTCAAACCAATCATTCAGTAATATCTAGGCTCATGAGCAGATATCGAGAGTTTGGCATAGTTACAAGAAGACTTTATTCTCAAAGAAAAAGCACGTGAAGACCGTGATTTGTTGAGAAGGGAGCAGATAATTGTTGGTCTTCATTTTAATGCCGCAAGAAGGGGAATATCCACACAAACAGTACTGAACAGACTCCACGCAGCTGGTATGCGGTCCAGAGTTAGAGCTGTGAGATCGCAGTTGACCTGAGCACACTGAAGAGCTCAGTGGGGACACTTATTGTTTACCCACAGTTTATCCACAACGATGTACACGTGTGGGCTTGGAGACGAAGAGGTGAACGAGATCATGATCAAAATATTACAGAAACCTTTTTTGATGGCCTGGGGCTGTATTTCTTTGCTCATTTGCCACTGCCAGGATAGTAACCAGCAAACTCTCCAAACCTTATTCCTATTGAACACATCTGGGATTTTCTTAAAAGAGGGATGAAAAATTTACAACACTACCGAAATTTAGAGCAACTTGAAGGCATGCTCCAGGAGGAGCGACGTAACATCAAGAGGGATATAATTATAAATTTAATTGAATCTATGACCCGAAGACGTTACTCGCATTATTAGAGCAATTGATTATTTAGAAGAAATACGTTAAATTTTTTAAATCTCGAAATTCAATTCTTTAGTTTTTTTGTAATTAGTCTTTAGTTGGTTCAAAAATTAAGAAAATATTTGTTTTATTTTAAAGGTTAACGTTTTTTTAGAATGCTCTAGTTTTACTTTGTGGGAAGTTATAGAGTAATTACAGAAGTGGTCGTTATTTCTTTGGGATTAGTTTATATATGAGGCCCCTGGCGGAAAAAATGTTAAACTACTTCGGAAGTATAATTTTTTACGAAGGGTGTTTACAAAAAATGTTTACGGAGAAACAGTTGATGCTTTATCGTTCTTTATGTAGGTGAAATGGGGTTTTTTATGGGGTAAAAGGTAACAGCTTGACATCATTGGTTCTTTAGTTCTTTTCACAGTTCACCAGCCCTCACCCAATTTGGTCCTTCGAGCGGGAGTTAAACTAAATTTCCATTTATTTGTGTAACCTCTCATTATAATCCGAATGGAAAATAAATTTCGAAAAAGGGTGATTTGATCAACGACGAAAAAAAATTGGATTTCCGTTTTCTCAATCCTTTACAAACAAAAAAAGAAACAAATCGACAATGAACAATAAAAATAGAATCTTCCGAATAAAGTAGTGATATTGCGTATAAATTAGCGCCCGCAAATGGACAAAGAAAGTATTTGCAGGGGTAACTTGGGCGCTTGCCACGTCCGCTTAGAGAATCCAAAGCATCCGGTTAAATATCAGGGAGTCGTCTGCTCGTTAAAGGACAGTTTCGGATTCATCGAACGCGCGGATGTGGTCAAAGAGATATTTTTTCATTTTTCCGAAGCCAAAACCAAAGAGGAACTCCGTTTGGGCGACGACGTGGAATACACCATTCAAACCCGCAACGTAAGTCTTCTTTAATAACATTATTACAGAAGGAGATCCGACAATCAATTCATAAGAAGTATAGAAGCAATTGTTGCACAAATTGTACGTAGATTCAATCGTAACAGTGTATTTCACGATCTAAGCACGGTAAAACCATTTTCCCAACTATATCAACTAAATTGGTCAAAAATCGTTAATATGCACCAATGGTAATCATGTAATCTCTAAATATTAGAGACTTGTCTATAACCAAAAAAAATAAAAACACGATTTCTAGGGGAAGGAAGTTGCGTGTAATATAACCAAACTTCCACCGGGGACCGTTATATTCGAAGACCTCAAGCCGGACATCCTTAAAGGTCAGGTGACCAAGGCGATCGACAAGAATCTGAGGACGAGCAACGAGCCCTTGCCGGGCCGAATCACCTATAAGGTGGCAGACTCGAAGGAAATCAGGGAAATTTCGTTTAGCGAGAAGGATCAGATGGGCGACTTCACCCTCAGGTAGGCCTCCGACTTCTTGCAAACGGTTTCATTTTTACCCGAAAATTAAGTAATAAGATCGACATACATCCATGGTATGTGGTCAAGGTCTAGGTCAAATTTCTTTTTCACAAATATCAACCAATAAAATTTAAACCTTTGGCAATAAGAAAATATCTGAAAGGACAAGCATAATTTTTTTTAATATCGTCTTGGTTGGTTGCTAATTATTTTAAAAACCGGTTGAAAAAATGTGACTTGCTTTATTTTAAAACTGTAACAAACCTGTATGTTTGCCTAGTGGTTAAAAAGTTATTATTATGCATGGTTTGCATTTGACATTTTTCACCATTCTGGAAATTGATAAATTGATTTGATGTTTTTTGTTAATGTTCCCTATGATCTGTTTCCCGTACTTTGAAAAACATTAAATTTGATTTATTTTTGTTGAAAAACACCGCATAAGTGATATTTCAAAAATTTTCCGGGGTTGGGTAATGCATTTGTTGGTATATCTAATACGGGACCTTGATGGTAAGTAAAAACTTTTTTTTAGGCAACCCTACATTTTTGCTATAACCCTCTAAGCATCAGTATATTTGAGTGGATACAGATTGTTCCTCGTTTTGAAAATCCACCCTAAAAAGTGGAAAAACAAAAATCTTTTTTCCGTGGAACGCGAGGAACAATCTTTATTCATTCAAATCTAAGAGCAAGTAATGTCAGTTATGCAGCCGGGCTAGTAAACGAAAAAACGTCGCTAAATTTTTTCTCGGAAATTTTATTTTTTGAAAAACCGTGCTTGACTTGCGATCGAAGTCACGTATTAGTTATTTAAACAAATGTGTTAGCTGACCCCTAGAAAATTTTGAAATACAGTGAAAACTCCCTATAGCGAAACTTTGTATAACATAAAACTCCGTATAACGAACAAAATTTGTTGTACTATTAGGTCTCCATACAAAGCTATGTATTAATCCACTCTGTATAGCGAATTTTTCACTTTCTATAGCGAAAGAAAAAAGGGCACATCGCAAATTTTTGAAGAGGACGTACGGAAATGGGATGCAGAATTAAAGGGGAGGAAAATATTACTTCTCTTAGATAACTGCCCGGCACATCCCCATATTCCAAATCTACGGAATATAGAATTGGCATTTCTTTATTAGTAAAGCTTAGAAAGAGCTGACAGCAAAAACAATCCAACACTCCTATCGTCATACAGGACTTATTACCGGGACTTGGAAGATGATGAGCCACTAAGGGAATGGATAAAGCGGTTTCAAACAAAAATTACGTTTGAGGAGTTGCAAGATTTTACGGTGATAGATCAGCATTTGCCTACAATAGCAGACTTGACAGAGGAAGCCACATTACAACAAGCAAGAAATGGTGAGGAAGAGCACCAAGAGGAAGAAGAAGATGAAGAAGTTGATCTGGGACCACCACCAACCAATTAACAAGCCCTATATTCAGTTAAGCTGCTAGAGAAATTTTTTATGTATCATGGGGAAGATGCCCCTCTCGAAGAAATGGTGAAAATACAAGCCCAAGTACGAGATACATATTGGCAGACTAAAAAAATTCAAACGAAAATAACCCATGATTTGAAGCATTAAATGTAGTTGTTAAAAATTTATATAAAATGATGATATAAAAATAATTAAATATTACGAAACACATATGAGTATTGTTATTTTTAAAGTGCCTATTTGTAACAAAAACTCTTTTAAAATGAAAAAAATAGCATTCCCTTCAATTTCGCTATATAGAGTTTCGACTGTACCTATCGTATTTACGCAAAAATATTTTAGTAAAGTTATGTTTTTTAGCAGAAAAAATTAAATTTATCATGATTATAAATGATAATAAAAGTTACTCAGAATTTTGTTCAAATTCACGCTGCAGGTGGGTAAATATATCATGAAACAAGGCACCTATTTCGTTCCCCAAAACTTTTCTAATTATATCGTATTTTTAATCGAAATTCGGTTTAGGTACGGAGATTGGGTGAAATTTCAAATAGCCACCGATAGGAGGGACGCACTGGACCGGGCCACCCACATCGTGCTGCTCGACGAGAGTTTCCAGGCATCAGGCGAGAAACGGGAACAGGGCGTGGTCGCGTCTCTCAAGGACGGTTTCGGGTTTCTGAAGTGCGTCGACCGGGAACCGAGACTGTTTTTCCACTTCAACGAGATACTCGACGTGAACAAAACGAACGAGCTGCAAGCCGGCGACGAGTTCGAGTTCACCGTCGTGCAAGACCAGATCGCCAATTATTCGTCGCAGAAGGAGAACAGACAGAGCGCGATCCGAATGAAGTGGTGAGTGAAAGTAGAGAAAACCATAAAAATCTCAAAAATAATTATTTATGAAATGGTTTTTCAACATAAAATTAATTTTGAAAAGAATAAAATTAGTTCCATAAATTTATCGTTATGCGCGTACACAAAGACTTCAACTCGAACGCGCACAGACACCAACTGGAATGAGTTTACCGAGTTTAAAAATACAAAAACTCCCAACCGGGCTACGGCAAGTGTAAAATATTAAAATATTATCTCTTATGGAACTAACCAAATGTTCAGAAGAACTATATATGATTGTAGTTTATAGCAAGCGGTTAGAAAAAACAATATAATTGAGTTAATTCCGTTATATTGGCCATTTTATAGTGTAATATTTCGTTCCAATCCAGCCAACCTTTTACGAGGGACGTTTCCAAAGTTCTAACAACTTATAATTTTTCCATTTCGTTAATTTTGATCAATGTTATAATGCAGTTTTTCAACCTAAACTTAATTGAACCGAATAGAACAATATCTCCTCGATCCGCCTGTTATTACGTCAGTTAAACTTTCAAATTACCACCCCGTATCCCAAATCTGATCTAATCTAATCCGCTTCTTCTAAATGCTAAAGATTCTAATTAGAGCACACCGGAAGAGATATTTGGCCTTTAGATATTTTTAAATAAAATGTCAAAATTAAACACAGTGTAATTCACGGTTTTAAAAAGCGACACTGTAAGATTTTCACTATATAACACCCAAAAATGGTGCATGTTTTTTTTTGACCTTCTATCAAGAATCGGTAGGAATTATGGCACAGACGGTCAACTAAGAGATGCCGCATAAGTCGTTAGTAAAATTGCTGTTGTTGCGCATATAGGCACAAAGGACGAATCGTTACTATGGTAACGACGTAAGGTGGGAGAAAATAAAAAGAGGGGCCTTAATGTAATGCGATATAATATAATATTAACAAGATTGATTTCGAAAAATGGGCGGGGCAAGTTCGCAGCGCGTAGCGCGATGCAGCTTTTTATTATAAAAGCAAAGAGCTTCGCGTGGTACAGGGACGCATTGTTTTTCTATCGTGCTCCTGCGGATCGATGTAATTTAAATGCGCATGCACCCTGTATAAAACGTCCTTCACATCTCGTCGAACTTCAAAGTTTCGGCAAACATCGGCATATATTAAAATTTGCGCAAATAATTGCGTTGTCGAATGATATTTTTTCCAACATCTCGCGCCCCGTATAATTGACGAAACCTGACATAGTTTACGATACTATTCAAATAAAATTATTCCATCCTTAACGGTTTCTCATTTATCGCCGATAATTTTCCCACAAAAACGTAAATTTTTAGGATATTTTAGATTTTTTGCCCGTAAACAACACACCCTGTATATGATACAATCATTGTTCGAAGTAGAGGTTGGATTTTCCACGCGTCCTGGTTCAAGAATTTTTTGAAAATAGTAAAAGGTTTTCGAGAAAATAAGTTTTTTCTGAAACCATACAATACGACGTAATAATCAATGACATCATCGCGTCTGGACAGCCCCCGAAATTCCAATTTCAATATGGATTTTTTCAAATATCCCGAGCAGCGTATGTGATACCCGAAAACCGCAAATACTAATCTTGTAGCTCTTGATGCGGCCTATGACACCTAGGTCTTTTAGATTTTTGCCTATAATTTGAAAATCCTGTATATAATCGAAAAAATGCCCAAAATAAATGTTATTGCACTGAATCTTCCCCGTTTGCTGGTTAAAGAATTTTGCCAATCGGATTTTCTGAATTTGCGGCGCATATATTTTTGAAAAATTGTCAAGAATAAAAGTTTATAAAGCCGCGTCTTCCGCTTCTTCTGGTTTAAGAATTTTTTTGGTGTCGTAAATAGTTTTCGAAAAATGATTTGTAGACCCTTGCACACGCGATTTTTATTTTTTTAGAATACTTCCCAGCCCCCCCCCCCCCCCCCCCGGACACATCGTGTTTCATAGCAAGATCCAAAAAACATTCGAAAATCGCAAAAAAAAGATGGATACCGGTGTCGGATCAAAGCCATTTCGTATCAGCTTATATGCCTCGTAGAGGGTTAAAAAGAAGGCAGATTTTAATTTTGTAGTTCCAACGGTTCGAAAGTTATTCAGGAAAAACCAAAAGACGAGAACGGAGAACTGAGAACGGACAAACAGACAAAACTTTTTTTTTTCGACGTTGATCATTTCTGTAGCAACGGCGACCCCATAGGACCTACCGTTACCGAGATATAAAATTTTGATACTAGCCCAGATACTTTTGAAAAATTCGATTTCATCGATTTTCGAAAGGAACAAGACATTTTGTAACCGTATATTTAGTAAAGTAAAGCTGATTATATATCTATGGTCTCACTACACTATACTAACCTGCATTTTGCACCATTTTATTTTTAAACGGTGACCTTCACACATTTTCAATTGCTTCAAAAGTGCATAATCAAAACCTCTATGTATCTAGTAACAATATGGCTTGAAGTTTGGCGAACTCTTTCGCTTATGTAATAATTAACTATCGGGCTAATGTGGATCAACGCCGGATATTTTAGGCTATCATATTCTGACAAGATGTCATTATAGAAAGGAATGACGGTGTCGTTTTACAACAGGTTACCACCCGGCACGGTACAGTTTGAGGTCAGGGTCGAGAACGATCTCTCAGGGGTCATAGCGAAAGAGATCCCGATGACCAATTGGTTGAACCGGAGCCCTAGCAAGAGTCAGAACGCTTACGGCGGGGAAACGAATGAACCGGGGCTCATAGGGTACACGTTCAACGGGACTAAGAAAACTATTTCGTTTTACGCGAAAGATTGCGACGTCAAGCATCTGCCCCGCATCGGGGACAAAGTACGTAACAGCTGCCACGCCCCACTGAGTTCGGATTCCGATATTTACGGGCGCATGAGGCCGGACCAATTTTTTTAAATATCACCAAGAATATCAGTATAGCTACTTAAGTGAAAAAGTCAAAGGGACTTTTGATTCATAGTGGTGCCATTTCCGGATCCTCAATTGCAAAGCGATGTGGCCAGCACCATCTCTTATTTGTCCCATTTTTTAATTAGGGAAGCTCCGGTCACCTTACTATATTTATTAGTATAGGGGATGGTGGGGCAAAGCGGCCCACTTAAGCTTTTTATTATTTTTTGAGGCTTTTAACTAAATTTACCCAAATTTTGGCGAAGCTGCTGGGCATCGTGCCCCACTCTCCCTTATTTATAAAGTTATAATAATTATAATTATTTATTAAAAAGTATTTAATAAAAAGAAATGCTACTGATTAGACGATTCGTTCCTAATAATATAAAATAGCTTTTTTTAAAAGAATTTTTAAGCGGTTCCTTTTACACCTGGTATTACGCAAAGGGCTGAAAATGTACAAATAAACAGAATTTATAATTATAATAACGAAAAAAAAATTGGTTAATTTTTGAGGAGGGCCTTGTTAATCCATCCTCACCTTTTGTAGGTATGATCCCAATGATACCGACCGGGTGACACACGAAAGTGGTAACACAATTTGAAATTTGGAAGGGTTAATATAGGCTGAATGTTCAATTTTTTGACAATTTGTAGTCAATGGTTGTCCTTCCGGTTTGAGCGGAAATAAGAGTAACTTTCGAATTTTAAATGGCACAAATTATTTTTTTTTTTTTTTGATTTTTGGATTCAAGAGATCGTCCTACGCAGGATCTTTAATTTTTATTTTATTTTATTTTTGAAAATGTGTCTAGGAAGCTGTGACGATCATAAATACTATTTACTGGCTCATCTGATCACGGAAAAAATTGTGTAATGAAACTTTTCTCTACTTGTCTAATGGCAAATAGCATTTAATATAATGAACTTTTATTTTTTTGGGATAACCCGGTTTTTTCAAATGGCACCCTAGTGGGAACAAAAACTTTTTAAAACCGGTACTTTTTTTGCAAAATTTTAACACATTGAACATTTTCGAAATGCGTTATAAAATCAGTTCACAGGAAGGAAAAACAATAAGTAAATACATTTTTATAAAAACAAAATATTACTTACTATTCATTATTAAGTCGCTAAGATTAAAAAAGAAACTCTCATGCAGTTGAAAGAGAAAACAGATTAGTATTTTAAAAAAAATTAAATTTAAGGGAGAGTTTCTTCTGCGAATTTTTTGTTGAAAGTGTTTTATTATGGTAAAAACTTGGTATGCGCTTGGAATACGAGGATACAGTCAAAAACTAACATACAATACTTACGTACGTCATAAGCTACAAGCACTTTTTATCGGAAACTCAGAAGAACAACAGAATAAAATATTTTTTTTCAAAGCTGTCACTTTTTGGGATAATTCAACACAATATTTTGAAAATCTGTTAGAAAATAAAACCTCAACAAATGTTGACACAATTTTCAAAATTAAAAGAAGAGAAAAATCGTTCTATCCTTTGTAGAATAATCTCCTGAATGCAGAAATGCAAAATATATAGGTTGTGCCATTTAAAATTCGAAAGTTACTGTCGTTTGCGCCCAAACCGGAAGTGCAACTGACTACATATTGTCAAAAAACTTTACATTCAGGCTATATTAACCTTCCAAATCGCTATCACAAGCCGTTTAAAAGTTATGGAGTGGTCCCACTCTCTTGTGTCATCCGGTATGTGTATATTTCTGGATTCCTCCTGCTTCGGTTTTTGCTTAGTCGAAATTGCTGACGTTTCGCCAATCATCCTGTTGGCTTCTTCAGAGCTTGACTGAAACTTTCACCTAAGCAAAAACCGACGCAAGAGGAATCCAGAAGTTTTGTAAAAAGCTGTAAATGCGTTAGTTGGGCAGTTTGTTTTAAAGGGATATTTCAATTTAAAAAAACCTAATGTGCTCGTAATATCTTCATTCCGAACGCTGTGGCTCATCCCATCCCCCGACCGTTTGGTCTGACCCGTCTTCGTCGTGCGTCGCAGGTTAGGTTTGACATCAATCAAATGAAAAGGACGAAGGAGTACGTGGCGGTCAACATCCAGATCACCCAGTCCGCTGCGATCCAGACGAACGGCGTGAAGCACAGGAACAGCGGTCAGGTGTATCAGGGTTTCGTCGCCGCCCTTAAGGACGGTTTCGGTTTCATCGAGACCGTTCAGCACGACAAAGAGGTGTTTTTCCACTTTAGCAACTTCGAGGGCGATTCGAACGGTCTCGAGCTCGGCCAGGAGGTTGAGTACAATTTGGGCACCCGGGGCAATTCCGGTTCGTGCTCGTCCGCCGAAAACGTCAAGGTGATACCGAAGGGTACGATCGAGTTGCCCGCGGTCAACGGAGACGTCCTAGAGGGCGTGGTCGTGCGCCCACTGCGGTCCGTCAATCCGGACCAGACCGAGTACTCGGGACTGATCAAAATTAGGACGGAGGATCCGGAGGAGAAATCGGCGGAGTACGAATTCGGCATCATGGGTCTGATCAACAAAAGGGAACTGCTGCAAGGTGAGCCAGATATGAGATATTAGTTCGACGTCACCTGTCCTCTAGGATTGGAACGATCGGATTTGTCAATCAGTTTATATGGTTGTTTCAGTTGTTAAATTATTATTTCTAAATATTAAAATCGGAAATATAACCTACAAATAGCAATTGACCCAATAAGTTTTAATAATTAATAATCAAAACCCATTGAGTCGAGATTAGTTAGAGGAAAACTCACACATTAAAAAAAAATTAGTTTATTTTTTCATTTTGAAATTTTGAAATTTAAAAAGAAGGTATTTACAAATCTTGTTGCGTCTTTTGCTGACTTCGCCAGAACCATTTGTTCCTCAACATATTCTCAAAGAAAATACCAAGCTTCTATATTGGCCCCATGGTTAAGAATCCCTCCAAACTTTTCTTAGCCACTTAAACGTCATTCTGTTTACAGAAAACCTATCCACACGGTTCGATCGGCCGATCCTTAATGCATTTTCACATCACCATCCGGCCCAAAAATTATCGGTTATCAACTCTCTCGTTTACTGAGCCGAGCCACTGAACCCAGTACATTTCACCCATACTTTTAACTGTTACCCTTCCTTAAATTTTAAAATTCACCGACCACATATCGAAAGTTCTTAAAAAACGTCTTGTCTTGTCTTCGATACGCCAAATACAAAATTCCGTTCGAGATCTTTACCTTTCTCCATAAGGGAACCAATCATCCGAGAAAATATTCAAGTCCCTCCTTTGGCTCCTCCCCCTTCAAACAATATATAACAGCTTCAATCGAGCTCTGAAGACGCCAACAGGAGGATTGGCGAAACGTCAACCGTAGCAATTATATAAATTGATAAATAATAATAAATATTGTCACATTTTTAAATTCATCAAATTGTCCGGGTTCATCAAACGCGACGACGAATTTAAACTTTAGGGAATTTAAAATGTATCTTCATTGTTGATATGTATCGCTTATTTCCGGTTTGCACTTTTCCACCAACTCCGTGCGGCGAAATGCGAGATGCGCCCGAGCCAGGCCCGAGGCTTTGAGGCCTTGACGTTGACATTTCTCAGCCAAAGTCGTCAATCCTAGGTCATCACTAATATGGCGTACATGGGAATCGCGTTTTTCTATTTTTTTTAACTTGTTGAAGTTTGAATATCCATGTTATTTAATTCTCTTTATGCTTTAAACGTGTTATATGGTTAAAGTGAGGATTTTAAAATACCAAAAATGCAGACTGTGTACAATAGTAGGCCCAAAGAGTATAAGATAGAGGGGAAGGTCGCGTATACTGTTACGGACGCCATCTAGTACTTGTGTCCAAGTACTAAAGTACTGTCATGACGGTGTAAAGTAATTGAATTAAATTGAATTGAACCGTACGTCCCGCACGTTTTCCGTTTTTCTCCCGTACGTTCAAACTCCCGTACGCTTTTTAACATTGCCACTAATGGGAGCCTTCCCCTCTATCTTATACTTTTTGAGTAGGTCAACACGTTTTATTTATTTTATTTTTAAATTTATTTAAAAGATTTTACTTAAAAAAAAAACTTTTAAAATCATATATTTCAGAAAGATTAAGTTGTATATTTTCTGAGTAATCAGTATGCATAAATGAGACATTTCAAATTGCCCTACGGATGGTTATTAAACTGTTTCTTCGTACTGTTTTAAAGCAAAAGTTTTTTCGGGTTAGAACAACTAAAATCGAAAAATAGCCAAAATCACACTACTTATTCTTTAAATTTTTGTATTGTTTTTCTTTCTACAAAAGTTAGGTTAGCCTAGGTTAATCATTTTTCGAATATCGTCATCCAATCGACCCAAAAAATAACATAATTCAAAATGTAGTCGTGCAAATCTCTACTTTCTTGTCACGCTGAAAGATCTCCATATCTCTGCCTAGCTATTTTGCTATATCGAATATTTTTGTCATTTGGTCCCAGACGTCGAGATTTACCGTAGAAAAACTTATTCTGTGGAAGCAAATTGAAGAAATGCAGGGAATTCGCGTACGAATCTTCAACCGATTGGGCGGTGTGTTTTTCAGTGGGCGATCAGGTTCACTTTCAAATCGATTCCACGCAGCGGGCGGCCAACATCGTCGCGGTGAGGAAAAAACTGCGCGCCACCGTCGACGCCATCAAAGGTCACTTCGGTTTCCTCGCGTACGAGGTCGAGGAGGGCAAGAAACTGTTTTTCCACATGACCGAAGTGAAGGACAACGTCACGCTGAACGTCGGCGACACCGTCGAATTCGTCCTGGTCACCAACCACCGGAGCGGCAAATCGTCCGCTTGCAACGTCGTCAAAGTGACGTAAGTGCCCAGTTATTAATAATAATTATCGAAATGACAGTCGCGTATAATCAGTGAACGTCATTTTTGACAGAAAATGCGAAATTCGAATCTAAAAGAACGATTTTTGGTTTAATTCGTCACTTATAAGTCGGTCATTGTTTTAATGTCATTTATTTTAAGGTCAATCATGAATATCTCTTTCGATAAGTAAACGTTAACATACAATTTTAACCTCAAAAAGGGGTAGATATTATCGACGACATTGTTAAAGGGAGCTCGACAAGTCTTATGTATATATATATATATATATATATATATATATATATATATATATATATATATATATATATATATATATATATATATATATATATATATATATATATATATATATATATATATATATATATATATATATAATTGGTGCCAGTCTAGTGGTGGCCAACGTTTTGAGCTGTAAAATTTTTGAAAAATGTCACACATCACTAAAGTAAAAACTAAAAAAAAAAGGAATATTTACAATTTTTAAAATACAAAAACCAAAAAAATGTATTCTAATAATAACCAACGGTGGTCACTGAATTATGAATTTTTTTTATCTTAAAAAATGTGTCACAAAAAATGAGCTCGTGTGTTAGCTGCGACACGCGTGTCATGTCACAGTTATGGTGTAATAATTTACTTTACATTTTAAGTAGACTGAAACCTTCGTTTATTTATTCAAAAATTGGCAGCTTTTATAATCGCGAGATCATCAACAAGTAGACAGCTTAATGCTGCTTGAAATTGGTAAAAATTCCAAGCTCATCAGAACATCACAACCTTAATATATCATATATAAAAATATATTTATTCATTTATATTTATTTTAATTTATTTTTTTTTTATTTTATTTTAATTTAATTTATATAAATATATTTATTTATTTATATTTATTTTAAAAACACAATGAAATTTATATTTATTTATTTATTTAGTTGTGTTACGTCACCGTTGCGTCATTATGACACACTTGACTCTTGACCATTTGTGGCAGTGTTGAGTAAAGCGTTTTTACTGTGCATTTCGAAATCATTTGTCGGCAAAACAGGTTGTGAAAAATGTGTACGAAACTGTAATCAGTAAATTACTTATTCAACAAGAGGCTTTAAAAGTAACAACAAACGCCAAGAATACGGAAAAGGTATTGTCTTTATCAAAGCGAAGTTGGTCCTACCTTGGATAAACTGAAACAGAAGCTAGAAGAAGGTGAAACCAATATAAATATAAGCCGTGCCACGCTCCATAGGAGATTTAGGTGCCGTAAAATAGACAAAAGGCAAGTAGTAATGGAAACACACAGACGGATTTGTCCCAAACTGCTTGCTGTTGCCTGCAAATGATACTAAGGATTCTAGCTTGGATTATGATGCGGATACAAGTGCCGTACTTTTTGAAAATTAGTTTCAAAATAATCTTAACAAATATTCCCAATAACAGTGTTATTGTCATGCAAACTATCACAGCCGTCTGCTACGCAAAGCCTCATCGAGTTCAAAAACTGAAATCAGGAATATTCAGTTAGGAAAAAGCGCGACTTTTGGAAGTGCTGAATTTATATGCAATTAAAAAAACAGTGTGTAAACTGTTTTACGTCTGGAGCATCTGTGGATCGAACACTCGGAAGTGTTTTCGGAGCGCGAGCATTGAAGATGTCAAGTGAGATTTTGGCGAAACGTCTGCAGGATTCCAGTCGGAGTTCAACAAGCGAACGGATGATATCCCGGAATATAGTGTCATCACATTTTTCCATCCGTGAATCAATACGTGAAAAAAAAAAAAATAAATATATATATATATATATATATATATATATATATATATATATATATATATATATATATATATATATATATATATATATATATATATATATATATATATATATATATATATATATATATATATATATATATATATATATATATATATATATATATATATATATATATATATATATATATATATATATATTGGTTAGTTTCGACATAGAAACCCTCTTTACTTATGTGTCTATTCTTGAAAGTCTCACCATCATTTCAGATATATTAAAATCCAAAAATCTGCAACCAAACCTTCTTACCTTAATTGAAAAATATATTTTTCTTATGAATTTTTGAACAAACGTCAGGAACAACTATGGGTTCTCCACTATCACCAGCCATCCAGCGAATATATTTATGGAAGCCTTTGAGGAGAAAGCTCTCGAGACGTTTCATATAAAACCAAAATGATGGAAACGCTACGTCGATGATACTTTTGTTATTTGGCTTCATGGTCAAGAATCCCTAGTACATTTCCCTAGACATTTAAACTATATACACGTTTATAACATAACATTCTTAGATATTCTTATCAATAGAAAATCAGACCTAACATTGGGTCATTCTGTTTACAGAAAACCTACGTACACAGACCAATACTTAATGCCACATGACCATCCGGCCTAAGAAATCATCGGTTATCAACTCTCTTGTTTACGGACCCGTATCTATCTATCTCAGCGAAGCAATCCCTCATTTGCCACTGCTGTCCTTCCTTACATTGAAAACATCACTGACCACATATCAAAGGACTTGTACAAAAATCTTTCAAAATCTTCTATTCGTCAAAGATAAAATTTGAGATGTCAGGAGTTTACAGCGTTCCATGCATATACGACACTCGAGAATACACTGGACGTAAAATATCAACTAGGTTCAAAGAACATGAAAGAGCCTTAAGACTAAGACAGGCCTCCACCTGTCACCAATATGGGAATCATTCATCCGAGACGGTGTTTATGCCTCTAATTTAGCTCCGCCCGCTCAAGCAGAAGAAGCCAACATAATGATTGGCGAAACGTTAGAAAGTTCGAGTCAACAAAAACCGACCCAGGAGGAATCCCGAAGTTTAAAAAATATATATTATTACTAAAACCTTTGAGAGTGCGTCTCTAATGTTCTGTCCTTTAATACCTACTGCAACTGAGTATTATTGGCAGGTAACTTCCATAATTGCGGGCGAAAAATGAATATTGAAATGAATTAGAAAAAAATTTTTTTTGTGTATTTTGCATGTTTTCCTCTCCTTTTAATAAGGCAAGTTCCTGATATATATCGTCATCAGAAACTATTTTTAATCTCTATCGGGTGGCTGAGGGTTATTTTGGTTTTATTGTAGCGACGTGCAAGCGAGACCCGAAAGACTGATTAGCAGGCTGAGGACGATCTCATTGGACGACACCGGTCCGAAACTGATCGCGATCCGTCAACCGAAAGGGCCCGACACCAAGGGCTTCCTAGCTGAAGCGAGGACCCGTCGCCTGGTGGGGGCGGTGCCGGAATAATTGAAAAAAAAAAGCACCCAAACCCGTAGAGATTTTTTTCCAGGCCCACTAACCTACGATTTTGTCTTTGGAAAGTAAAAAGAAACAACAACAAACGAAATCGCAAAGTATATAGTGTATTTTTTATTAAGTCTTATTTAGAGAGTAAATCCCAATTATAATACTTTTTCGGGTCGCAGATGAGTAATTTTTTTTAACGGAAATTTTGAAAAGAAGAGGCCCCCACCTGTTAATTTTTTTTTTTCATTTTCATCACGGCGAGTATAATGACAGGTTCGGTCCGGAACTAAAAGGACGTAAGAGTAAAAAAAAAGTATGTGTAAATTTAAACAGCCGCTTGAAGAAATAAAAATCCAAAAAAAAAACAGATAATCCATTGACAAATATATTAAATACAATGAATTTATTCCTAGGGTAAAAATGTTATTAGATTAAAAAAAAAACTACAAAAATATGAACGGGAGGTAAACTAGAGAAGACTGCATCGGTACGAGTGGGAAAATCATGTGTATACACCGTAAGGTTTTTCCGTTATATTTTCGGTTCGATTGAGGGTTTTTAGTGTGATTTTTTTGACGCAAAAGTCGGATCAAAAATGTTGCTATCATCCGGCGAGTATTTTTATCATATTTAGCTGAAACTATATAGCGATTAATGTGTCCTACAGTACCCGCGGCGAACCGATAACGATGCGCGCATGTTTCCAAAGCTCGGCGTATTTTTTTGTTTTTCATAATGGGCTCTAATGATAATTACGTGTCGCTTGTGATTGTGAGAAAACGCGCTGGAAGTGAATCTTGTTTTGACTTTTTTTTGTGAAAACGCGAAAATCATGCAGGACGGCGGATAAACTGGGTAACATTTGAGTCGATTTTCAAGCCGTTAAAAAGTTATTAGTTTATTGATATTGATAGTCATTGTTCAGTTTTTTTTTATTGTTTATTCGTAAATACATTTTTATTGGGGCGAAAATCGGATGAAAATGTTAATTACTTCGAATAAAAAAAAATGCGATTTTTTGCAATAAATAAAAAAAATGACCGTTCTGTATATGTCGCGTTTTTAAGGGACTATGTCCAATGATTAACGGCAAAACTTTGCCCGCAAACGTGTGCTATAAAATTGAATATTCTAATGTTCGTAGAGGTAAGGATTTTCTAAAACGAAGAGGTTTCGGAATTGTGTCGCCATTCGTTGGCGGTGACGATAGCTTAAAGTGGCCTAAAAAATTAAAAATGCCGTTCTTTTTTTTTGTATATTGTTGGACCCCCACTGTGATAGTATAGTCGTTTTTCTATCGAGCCTTGGCCGACTTATTTATTTATCGGTTAATTGAATTTTTAAACAAATCGTATGGTGGGGTGAGAATAGCAGAGCGATCGCTGGGTGTGGGTACTGTGATGCAGTTTTTTTTTTTTCATTTAAGGATAACAAAGGAAAACTACATACAAATTAATGAATGTGGATTATCGCCCTATTTGTAAACGTTGTTTTAATTTTAAAAGGAATAAAGTGAAACCATTATGTAAGACTGTGTTTTATTGTAAAACATAATGGAGAACAACGGGGCCGGTATCATATTACGATGCACTCGTAAGGGAAGATGTCGCCTATCCTGCCAGCTCCCGGCACCGGGCATGCTGAAATATAAAAGTACGGTTAGTATACAGGGCGTTTCATTTTCTGAATTTGGTACACGACCAATTAGCATCGATAACATTGTTTATGTAGAATTTAAAAAAAATTCAGTGGCGTCCATGTAGGGTGCGAACTAGATATTATTTAAAGCTTCTAAGCCAATGTTGAATTCTTGACCTTTTTACAAATACAAAAATATTTCCTTTTTTATGATTCATGAACAAGAATCACATTTTGGCGTTTCATAAAAAAAAATCGTAGGAAAAAACTTCAGGTTGTTACATTTCTTTCGTTATAACCATAATAACTTCCGAAACTTTCCTATGAAATTTGTGGATTAGATATTTTTCAAAGTTTCTAGGACAATGTTAATTTCTTGGCCCTTTTATTATTTGAATTCCTTTAAAAAAAATGGGATTTCGACTGTATGAATAATGTCATTGTCATTTTTTTTAAATATCTAGAAAAATACAAAAATATTTACTTTTTTATAATTCATGCACTAGAATCGCATTTTCTGGAGTTTTAGAATAAATATCCTTAGGAAAAAACTTCAGGTTGTTATAACCTTAATAACTTCTGAAACTTTCCTATCAAATTTGGTACACTGCCAATTAGAATCAACATTATTTATTTAGAATTTTAAAAAATTTATCAATGGCGTCCGTGCACTGTGTAGATTAGATATTTTTCAAAGTTTCTAGGAAAATGTTGAATTCTTGACCTTTTTCTTTTTTGAATTTCTTAAAAAAAAATCGGATTTCAACTATATGAATAATGCACTAGAATCGCATTTTTTGGAGTTTCAGAAAAAACATCCTTAGGAAAAAACTACAGGTTGTTACATTTCTTTCGTTATAACCTTAATAACTTCCGAAACTTTCCTATGAAATTCGGTACACTGCCAGTTAGAATCAACATTATTTATGTAAAATTTTAAAAAATATATCCTTGGCGTCCTTGCAGGGTGTGGATTAGATACTTCTTAAAGTTTCTAGAACAATGTTTCTTGACTTTTCTAATTTGAATTTCTTAATAAATAAAATAATCGGATGTGAACTATATGAATAATGTCATTTTACTTTTTCTTAAAAAAAATATCTAGAAAAATACAAAAATATTTACCTTTTTTATCATTAATGCATTAGAATCGCATTTGTTCCAAATTTCAACCAATCAGATTAGAGGTTTTAATCATGTGTTTTGCAGTCATGGCAATCAGTCCTTGGAATTTTTTTAATTTTGACGATATTAATCGGTTTGCAAAATCGCGGCAATACATACACTGTGACGTGCGACCGTCAAAATTGCACCGAAAACATCCGATCGAATAACGTAACGGAAATGCCCGAATGTCCATGCACAAAGTGACGCTTTCCGCAAGCTTGACCGGTGCATATAAATGGCAAAAGTTAGAAAAATTGTCTTTAGGTGTGTGTTATTCGGAAAACCTAAGTGCTATTTTCATTTGGAAATTACCTTTTACGCGACCGTTTTTTACAACGTTAAAAATAAGACTTCCCGCGACGATAACCTATAGTGTGGCCTTAACATGAATATCAAAATGTAATAAATCTAAAGCCTATATAAAATTTCCTTTGTTTTTAACGGTCGGCTCGAGTTCCTGTTTTGATACCGCGCTCGTTTCACAAACAAAATAATTTTGATTTTCGAATTATATCAAACTGTAGGCATATTTCGAGATGCGTATGAGCGCTGAGCTTTAACTGATCGTTAACCCAATTTAGGATCAGTTAGTGTGACGTACTACCTACCTATATATAGAGTGTCGTCGGTATTTATATAATTTATTAGTAAAATTTCCTATGATCATAGTTTTAATCTATATTATATAAACGCTCATTTGCTGAATTTGATCAAAGTATTTTTTTGTCCTTTTTAATTGCTTAATTTGAAAAAAAACTTTGGGATGTCCATTTTTTTAAAAGTATCGATAAGTTGTCTTTAGGGGAAAATAAATCAATGTTATCAAGGATATTAGATTCTTGATACAACAAATAAATCTACCAAATGTCACGAGAACCAGCACAAAGCTCATATGAAAAAATTTACCAACTTAGATTAACTTTTAGTTATAAAGATACCCTGTATACCTCTGTTGCATCTCATTCCAAAATAGCCGGTGCCCTCGCATCTACATTTGTAACCAGGCTGCTGGGAAATTTGTATGCAGGTGCCTCCGTGTTGACAGGGGTTGTTCAGTTTGCAGATGTCCTTCTTTTTACCTACAAAAAAAATGACATTGAGTTGGTTGTTCGCTAGGCGCGATTCGTTACCTCTAAGTGCGTTCTGGCATTCGTGGATCGTATCATATCTGTAGTCGGAAACGCATCCTATCCCACAGGAACACACCAGGTTCCTGATTAGACATCCCTGTTTGGTTTGTCCGTTTTCGCAGGATATGCAAAATTTAACACCTGAAACGTTTTTTATTACTCTCGCATAAGGTACAGAAATGCAATTAACAAAAAATTTTCAATGTTGGGATAATTTTTAAATAATAGACAAAAGCAAAAAATATAAAAACTTACCCAAAAATACAACGGAGAGTACTAAAAAATTATTCACGTGTACCATGATTTTCGCGGGAGGACCAAACCTCAAAAAGAAAAAAGAAAACGTCAAAAATGTAATTTTCTCATCTGATATCGGCACTGCAGGCAGGCCAATCCATACTATTTTCAGTTTCTTCGGCGATTAACGGTTTAATGACTACTTCCAGTGGCAGCGTAGATATGCGGGTTTAAAAATACTCCCAAATCCCAAGAAGTTTACCATCTATTTTTAAATTGGTCTAACGCCCAAAGCGTAACTTATAATTTTCTTACACAGGGGCGTTGTTGATAGAAAACCGTTACAAAAATGATTATTTTATTATTTCATAATTTTATTTCTAATTTTTATACCTATTGTAAGGTGTATTTGTCTAATGGTAAGTATTTTTCTTCTGTATCCGTGTATAAAATGATTTCCTAATTTTTTTACCTCTAATATAATTAATTCAAAACATAACAAATACAAAGTTGTCTGAAATAAATCGAACCAAAACCAATCAACCGCCAAAAATATAAAAATCCGGATGGTACAAAAAATTGGTACAAAAAATTAGATTTTAAACTGACCGATCATTTTTGTCGCATTTGATTTCTATTAATATTTTAAACCCTTGAAACAAATGTGTTCTGATTCGCTCGCGTCAGTTCGTACATATCCAATTATGAATATTTAGCATACATTTTGTATCATGCCCACGGCACTGGTTAATTGTGATAATATTTCTTTTCACTGTTGCGCTGATAAGAAAAGATCGTTGGCCTCCACCATAAAATTACGATTATTGCGTTTGATAATAAATTGAGAGTTCCGAGTGCAACGAGATGTAATACAAATGATTCAGCATCCTTAAATCATATTTTGCGTTTCCTTTCATGGGAAGTTAGAAAAAAATCTGCAAATTATTTTTAATTTTTTTTTTACTGATTTGAATGCCCCTAGTTGCTTAACTTCTTAGTGTATCATAAGCTCTATAAATTAAAATATTTCCGGTTTAATTAGCATCTTTTTACATTAATATTTCTAATTGTAAATTGGCAGTAGGTAGAGACTTAAAAAGCAGTAAAATGGTGCCACTTAAATAAATTGGCCAATTGATAGTAAAATAATATATTCAAATATGGGTCACAATAATATATAAAATTCAAAAGATATTTTTTAAATAATTGGTATTGATAAATAATGTGATCGAATTAAAAATAAAAATGTATAATATAAAAGAATCCAATTAAAGTCTAAAATGAGATCTATAATCTCTTCCATTTGGAATATTTCCTGATCTTCTCATCCTTCTGACTGCCTCTCGAAGATGCTTGGGTTGCAGGGGCCCACTTTCTCCCAATTCTTCCATAACGTCCAAACCTAAGTTAGGGCACATTTTTGTTATATAAACAGCTCCCCCAACTGCCCAAAATTATCACCTTCTTCAACTATTTCCCCGACAAAAACCTTGGCAATTCCCGCCATAGCTATAACAACATTTTGCGACACAGAGCATCCGGTAATTGTCTGCATCAGTCTTTTGATTGCCGCTTTGGGAAACGCTGACCTCCTATACATTTCATATCGGTCCAATTGTTCCTCTGTAAAATTTGATACTAAAACTCTAAAAATTGTGATTAAAATAATAAATTTCTCCAGTATATTTTTGATGCATACTGCATTTTTTCCCTTTCTTCTTCCTCCAATTCTCTTCTAGACTTCATCTCCTTTTTGGGTTTTGTGGGATTACTGGTGAGGTTCGAGAGGTTTGAATTTGAAGCCTCGGGCATTATAATATCGACACCCAAATCTAATTCTTCTTGTTTTATTTCCGTCTTTACGTCTCTTGAGCTGTAATTC